>NW_024412415.1:19163969-19343626 GCF_014898765.1 Herpailurus yagouaroundi | reverse complement strand
GGGGAAGGAAAAAAAAAAAAAAAAAAAAAAGAGGTTAGAGTGGGAGAGAGCCAAAGCATAAGAGACTGTTGAGAACTGAGAGCAAACTGAGGGTTGATGGGGGGTGGGAGGGAGGAGAGGGTGGGTGATGGGTATTGAGGAGGGCACCTTTTGGGATGAGCACTGGGTGTTGTATGGAAACCAATTTGACAATAAATTTCATATATAAAAATAAATAAATAAATAAATAAATAAATAAATAAATAAATAAATAAACATAAAATAAAAAAAAATAAAAAAAATAAAAAAAGAAATACATATAAATTAATAAATGGTTCTTGACTCTGGTTATACATGAAAATCATCTGAGGTACTTTTACAAAGTACCAATGCTTGCCTTTCCCTCCCCCCTGGGACCTAAAATCAGAATCTCTGAAAGATGGAGCCTGGACATTGGTGTTTGTGGAAAAAAATGTTTCCCAGGCGATTTTTTTTTTTTAATTTTTTTTTTTCAACGTTTATTTATTTTTGGGACAGAGAGAGACAGAGCATGAACGGGGGAGGGGCAGAGAGAGAGGGAGACACAGAATCGGAAACAGGCTCCAGGCTCTGAGCCATCAGCCCAGAGCCCGACGCGGGGCTCCAACTCACGGACCGTGAGATCGTGACCTGGCTGAAGTCGGACGCTTAACCAACTGCGCCACCCAGGCGCCCCTTCCCAGGCGATTCTAACATGCAGCCAGGATTGAAGATCATTGGGTAGCATCCATTTTTTAATACTCTCAAGTTATAAAATGTATTCTATGTATTTCTAGGTAAAAGTGAATCCCATATACCTGAAGCTGACATTTCACTTTTGAAGCTAATTTCCTGTTGGAGAGACCAGTCTGTGCAGGTATGATATAGTGCATGTTCCTGAAGTTATTAGAAGAGTTCCTTGCTATTCCTTTCTATCCAATGAGTGGTTCATTCATACTCCTCTTAACCTGAGAGAACCAGTAAATGGGTACTGCTCTCCTCACAAAATATTTCCTCCCAGGCACTTCATTTAACAGGACTAACACAGAGACTAATAATTGAGGGAAAAAGTGGAAAAAGACATATGCAAGGATGCACCAGGTGAGGAGGTATGAATAGAGGGGCCTGAGGAGGGGATGTTCCTGTTGTTACAGGTAACTTATTGCCTATTGAAGTGTCATATTGTGGCAGAATTGTCTATTATTTGATTTCAAACTGTGCCATGACAAAAAAGTCCCTCAGCTTGAGAATTTGGTGTGTGTACTTAGGCATCATTTTTCTATCTTGAGAGTCCTCATCTGTAAGCTGCTTTAGAGAGCTGGTTTCCTCACGGCCCAATTTAAGCCCTTCCATCTCTTTTAAGGCTTTTGGGGATCCTAAAATCTTACCAAGTGGCTTTGTACATTGTACAATAAATCTAATCTGAGCATTGATTAGATGAATATTTATTGGAACTTTATTCTTCATGAGCGTAAGAAATGTCAAATTTGCAAAACAAGCATAGCAATAATTCCAATTACAAGTGTTTATTCTTGGTTATAGGAAAACAAGTAAGTTACTCAGAACACACTGTGGAGTTGACACCACAAAACCAAACAAACACAGTTGGAATGGCTATTGAAACTTCTTACCGTGGCCTACAGGTTTATACATGATTTGCCACTAACCTAACCTCTTTGCTCATCATTCCCCCGATGCTCTAAGTAGCTACATTTACCATTTTATTTTAAAAATACAGAAAGCTCATTCCCACCTCAAGACTGTTCTCTTGGGCAGGAATTCTCATTTTTTCATTCATTATTCAGGTCTTTGCTCAAAAGCCAACTGCTCAGAGAAGTCCTGCCTGATTACCCACCTAATGTCACCATACCCTCCCCACCCATGCTTCCCTCCAGTCACCATCACATTACCCACTTTTACTTTCTTTGTTGCAATTGCTTTTAATGGAAATCATACCCTTTGCTTTTTTGCTTGCTTACCTTCTGTCTTCTTGCTGTTCTAGAAACTTGCTGAGAGCAGGGACTTGGTGTGTCCCACTCACCCCTCCTTCACCAATACCCAGAAAAGCAGTAGTCACAGCAGCCTGTCAATAATAGTTAATGAATGAATGGATAGCTATTCAAAAAGCCTCTGTGACAATCAAATAGACATTAGTACATGTTGACTTTACCAGCATATTAGTAACCACACTAAGAGTCTCTGTTAAAGATAAGATTTCCACTCCTACCCCCAGCCTAACAATTCCTCAACAAGGGGAAAAAAACCTTAAGGAAAAGAATTCAACAGAAAATTTATCCTGAATTGCTCTAACTAAAGATATTTTTAATAGCTCATTTGACCTTCAAGTAAATTTTAATAGGGTTTGGACAAGTTTGGACTAATGGACCTTTAAGGTTCTATGATTCTATGACCTTGTGTAAAAGTTTGGCAGTGCGACAAATGTTACTAGAACATTTATTACTCACTCTATAGGAAGTCTAAGCTTCAAAGCTCTCCTCTTGACTCTGCCACTAACCTGATAAATAACCCGGGGATATAGGTTTAATTGTTGATTATTTATTTTATGCTTGAGATTCTCTTTCTCTCTCTCTCTCTCTCTATTTCCTCCTGCCCCTTTATCCCACTCATGTTCTCTCTCTCTCTCAAATAAAATAATTAAATTTAAAAATTTTGTTAAAAAAGAAAGAAATCCTGGAAAAGCAACAGTTAGGTTTTAGAGTTGCTAATTTGCTGATACTTCTCTAAATTTTCTGGATTTTATAATATAACACCAGTGGGGAAATCATACATCCAGGCCTCTGGGGAGTATTACTTTTCCAGGAGCTGCTGCAAACACATGAAAATTCAGTGTCAACCTGAGTGTTGAGAAAATGGTTTTATAGTGGAAAATCTGGACATTGGAACCATAAGCAGGACACAGGGGCTCTTACGAGTCTTCATGATGCTCTGCTATTTTACAGAACTTTAATGAGTCAAAGTTTTAGTAGAAAACCATTAAATTTTTTACCTTGCCTATGGCATAGGAGTATTTCTAGAAATAAGTATGTGGCCCAGATTTGTGGTTGTCTCTTTCCAGCCAGTGGATTTGTAAACCTTCTCTTAAATCTCTGTACATAAAGGTGTAATACTTTGCATAGCTGTCTTTTCAGAGAAAATTATTTATATGCATTTAGAAGACAGCTTTATAGTCATAGTGCTTTCAATTCTCTCATTACTTAAATCAAAAAGTTACATAAAATGTTGTTTAAAAATTTTATATTTTGTTGGAGTAAATTCTGTCTTTACTATTTATAAAATGTATCTACTATATTTATATACTAGAGGGATTTAAGTATTGATAGACAGAAATTATCAATAAAGCCTACTTTCCACACTTTCTACTTTTGAATGCAGAATCTATTTCAATTCCATTGGCATTTATTTAGTACCCACTGTATACCAGATATACACCAGATACACACAGCTATACCAGATATACACCAGATACACACAGATATCACCACTGTGATAACATTATTACATGCTTATAAGATATACCATCTGTCTGTGGATTGGAGGCATGCTGAGTATTGATTTCACACTGAGCACAAAGTGTGTGTTTGAGTTTGTTTCTAATTGGGTGTACACCATTCAGTATTCACTTTTAAGTTTTATGGTTCTGAGTATCCTACTGATTATGGTTTAATATGTTTTATTCGATTATTTATGCTTCCTCTTATTATTCAATGATACTCATACTCTTTACTCTTGCAATATGCATTGGTAGTGACAAATATGTCAAAAAGCCCCCAAATTAAATAGTTAAAAAATATGGTCATGATATATAAATCTATATAAAGTAATTAGGAACATTCAGTGAAATTGCATACATCCCTGTATATTTTTAGGAAAGAATATTGACCCAAGTTGTGATAGGATATTATATCCAGTGTATAGGACATTCTAACTGCAATTGTAAGTGCCTCAGAGATGGTAATCCCAGTGTGAGAAGGGAGACATGATCCCATGGGAGCATGTGGCCAAACTGCCCATTCTGAAGCACAGACCACAATCCAGATCTATTCCAGGATATCCTTCAGTATCCTCCTGATTTATAGGTGGAGACAGAAGCAAATTCCATACAGGTTTCAGTGATTGAAAGCTCTCATCATAGCCTCACCCACCATCACAGTCTTTGTTTTATAAGTGAGCACATGAAGTCCCAGAGTAGTACATGACTTGGCAAAAGTTGCCTTTGTGATAATTGTCATAGTTGGATCAGAAACTCGGGCTTTCTCATTTCTGATTCAGAGCTCTTTCTGCCACATCTTGGAGGCAGTGCTGTCAAATAAAATGTGTGACAGAGTTAAAACGAAATAAATTCAGTGATGTAAAACTGTTCATCAATAATTGTCTGTCCCATCATATGACATACCTAATAAGCATGGTTCTCTTAATATAATATGGAATAATATGTTAGTAAATATCATATCTAATAGTTCATATATATCTCATCACACGGTAGATATTAACAGCCATGGCTCACCAGTATTGTGATATACAGAACTGCATGCTGAAACCATGGTGTGCAATGGCTATCACCATGTTGAGTATCTCGTCACATGATGTACATGAGCAAGCATCATGTCACAGGCTATACTGTGACAGGAGATACTGCAGTATTAGTAGCCTTGATAGGCAATAGTAAAATCACATCTGTCATTAGCCTTTTTGTCCACAACCGGACCAAGCATTTGAGTATGAGCATTTGAGGAGACAAGAACAGGGGGGGATGGTCAGGGATCAGGAAGCTGCCCTGAGACTTTTGTGTAGCTCCCTATATGTAAAAGTCAAGTGCCTTTATCCTGCCATGGCAGTTCAGTGAACATCTGCCATCAGCATAAGTTCTCTGAGTGTCCCTGGAGCCTGGAGATAGCACATGCTACCACAGCACTTACAAGAGACTGAACAAATATTTAGATGAATGCCTTTTCTGCTTTTGGTGTCGGCATCTCCAGATCAGTAGGCTCAGTTGGTGCTGTCCCAAAGCCCTAGCTCTAGGCATCCTGTGGGTAGACTGGGGATAATGCAGAGGGGATAGTGGCAATGGTGGATGAGTAATCTTGACAGAGGTCAGGCTTTTGAGGGGAAGAGGAGCAGGCATTGGGGTGTGGCTGTAGGAAAGGTTTAACTGTCAGCCAGAGGAAGATAATGGGAAAGTGTCCCAGGGTCACCTAGGTCAGAGATGTCCTTCCAATTCTCTCACTGACTCAGCTCTTGGCTTTCCTTGAGTTCTAGCTAACTGCTGGACCTTGTCTCCTATCTTGCCAGGAAGAGGCCAAGGTACATTGTCGCTGGCTTTTTACTGAGGAGTAAGAGTATAGAACCTTGGGAGGACATATACTACAAAGGATACAGAATTAAGGGTCAGAAGACCTGTCCACCATATCTTTGTGGAACTTGGGATGTCATGTCTCAGGGTTTCCATTGAAAAAAATGAAGACATTGGATTAGATGCCCTGTGACAAGCATTCCCCTCCTGGTTCACCCAATCAAAGATCCTTCGCTGGACATGTACAATAACTGGAAGGCAAGCTTTGCAGTATTTTTAAACTGTGCAAAACCATGTGCACATATACACAGTTTAGTGAGATTTATTCTTAAAATCTTGCCTTTAGCTTTCTGTATTAAACCTAGTTAAAGTGTTTTTAGCTAAACAGTGCTTTAGAGCTAGACATTATTTGAGGAGCTAAACTTGTCTTTAAGAGCAGTATAATACATTCACATTAATTTTCTTTGCCTTCTGGTGGAAATGAAAATACCTTAGGAGAAAAAACAAAGAACTGCTTCCAACTTTTCCTTTCAGAATCTCTTTTTTTTTCCCATTAAAAATCTGTGCAATTTATTTTTTTCACAATGTGTAAAAAATTTATTTTTATTTTTTTATATTAAATATAATTTATTGTCAAATTGGTTTCCATACAACACCCATTGCTCATCCCAACAGGTGCCCTCCTCAATGCCCATCACCCACTTTCCCCTTTCCCCCACCCCCATCAGCCCTCAGTTTGTTCTCAATATTTAAGAGTCTCTTATGGTTTGCCTCCCTCCCTCTCTATAACTGTATTCCCCCCCTTCCGCTCCCCCCATGGTCTTCTGTTAAGTTTCTCAGGATCCAGAATCTCTTATGTTTGCTGAAGGGTGACCGTTTGGGTTCCAGTGCTTAGTATCTGCATTTCAATGGTTTCAGAGGCTAATTGTAGTGGAATGGAGCATTACAATTTATGTGAAACCTATTTAAGTCAGTTTTATATAAGACCCCAAGCATTTGTAATAATATTAAAAAATATATTTAAAAAAATCTTTATAGGTAACTGAAGCAATACAAGCTGTTCTCTTGGCAGAAGTTCAACAGCACATGAAGACCTTGAGTAAGAGAGCAGGCAACAGTCAACCAGTGTCCATGACAGAGGATGTTCACTGTGAGATGAGACAGATTCTGCAGGAGACGGAATGGACCCGGGAGGAGGTAGAGTTACACTGTACTACAGACACCTTGCCTCTGCAAAGTAAGTGCAAAATTTATGGACATGCACTTTCATCAGAACTTTTCTACTACTTAGAGCGCATTGAGAATATGAGTTCACAATATATCATTTCTGCAAAGACCGAGCCAAGTGCCCTGCTTCTGACCTATTCTGCTATCAATTTCTTCTTATAATTCTCAGGTTTCTAAAAAATTTCTAAATTCTGTTATAATCAATAAATACTTCCCAGAACAAAAATTTATATTGTTTATTAAAATGTTTTTAAATGAAGTAATTAAAAATGAAAACAGGATTAACACTATTGGCTTAATGGGATATACATTTTAAGAATACCTTGATAGTAATGGATCTAAATTTGTTTTCATTTGATACCTTGATAATAGCCATGTGCCTGGTTTCTTTTCCTTTTCTAAAAATAAGAAATGTAGTACAAACTGAAATTAAACTCATTGATAGGTGGACCACTTGATTTTATAACAAATTTTGTCATTGTAACTTCATGATGATAATGTGTATGGTTCATGGATAGCAATTGAATCTCAATTTCTGCTGCAAAATGTTACCTGATTTTTCAGTCCATTCACTGTGGCTTAAAAAAATAAATAAAAAGCAATTTTTAAAAGTAAAAATATAATTTTCAAACTCACTTAGTAAGCTTTTGCTTAACAAATTAATTTATGATCAAATATATATATTTTTTCAGGGAAAACACATTACAAATTTACTTGTTCCAGGTTATTAAAAATTATTAGGTATTTCTTTTAGCTTTCAAAAAGAGATTTTCTTTTTATTCATTTGGGACTCAGAGAAATGGTACCATATTTAAAATGTTAAATCCTAGGACAGGTGTCATTCTTAAAAATATATTACATTTAGTTCTTATTATTTTTATAAGATTACTGATTGGATAGCATTATGTAGTGAGAGAGGATATGTAGCAGAGAGAGGCTTCTTCTGGAAGGCCAAATATCAAAATAGATAGAATATTTCCTAATGCCAAGACAGGCACTGAGGATGGTCAATTCAATAAGCAATTTGAAAAAGCTCAATGGCAATTTCAAGTCATTTGTTTGTCTGTTGTCCAGAAATTAGTTTTAATTATCTGATAAATTCACCCAGTTGCAGGAGCTCCTTTTTGATCATATCACATAATTGTAGTTGTATTACACCTTTCAAGCAAGAAGAGAAAAATTCCTTTCTAAATTAATTTTCAGTGAGTGCATGTGGGTTCTTGATTCATTCGGCAAGCACCCACAGGGTCATTAATACATTTCTTCCAACTCCCCAAAGACAGCTAGTATCATTCATCATGTGTTAACTGTCATTATGTGGCATTTATATGCTTTATCCCTAAGTTTGACTGTCTAACTTATCCTTTGGCCCATAGCCCTCTTTTCTTGTTGAGAAATTCATGGCAGGTTATCAAGGTCAAACTTTTGATAAGTTTTGCTGTCACATAGCTTATCCATTATTTGAAGTTTCACTAGATTGGGCCCTGTTCTGTCCCCAACTAATTCTTGGGTATTGGAAATATACTATGGAATTTAGTCTTATTATGACTGAAGACATCTGGAATTTAAGTTAGATAATTAACTATCTTAATATCTAAGATATTATTGATCATTATTGAATGATCCTTTGCCAATGTTAAAAAAAAATTAGAGTTAGTTTGTGATAATTGGTGGATGAAATTTGGAAGTTTTATTTAAAAGAAATAAGACATTACCAAAATGCTGAGCATGTATCTTCTTGGGAAATAGGGTCTGTTGGAAAATACTAACCATGATTGAAATTAATGGAAACATATAACATGCATTGAAGAGGAACATTTCCAAGCAATATTATGTTGGGTATTAACATTCCCTTTCTTTCTCTCTTTTTGGAACAAAACAAAACAAAACAAAACAAAACAAAACAAAACAAAACACCTATGTTTTAAAATATTCAGAGGAACTTAGTCAAATTACAAGAAAAGTTTTGGACCTTTATTATGTGGTATATAATACATTACTTGTTGGAATTTTAAAAATAGGTAAGGAAAAAGCTATTTTATTTATTTCAGATATTCTAATTCAAAGGTTAAGGAAAAGGAAATGATGTAGTAACTACTCACCAGGTGTGATTATTCCTTGAATTTTATAGGCAGATTTACTTTGACCCAGTGTCAC
The DNA here is from genome assembly GCF_014898765.1 of Herpailurus yagouaroundi. Classification (NCBI taxonomy): domain Eukaryota; kingdom Metazoa; phylum Chordata; class Mammalia; order Carnivora; family Felidae; genus Herpailurus; species Herpailurus yagouaroundi. Next base: position 19,334,934 of record NW_024412415.1, on the reverse strand, counting down.
CACACCTATCACCAAATATTCTTATGATAAATGATTTATGTTGTTTTATTTTCAGGTCCTTGCTCATTTGTCCTCTGTGAGCTCCCATCCAACTGCCCCCCCCCCCCATTTCTTTTATTCTTTCTTGGTTTTTTGATTTCTTAATGCATCTTATTTGTAAATCATTTGGAAATTAACAGATGATGCCCTTCTTATGAACAGATATTCATAAACTTCTTTTATGCCAAAGTGGGGTATATTGAGTTTATTAGCATTATAGCAATATGGCAATAATATATTATAAGGAAAAATAGCAACAATTATTGTTTTCTTAATACACTCCAACACTATGCTAAGTACTTTATGAATGTTAACTCACTTTTTCCTTTAATTCTCACCTAATTCACATGAACCCTGTCTCTCTTTCCAAGATTTGAGACATTTATGTAAACAGTTTTACATTTTTTTAAGTGTCCATGTTCAGGGAAATGAAGTTTCTGAGTAGCTCTGAAAAGAAACTACTCACTGAAAAAGAGAGATTCCCATGGTGCTACCTAGGCTTATCTTGAAAAATTACCTCTGTATGTTTTTTGACATATTAATTATGTATCTTTCGCAGACACATTAAAATAAATAGTATTTGTAAAAAAGTCTATCACTATGCCAGCTTTCTTGAATGCCACTGGTGGTGTGTATCTTGTACTTTGAGACATTGTTCATATTATGATCCCATTGTTCAAAACTGGATGAAGTGGGGCTTAAAAGAGTTTATGTGCCTTGTCTAGAATCACAAAATAAAAACGGGGAGGCAAACCCAGATATTCTCTTAAACACTGTGTTCTAATCCAGTCAACTGCATTTTCCATACTGGCAGCATGAAGGAAATTTGCTCTAAATCAGCATGATCTGAAAATTAAATAATTTATTGAATGGTTTTCTTAGATTTTTATTCTCCTCTCATAAATCATACTTTCTATTACCAAAGAAAATGCAGATTGTTCAATCATTGCCATCTCAGCCCTCATAATAAAGAAAATCACCAGGTTTCTTGAACTATTTGAACATGAGATGCATCTACAAAGCAATGGAAATCAAGTGAAGTGAGAACTGAAGTATAATGTGTGTTTGAACTTTACAATTTTGTATCTTATTTATTTTCAGTGTTTTCACTTGTTATATTTCACAGCATGTATTTTACTTGAGATATTAATATTTGTGTATCAGTATTTTATGGGAGAGTGCTGGATTTTATCTGGGTTTACATTTTATAACAGTTACATTGCTCTCCTCCTTAATCTGTCTAATAGGAATTTGCAGAATTAACACTCACATTTGAAACTAAGATTCATTGCTTTAAAAACAGCAATGGTTTCTATTATTAAAATGCATTTGAAAGTTATTTCCTTTTATTGTTCTTAATGTTATCTGGATCAGTCGAAACAAGTGCTCTAAATTGTTCCATCAAATAAATTGGTTGAAATAGAAATGGAGGCTTTGTAGATAAAACTGCCACTTGGAAATTATTGGCTGAATTTAAATTTATGTTAAACTGTGTGGTTGTGAAAATGATGCATCAAATATGGGTATTGCAAATAATCTTTACTACATGCATCATTTTCAAAGACTTATCTACAAAATTAAATAATGAAAATGTGTTCTTTGTTTAAATAAAACCATGCATTTGTGGTAAATAAAGGTAAATAAATTCAACAGAAAAGTTTTCTAGTCCTAGTGGCCATCAGCAAAAGGACTGGATCAGGACAGGTTTCCTTCTGCCTTTTGAATTTCGCAGAAGGAAATCTGTCTAGTAGTGGAAAGGCTTTGAAATAGAGTTGACTACCTCACAGGGAAACTTTCTTGACTTTCTTTATTTCATTTTATTAAAATTTTTTTTTAATATTTATTTTTGAGACAAAGAGACAGAGCGTGAGTGGGGGAGGGGCAGAGAAAGAAGGAGACACAGGCTCCAGGCTCTAAGCTGTCAGCACAGAACCAGATGCCAGGCTTGACCCCACGAACCACAAGATCATGACCTGAGCCAAAGTCTGATGCTCAAACAACTGAGCCACCCAGGCGCCTCTTGACTACCTTTATTAATAGCAAATGCAACTTCCACCCTCTGTGAACTCCCCAGGCTAAGTGAGAAGGCCAATGCATTCCTCTTTAAGGCTACAGAAGCCATTTAGGATAGGTCTGTGTGATGAGCATAAGCAAGAAGCAGAAATGTAATGGGAGATATATCATTGAAGGCCTTGGGTGTCATAGTAAGGTCTTAGGCTTTCTCTCTGAGAGAGATAGGAAACAATTTGAGCAAACAAAGGACACATATTTTTAATGTTGTCTCCAGTTCAAGGACCAAGGAGAGAAGCAAGGAGACCAGTTGGGAGGCCATTATGATAACCTAGATGATGGCAGCTTGGAACAAATATGGTGGCTTGGATGAAGAAGTGATCAGATTATGAATGTATATTGAAGTGTAACTTACAGTATTTGCTGATGGGTTAGATACAGATGAATAAGATCATGAAAGTCTATACTTAAGTTTTTTTCAAACAAAAAATATTTGATATATGGGTTGACTTGGGTATCCTGACTTGACTCTTATGTCAGGTAGTGCAGTGTCACTCACAAGTGGTATTCCAGGTGTGCTGAAGGAAGAGTGGAAGACCTACTTTACAGAAGGCTGTCCCTACTGTGTTCAGTTTTAAGTGTCCCTGCCTAGATGACCCACAGATTTTATTTTCTAGTATTAACTAAACTAACCCTCAGAAAATGGACAAGAATTTCTTGCCAAGAAACCATGGACTGAAGATAATACTGGTAGTGCAAGCTTAAGCAAATAAGATGTAAGTGGCATTGCCAAGTTTATCTTAAGCTCTATCAGGAGGTGTGTGTGTGTGTGTGTGTGTGTGTGTGTGTGTGTGTGTGTGCGCTGTGTGTGTGTTAAAGACTTCTTTTTGAAATTTATAGTTTTGTGTATTTCGTATAATACACATAATGTTGATATACTAATAGCATGTATATTATTCATAAACAAGCATATGTATGCATATATAATAAAAGGCATATATATATGCATATATAATATATTTATTTAATATATTAAATAAATGCTTCAGAGATCCTCCTTGTTATTTTCTGCATGAAAGTACCCCAACCATAGCCCTTGGGTGGATTAGGCGAAGAAGGCAGATGTGATAAGCTTTTGCTTATTCAGGGTGGGTAACCTGATATTCCACATGGCACACTGTGCTGTCTCCAAAACTTTGAATAAAGCTTCCATGCATATCTCCTCTGTATCACTCCTCTATGCCTCTATGTACCGATCCAAGAGTAAGGGGTGCCACAGTGAATCAATTGAAAATCTCCAGTTGAAGACACAAACTAACATCAGGGTAGCCATGAAGTGTGTCCAAGGCCACAGGAGCCTGCAGGAGCACATCAGAGAGGCCTCAAACCCAGTCTTTGAGGTTTTAAAGGTTTCTTAGAAAAAAAAAAGATGCCTAATCCAAGACCTGAAAGATGAACATGATTTAACCAAGTCAAAAGTTGGAGTGGGAGATGGTAGCTGTTTGCTAAGAGTACTAGAGACACGTATGCCTTTTTCTTCCTCCCAAGAATCATCTGATTAATACATGTGTGAATGAGGAGCCTGGACATCAGAGAGAAACCCACAGGCCTTTAATTTCTGCTTTGGAAAACATCTGTGTCCTCTTTGAATCACACTGTGCCAATGCCTTCCTTTTCTAAGTCTCAGCCTTCCAGAATAAGGACAATAATAATGACATGACGAACAACTAACATTAATAGCTTACTGTGTTCTTAGTGCTTCACATACCTTAAATTATCTGATCCAGGCAACAGTTCTGTGGGGAGAGGTAGTATCATTATCCCCATTTTACTGATGAAAAAAATATACAAAGAAGTTAAATATCTTGCTCAAGTTCTCATTACCTGCAAATGACAGAACCAGGAGTCAAAACCAAGCAGTCTGGTTTCAAAATGTAGGCTCTTTGTCCCAATTAACCACAATTCTCCTTCACCGCCTCTAAACTTGGCAAGTATTTACCAAGTGCTTCCTGTAGGACAGTTATAGAGATAGGTATTACCTGGGTTGGGGCAGATATTTGGCAAAACAACATGGGAAGAATCTCATGAAGAAATTCATCAGAAAATACAAAACACCTAATTTCTACTAACCTTTGGGTATGGCACTCTAAGCTATTCCATTAAAGACATACTTAATGCTAAAGACTTCCATTTGGAATATAAATTTACATAAGTTTTAGTGGTTAAAAAACAGAAGGTTTTATATCTGGGAACTAGAAATGCCAACTGGTAAATGCTAGAAAAAAAAATTAGCATATACAGGGACTCCTGGCTGGCTCAGTCAGTAGAACATGCAACTCTTGATCTTGGGGTTGTAGTTCAAGCCCCACGTTGGGTGTAGCGATTACTTAAAAGTAAAATATTAAAAAAAAAATTGGCATAAACATATTAGTTGAAAAGGGTATGGGTTGGCAGTTAGGGGAGGAGGAGAAGAGGAAATATAAAATTTCATTTTTATAGATTAATTTGAATTATGTAATAGAAAATCTTACATAAATATCAAGGTATTCATATGTTAGATGAAGATGAATTTATTTGTGATAAGCAATTAAATTATTTAGCACCTAGAATACATTACATACCTTTCAAAAAACATGGTTGTCATTTGGGTTTAATATATGTCCTGTATTATTTTTAGCTTCCTGTAAAATTGATGGAGAAATTTCATCACTTCCCTTTTCCCACATATAAATTCTTATGAACTTCTCCACTGTGTCTGCCCTCTCTGTATCATCTTAAAGATTGCATTGCCTTAGAAAGACTGATAGAGTTCACTGTTCTTTTTCCAAAAGTAGTTTCATCTTTCACAGAGATTGAGATTGATGATTTTCATCTTGGCATATGAACTAGAGTATTTCATCGTCTTTTTTCCTCATGAGCAATCAGAATGCAAACCTGGCCCGACTGCACAGAGACAGTAGCATCAAGGAATTGACTTAAATATTTCCTTGGTAACAGTTGTGCAGGCACCACTTTATTGATTATTGTCTGCATACCCATTTAAATTTATTGACAAAGAAAAAGTGATCTAGATTCTGTCGCTGAAATCGATGTGTTTTGTACTATTGTTCTCCGGAGCTCAGACTGGTCTCCCAAAGCTGACCCCTCAAGGACAGAGGTCGGGTCTATTTATCTTTTTTCCTCCCATCCCCTTGGATGGTCCTTTACCTAGTAGCTGGTAATAAGTATTTATTGAGTGGATAGATAAATGGATGGGCCATGGAAAAGCTTGCACTAAAGATTCAGCCAACTTCTAATTAGTGAGAGAAAGAGGAAACAAGGAAAATCAGCTGATTGCATTTCTTTAGCAGCCAGATATACAAAGTCTTGAATATTCACTGAAATTGTGTTTTCTAAGCATCATCATCCTAGGACCGTACGTTATACACAGCAGGTTGCAAAAATTTAAAAATAGACACATGAATGGATCTAGTTTGTAACCATCCAGAAATCTTCTCTTTCCTTATGGCTTATTGTTTGGCTTGTCACTAGTCATTTTGTCATGATCTAATTTCAATCATCTGATATTTTTAGAGAGCCCCAAGCCTTGCCTAAAACTTGTCTTCTTATTCCTCATGCTGCTATACCTTCTCCATGAGACTATTTAAGGAACTGCTGCATCAAACACTATTTCCTCAGTATTTGGATTCACAGGCTGGGTTCTGACTTATCTGCCTCTCTCTGGACTTCTGGCTCATTCGTGATCTCTTGTAGCCGGTAGCCCTTATGCTGCTAACTAGGAATTCTATTTACAACCTGCTCAACCGGGTCAGCCTCCTCCCCATTGATTTGATCCCTGAGCCTGGGACTTGGTGTGATATTAGTTCCTCCATCAAATCCAATCCCTTTAGCCAATATGGATGTGCATCCCTAGTTCTAGAAATTTCGGTACAACTAAACTCCTTGAGATAAAAAGCAGGGATTTATTCAGCTTTGTATTCTCAGCAGATAGCACAGTGTCTGGCACATGCCAAGACAATCTGGCTGAAGAATGGTGTCTGAAGAAAAAAAAAATGATCCATTCATCTCCACATGCCATTGGAATATCCCATTCAATAAGAATATCATTGTGACATTCTGGCAGGAGCTTTATTTTCCATTTTAACTCATCAGTGTATCTGTCCAATTTTTAGTCTTGGAACAATTTGAATTAATTTCACACAAAATCTCTCATTTAGTACTTACTATATCTAAAGTTCAATGGAAGGTACTGGAATTTTCAATTACATCACTTTTTACACGTCTTGTATATCCTTCTAAAATAGTGTATATCATCTGGCACTCTAATTGTTTGTTATTTGCTTTCTTTCCCACCTCTCTAAACTCCTTGAGGGCAAAAGTTGGAACTTATTAATCTTGTGCTCCTAGCTGCTAATATACCACGTGGGGCACGATGGGTGCTCATTAAATGTTTGTTGCCTGAGTGAGCAGATGAATGATAAATGACAGTGGCAGACATGTATTAAAGAACTAGTCTAGGGGCGCCTGGGTGGCGCAGTCGGTTAAGCGTCCGACTTCAGCCAGGTCACGATCTCGCGGTCCGTGAGTTCGAGCCCCGCGTCGGGCTCTGGGCTGATGGCTCGGAGCCTGGAGCCTGTTTCCGATTCTGTGTCTCCCTCTCTCTCTGCCCCTCCCCCGTTCATGCTCTGTCTCTCTCTGTCCCAAAAATAAATAAAAAGCGTTGAAAAAAAATTTTAAAGAACTAGTCTATAAGGCAGAATGGAAGAAATGCTAAACAATATGTTAATGGTCTCTAGGTAGGAAGAGAATGGAAAAGATCATTATAGGGATGATTTTTTTTCCTAAAGTGTTAATTCAGAGGCATTTCTTCAAATTTATCTATTCAGTTTAAGAGTAATTTATCTGTCTAGAGAGCCACCAGAAAAAAATAATGCTGACAGATGTTTGAAGGCAAACAAACAAACAAAAAAAACAAGGCAGAGTACTTCATTTTCAATAATAAGCTACAAGAAATGGAGACAGTTCAAAGAAGAGTTGTTACCTTTTTTAAAAAAAATCTTTTACCCATTACAGGTGAACATGGGCCTTTTATATCTATTCTGGAACACCTGTCTGCCAGCCAGGCAGCCCTGCTTATCTGGGGGCAACATAAAAGCACTCCCTAGCGATATACGTAAGAGCATGGTAATGGTGGACATTTTTCCAGCCTCCTGTGTTTCTTTTCATCTGAATGAGGTCGGTTTTGGAATCTTAGAAAAAGTTTAAGTATTATGGTTTTCAACTCTCTCAATCCTAGCACAGACTACATAGCCAATAGTATGTGATGCCCCCTTATAAGCCTAAATGAAGTTCTTAAGTAATATGACCGCTCTACAGTTTAAAGGAAAAATCAAAAGAATAAGTAATTTATAATGAAATAATATGGATCTCAGTAGGTAAAAGTTTGGGCATGACCACACTAAAATATATAATAAAAATGCTGGCCTGGACACATCCCATTGCTGTTAATGCAGACTCCCACACACATGTGGTAGTGCTGTCAGTGACGTGGGTGTTCAAATGGATTTTATTGGCAAAGATATGGACAACAGCAGCAGAAAAATTTGGCCACTTCTTATACAGGGTTAAAGGCCTTCTTAAAAATTTGGGGGTATATTAAAACTTTGAAAGGTCTGTGTAAACTAGTTAGATTCTGGGCTCAGGAAATTATACACAGGGCTTTTACTTTCATAAATGTCCATTGGAATATGTGAAAAACATGTGAAATGTCAGGACAATTTTTCACTGTGAAGGACTATCCTGAACACTGCAAGGCATCTGGCATTTCTAGTCCCTGACCACTAAATGCCAGCGTCTCCATAATCATTGGGGAAAACTGGTGTTCCTTGGCCCAGCAGTTTCCAAAGCCTTCCCCCAGGGGGGCAGTACCAACCCTGCTGAGAACTACTGACTTCAGGAAAGGGATTGATTCTTCTACATTCTGAGGCTTTCCTTGTTTCTGCCCCTCCCCTCTTTTATGCACAGAGAGATAAAAATCTAATTAGTAACCTCCAACTAATTCAAGGAGTTCCTTTCTTGGATCTCCCGTGTTTGTTACTTCCTCTGTGTTCCACCCACTGTGTGTATACTTCTGTCATAGCACTTCCCAGGCTATGTAGTATATTATCTTATTGCAATTGTCTCTTCCATTAGAAAAAGATTTTCTTGTCCTATTTTTTCACTTTTATCTATATGTCCTACAAGCTTAGTTCCAGGCCTGGCATAGAGTCAATTTGTTGGCTGATTAAATGAAAAATGTGTCTTACTAAGCTACTAAGCATACTCCATGGAAGTCATCGAAGAAAAATCCAAAATTTTCAATTGAAATTATTTTACAATACAGAATAAAACTGGTTTATCTTAGAATTTAATAATTCGATAAACTGGAAGCACCTGGCTGGCTCAGTCAGTGGAGCATATGACTCTTGATCTCGGGGTCATGAGTTCAAGCCCCATCCATGTTGGGCACAGAGGCTACTTAAAAATTAAAAAAAAAAAACTAAACTAAACTAAACTAAATGAACTATTTCCTAATTTGTAAATTGAGAAAACTGGAAATGAGAAAAATGGTTGAAAAAAGATACATAAGTTCATTTAAATGATAAGGAACATAATTCCAAAACCTTGGCTTAGAATATAGTAATTTTTAATGTGTCTCATCCATGCCATTAATACTTAAAGTATATTAAAATTATATTTTGAAATGCTCATATCTCTTGACATATACAAGATATATCCCTTGGTGTCTCTGCACCAAAGTAGGGAATAACCAATTGGATCAGTCCATCCATCCATTCATCAATTTGATCTGTCTCTTTTGAATATGTTATATGATAGGAATTGTGTTTCTCAAGCTATCTACTAGGAATCTGAGCAGACTATGATGCAGTTTCTACTTTCCAAAAGGCAAAGCCCTGTAAACATAGTGAGACCATGATGTGGTGTGAGATACTAAAGTTCCCATTATTGTGCAAGCATGGAGAGCCGCCAGGTGCCTGAGGATGATTTTTTTGTAGGTTTTGCACAGGAGTAGACATTCACATGTGCTTTGGAGAATAGCAGTGTTGCAGACATGGAGAGATGAACTGCCTAGATCACTCTACTAGAAAGGTCTACTTGTCCAGCTGTGAAGAATGTGGCTAGTTGACAGCTTCCAGCTATTGGCATCTCCAGGATCCATCCCCATTTTGGAACAGACGTGGTACTCTTCTTGGGACAATGACTGAGGAAAGTAGTGGTACAAGAGCCTAGCCATTTTTAGTCCAAACAGACCTCCTCCAACAGCCAGTCTTTGCTTTGGAGTTTCCACTGGGATGAAGGAGACTTTTGTCAGATCTGCATAGTGAATAGAGAACTCCTTACCCAATTCTGCTTTTGCCTCTCCCCCTTTTTTTTTCTTTCACAAGTCTTAATCTCCAATAAACCTTTTGCATTCCTAACTCCATCTTAACATCTGCTTCTGGAAGGACCCAAGTAACACCATTGAGAAGAAGCTTGTTGGAGGATATCTCAGGCAAAATATTTAACATGAGGACAACACAGAGGAAATGGGGATAAATTTGGTGTTCACAAGATAACAGGAAATGAGGATGCTCTGGTTTGGATTCGGAAGCTGAGGCACCTAGAATGTAAAGGTTCTGGTATGGGGCTTTTTCCTCAAAGATAAAGGGAAGCATTAAAAATTCTTTTAAGAGGAGAAGTGAGATGTTTTAGTGTAAAGTAGAGAGTGAGTAAAGCAGGAGATAGAAAGAAACCCCGTGTTTCTGTTTAGAATTTTATTTGTAAAGCAGAACTTACTTTTCTTAACTTTTTATTGCCTCTTCATGAAGCTAGGTTACTGAGGTGGAACATGAGTGCTTCATGTCTCACATGGAGAAAGAGGGTATGTTCACATTACAAAGGGAAATTTTGCCTCCATGCTTTTACACCAAACACTAAATGTCAATCAGGATCATCAGAGTCCAGATCCCATCAGTAACACCTCCTGAGTTGCTATCGTTCTTGTTGCTAATTTAAAGGTATTTATCTTCCTTTATATATGACCATTATCTCAATCTCCACCCTCCTTAAATCAGTTCTTATTTTTTTCCCAATTTTTATGCATTAAAATTTGGTCTGATTTCTCATCTCTTTTGGATGCATTTGTATCATTACCATTTATTGACAAGTTTGGGTTTCACCATCCATTTTTTTTTCATGTATGTGGATTTATGTAGACATTATTGACCTCCTTTTCTACAAACATCCTTAACTAAAACATTAAGTAAGACCAGGCTTATTAAGTGTTTGCTATTAGACAGTTTCCAGGAATAGGATGTGTTATTTCTTTTTACCATTTAAAAACTCTTGATTTAATGGATAGAATTTTAGCAAAGCAAGGTAACTTTGAAATGTGCTTTTCCATGTGTTTATATTAATATCCAATGAATAATTTCAAAGGTTAAGCTTCATGATCCATCTCTTCAAGCCATCTACTTAAGTCTAGAGTCATTACATCACCTGCTTCCCTTACACCATTGATTTATGTTTCTTTCAAACTGCTGAGATTGGGAAGTATCATTTATTTTTTATATGACATACCCTGCACTATGAAACAGTGTTTCAGAAGGTAATGGCAAAATACCTGTAACACAGTACAGCACGGCCTACTCACACCTGTGTGAATCAGTAACATACCTGTTAACATTTGTCTGTTCTTGTAATACTGGAGGGAATAGAAAGTTTTAATTGTCCTTTTTTTCTGTAGTAAAGATGTCAGGGGAATCTATGTAATAGTACAACTCAGATAACATAAGGTGTCTGTGTTTAATATTGAGAGATACAAAGGAGTTTTTGGAATTTTCTTAGGGATCACACATTTCAAGCTCTCTAAATTAGCTAAAGTCTATTTACATTATACTGTGAATAAATGGCCATTTCAGGACCCCCCAAATATCTATTTGAACATTATTTTTAGAAACAAAAAAAATTAGCTGGATTATTTTCAAACTATTAGCATGATTTTCCTAGACTTAAATAACACCTTACGTTTTTCAAAAGGTTTTGGCATGTATTTTTATTTCTCTTAGCAGATGTCAAATGAGGTGAGCCTTTGACGATTTCAGTGAGAGGAAAACCAGAGCATGACAGACTTAAGTACCTTTGCTATGTTGTTATGACTCATTAGAAAACAGCCTTAGACCAGATCACATTCTCCAATTTGCACATCTCAGATTCTTCTCTATAAATCGTACTACATCATGGGTCATCATGTGGAAATGGAATTTATAAAAGAGTAAGCTCATTTATTTATGAAAATTGATATGTTTCCCTCTAGCTTATTAATTCAGGCCTTTCCCTAGGAGAACATTACCATTTTTATATTTCCAATGGCTCATTTTAGAGGAAAATATATTGCACATTTTAAAAAATGAGTTAAATTATTTCTACTGTTAATGGTAATCTACTGTTATGATATTCATATTATAAAAGCCAACTATTAGTCAAAAATATAGTTTGATGAATGTAGTATATTTATAAATTAAAGATAGTCATTTCATTTCTTCCATAGTAAATTTGCTTTAAATATTAGTTTATTATATATGTTTACTTGTATTACAAATATTTCCAGTAAGCAAACACAAATCATTTTTATATTTAGCATTTAAGATGTATCTTAACTTGACCATTAAATCATCTATTAAATATTCAATTAAAGTGGGTTTTGATCCATTTTTAAAAATTAGTGGTCAGGTATTCGGGGAAACAAGCTTGCAAGATATTTCTAAAACACAATTCACTTCATTTCTTGTTCTGTGTATTTTGTCAGAGAACGCCTTAATGTAACAGAAATCAGATTTGGTGTGTATTTTTACACCAAATCAAATTGTGCAGGCGCCACCCTCAGCTTTCTCCAAAACATTATAAAGGATAAGATTCCACCATAATATAGCTTAAGAAAGCAGTAGCGCCCTGGATGAAGTCCATACGTGAAAAGGGGAAGCTACAGGAGTATGTTTTCCTGGAAAACCATGTGTCTTATAACACCATTACAGACTGGACTTAAAAGTTTACTTAGCTGAGTTCTGTCTTCTTCTGGAATCTGTATGTAAGGGATGTATGGTTTCTGTAGTTATTCTGTAGGCATAAATCATACGTATAAAAGGCACTGAAAAAATGTAAAAATGAAACTGATATAGTAGTGACTAATGGTATAAAGCACTTAGATGCTCCAGTTATAACTATATGAAGAGGGTGAAGGCATCATAAGTCATCTTATTTATTACAACTGGCAGGTTTCCCTTCCTCGTGGTATTGCCTGTAGTCTCATTTTCCCTGTCTCCTCCATGCCCAATCTTCATTTTCCCAAATTTACAAGCCATAATTATAGATTTTAGTGTTTTTAATATATTCTTTTAATGTACAGCAGAAATTCAAAATTATTCATTCATTTTATCAAATCAGATATGAAAAAGTCAATTAAAACTCCATAGGCTTTTTCTAGTATGAAGTGCTTTTTTAAAACACAATTTCCAAAATATTCCATTTTTGATTCCTGGAGAAAGAGAAAATACGCTCTCCCCATATACATAGTTGTTGAAATATCACAGAGTTACTACAAGGTAATTTCTACACTATAAAGAAAATTATATTCTTTTGATCTTTATATGCAATTATCTGTAATTAAAACTTGGCAAAATATTAGAAAAATAAAGCCAAGCTTCACTAATAAGCTTCTATCTCCTATGTAAAGCATGAACATATGTAAAGATTTTTATCAATGACTAGTTTCTTGTTGTTATTTGAGAAAAGATCTAAGTTGGTGTTTAAAAGCTTTCATAAGCATCTGAATCTTTTGTAAAAATAAAGCAATCAATCAAATAGACAAATGTTATCTTATTAGTTTAATTTATAATAATTTACATATTACAAAGTTAAACACTTAGTTCAAGGATATTTCAATGAATTATGAGATTTGAAATTAAGATGGGTAGAGGATAGTCATATAAAATTTTTGTCTCCCCATCCAATTTATTAGGTATATTGCTTTGGATACACTATAGTGAAAAAAGATGATTCATCCTGGTAAGCAGATTAGTACTTCAATAGCACTTGTTTGTGTGTTTTTACATGAGTAAAACTGCCTACTACAAACATGGAAACACACACGCAACCTCTTTAATCAATGGTGCGTTTATAAATTTAAATATAAGTACATAGATAAATCTTGGATCTGCACAGAAACCGTTATTTGGCAGCATAAATCAATGTGTTTATAGTTTCAAAGTGTATTAAAAATTAGTATAAAATTTGCCTTTTAAAATCACAATTCTTTAATAATAGCTAGGGTACTTATTTTAAAAGATGGTTTGAATCCGATGATTATGTAGTTCCCTCTGAGAAATGCTGAGATTCTATGAAATGCAGGTTGGAAACCGCTGGACACCATCATGAGGAGAGGCTATGTCATTTCTTCTGTACACCCTGCACCTAGTATGTTGCAGCGTGGCAATGCCACATACTTGCCTAATGACCCCTGTTCTGTTTTTTCAATGGCTACTTTTAGTTTTATGTTTTATTAAAAATAAAGACTGACCTCGTGGCTTGAAGAGCCTCAGCTGTTGTCTAGCTGCCTTGTTTCAAGACTCAAGCTATAAACCACAAACTGTGTCACCTAGGAGTGTACCCTTACACTTGTCCTGTCTCAGTTTAGTGCCCAGTTGGTGCCAAGCAAGCTGCTGACTTGCACAGAGAGGAATTCCAGGAAGTCGTCGGAGCGGGCCATTTTCCAATAATGCTCCCTGGCATGGGCCCCGTGAAGGGTTCTTTTACAAATGGTTATTACGCTGAGATCATGATGAGATTTCCTAGAAGTACAACGCAATGCTTTTCACTAAAATTCCTAATTTGAAACTTTTTGTAAAAACGGAGGTTTCCCTTGCATTTTTAATGTCACATAACCATATGTCAGTACATTTTAGTGTCCCCTTAAGATATGGAAGTGCTTAGATCTCTTGGAGATGCGCTTTTTAAAATTAATTATTTTCACTTCGTATCTGCTTTAGATGTCAGGCTTAAATTATACTGGATTTTTATGTCTTTCTTCAAGATGGCTAAAGAGCACAGTCTTAGTCTAAAGCACATAATAATGGTCTTCAGCTATAGAGGTGATCATCATGCTACACAGAGTAAAATTCAGGTGTAGAAAAATAACAGAGTCCTCAACTCTATTTTGGACTAAGAACTGACTCCGGCTGCTGGCCCTTACTCCTTGATCTTTCTGTTACAGGGATCTGGTGTTTACTTGATTTTGAATGTCTTTTTTGGTAGACGGAGGGGATTAGAGATTAGTATAGTACAAAGCATATGAGTGGTACTCAGATAATAGGAGTCACAGGACCTTTGAGTCCAGATTCTTTGTAGGTCACTTAGTCTAAGCCCTTTGTTTTTCTGCCCAGAAACTTGAAGATCAAAGAGGCCCAGTGACTTACTTAAGGTCACACAGCTAGTTAAGGAGTGAGACAGTATTCAAACCTCACTCTTCCCAATTATTTGCTGATTTTTTTTTTAAATGGTGCCATTTAGTGTTTTCTCTTTCCCTCCAGATGCTCTCATTTGCCAGTCAAGTTTGATATTTCCCCAAAAAGTGGCAGAGGAGCCACACACACAAAAGATATGGAAACTAGTTTGCATTCCTATAAATCCCAATTAGTGGGCTTTAGAGCATCAAGGTCTAGATGAAATTTACAGGATGGAACTTTTTTCTCTTTTCTCCCTTCTTGTAAGCTTCCATCTTATTTCAGCAAGACTATAACTAATTTTGGCCAATGTACTCTTAGAGTAACATGTCCTAGAGGAAATTGCTTCCAACAGCTAAAGTGGTCCTATAAAAAACAAATCTGTTCATATTAACTCTCCTATTTACAACCCTACAGTTGTTTAGTGCCCTCCTTCTTCTCTAGGCTCAACCAAACATTCAGACTCACAAGAGGATGATGCACCACACCTCACCTTGTGTACTAAGAGGGACAAAGATCAAGAACCACCGCTGTCTTCAGGGCAGCAATGGGCCTTCCTCATCTGGGGTTCCTTGCAGTTGTCCAGAGGCTCAACTGTGGGAGTCACCCCACAAACCAGCTTTATAACTCTGGCAATAATTCCTTAGGCATGGCTTGCCAAGTTCACTCACAGGGAAGCCTCAAGTTATCATAATGAACACTTCTATGGTTCATGTATAGTCCCTCATACTCCAGATACAGTTTACCAATAAGGGGCCAGTTTTATGATCAGTAATGTCACCCTGAGATGTAATTAACATTCAACCTTTATCAAGTTGCCAAGGGAATTCAGCTAGAGCTAACCAAAGGTCAAGTTCTTATGCAGAAAAGGAAAAAAAAGTATTTATTTTATTATTTTTAAACTTTTTTGTGGTGTTTTAAAAAAGTCTTTTTTTTAATGTTTGTTTATTTTTGAGAGAGAGAGACAGAGACAGAGAGAGACAGAGAGAGAGAACGAGTTGGGGAGGGGCAGAGAGAGCAGGAGACACAGAATTGGAAGCAGGCTCCAAGCTCTGAGCTGTCAGCACAGAGCTTGACAAGAGGCTCGAACCCATATGCCATGAGATCATGACCTGCACACTTAACCTACTGACCCACCCAGGCATCCTTAAAAAAATTCTTTAAACCCACATGGCTTCCCTTTTCTTTTAGGGTAAAGTGCATATTATTTAAATGATTCACAAGGATAATTTTTACCTGGCTGCTGGATACCTCTCTAGTCCTATCTTGTGCACTCCCACCCACCTCAAACTTTACAATGCAGCCAAACCAAGCCCTTTTGGTTCCTCTAAAGGACCTGTCCCCACTTGGCTCTCGGGTTTCACACATGCTATTTCATCACTCATTTATTTACTTAAAAATTTTTTGAGTGCCTCTCATGAGCCAAGCATTGAGCAAGCCTCTGAGGATACAATGGTGAAAAGGACAGCCTTGTGGAGTCTACAGCCCCTCCCTGAAAGTCTTTCCCCTCTCCCACTGTTGCCTGAGAGCTTCATGTTCCAAATGGAATATTACATTCTCTGAGATGCACTCTATCTTCCCCCGAAATAGGTTGGGTGGCCTACCCTATACTTCTGTCACTGCACTGACTGCCCTGTAGTTGTCATTGCCTGGTTTCTTGTCTACTTCCCATGAGACTATGAGCTCCATGATTGGAAAAGAATATAACGTGCTCACCCTTATATTTCCAATGCTTAGGTCAGTGCAAGACATTTAACAGATTTTTTTTTCAGATTCTTAATAAATATTTGATAAGCAGATGTGAAAATTCTAGGAATTCTAGAAATACAATATGCATTTAAATCCACAAATAATGTACTTCTAAAATCAAAAATTCAGGCCTGTTATAAGTACTGAAGAACACATTTTGGAAGCAGATACTCACCAAAATTGTATTTATGAATTAAAAAGAAAAGCAATAATATAGAAAATTTAGCAAATATATTTTTTTAACGTTGGCCACTGAGAATCAAATCAAATAAAATAAAGCAAACTATTATAACTGGGTTATTCTAAAATCTAAAGCCAATGTTAACATTAGTGGAAAATAAAGTGGTCAACAAGGGCTTCAAAAATTCAGAAACAAGCCTAGGATTCTTATTTTCACTTAATGTCTTTGAAGTTTGGTTTGGCAACTAAAGAAAAGAAATTATTTTCCATTAAGAAATCATATACAGATGCAACTGTGAGGATAAACATCCTTTCCTGGAACTATTTTTCCGGGAATTTATCACATGAATTCCAATATAAGGTAGTATTACATCACACAGTAGAATATACCTCCAGTTTTCCAAAAGTTATGAAAAAATGCTCTCAAATATGGTAATTTATTATATCAGCCATCTATAAAATCAAAGAACATGATATTGAGTCATAGCTCAGAAACCATATCTTTGATTGACTGAGATAATGTAGTCTAAGACATTATATTCTGATGGTCTGAGAGTGCAGGATAGAATTTGGAATAGTATAGGTCAATGGATAGTTAACATGCCCATTTAGGCTTTTTCTTTCAAATATCAAATATCTTAAATGAGCTTTGGAGAGGTGCTGGACTACATTCAATTTGCAATCAAATTCCCTTAATAAGATTTTACAGTGCAGAAATTCTTCCTTGCTGATTAAAATGAGAGCCATAATTTTGTGAGTCAGGTACTGACCAAAGTCCTTACATAAGAGAAGACAGCACATTGGAACCCAGCCATGAACAGCCTGGGTGCTTACAAGAAGCATCCTAGTCTTTTGGAAAGAACAGTGGATCTTTCATGCTCACATGCGTATAGTAGTACTTCTAGACTGCCAAGTCTTCAAGATCTGTAGTACAAGTCCAAACTGCTTCCCTGTATGTGTATTTTGTTTAATTTACACAGTGCTTCGTGGGGGTAAAGAAAAATAATTTAACGGACAACATTTAAAAACCAGGAGATTTCACAAAATATTTTGGATTTCTGGGCTTCCCATGAAAAATAGCAAGAAAGGTCATATCGAGTTGTCATTTTAGTGTGATGATGTTAAGTTGGAGAGGAGTAGCAGAGGGCTAGGAGAAACAACCTTTCCCTTAATTTTTTTTTAATGTTTACTTATTTTTGAGACAGAGAGAGACCATGAGCAAGGGAGGGGCAGAGAGAGAAGGAGACACAGAATCTAAAGCAGGGTCCAGGCTCCGAGCTGTTAGCACACAGCCTGATTCAGGGCTTGAACCCACGAACCATAAGGTCATGACCTGAGCCAAAATCAAATGCTTAACCGACTGAGCCACCTAGGCACCCCAAGAAACAACCTTTTCCAAATGAGTGTGCGCTCCAGGTCATCTCAGTCCCCACCAAACTGCTGTATTCAGTTTTCACTAGGTTCTCACAGGAACTGAGATTTTGCGTTGCTCAATACCATGAAGAGGCAGCATTAGCTTGAAAAATTCTGTGTGTGTGTGTGCATTGGTAGGGTTAGAGGAGGAAGGGAAGAAGAAGGGAATCATCATTTAATGGGCATCTAAATTTCACCTAATAAGTAATGGGCACTGCACAAGTTATCATACATACAAAAAGCAATGAGACATGAAGTACATTAAGTGTGTTCTTTGCTTAAGTCACTAGGAATGGCTGCCCTGAACCCACCTGCTTATGGAGAGTTACTTACTTCTCTTTTCTGAATAACCTTAAATTTTCATTTCAAAATGTTTATCTTACTGATATCTCAAGGAATCTGTGAAAAATGCTAACAATGGGGATTCCTTTCAAGTGTGATTATCTTGGGAGATGTGGAGAGGCATGCACTGATTGACTTGACCCTAGCCAAACTACTGTACTTGGAGGTACAGCCCTTGGTGCAAAATCTGACAAATTAACAATTACACAATGTCATAGGAACTGAGGGGTGTAATTACAATGTAATCTCATGGGTGAATGGAGCAGGCTTAATGTTGGGGCGGAGCCAGTTTGTGAATGGTTTTGTATGTTATACTGTAGGAAGTTGTCAGGCTTATGATTTAGTTATTTCTGAGTACGGTAGATGGATCAAAGATCGAAGGGGCTAAAGCAGGGAGACTAGTTGTCTCATTGGGCTCTGGAGATGTCTTCTTCCAACCTGCTGAAGTTATTGGCTGTCAGTTCTACCCTCTGAGATAGTTGAATGGGCTAAATGATTGTGTAGGCTTAACATTAGTAATTAAATATCTGTGTCTCATGAGCGTTTACAGCAGCTATTAAAATGCAAAGGGTTAACATTAATCCAATTATGGGCCTCAATGTTCAAATTCAAATTTTTACCATTCCCCAACTTTAGTAGCAGCCCAAAAATTCTTTGTGCTTTGCACACATTATCTAATTTGATTCCGATAACCACTTTGTGAGCTAGAACTATCATCTCCATTTTATAGATGAGAAAACTGAGTTCAGTCTCCCTTATAAGAGATCTTTTTGCATAAAAAAAGCAACACACAGGCTCAGGCTATACTTTTCAAATATCAACATTTAAGACTTTTAAACCCTAGGTTAATTTTTACACCTGGTAATGAAGCTGTGTTAGGGAATATACAGGGCTACTAGATTTCAAAATGAGGATGTTTGTGTTAGTAATTAAAACTTTATTTGTAGAACAAGCACAATTTATTTCACTGAAAGAGCATGTAACAAGTACTATTGATTATAGCCTAATACATAAAGTGTCAGTACCCAGATATAAGGCACCTCCTTGGCATGTTGTAGAAACTGGCCACGAATCACTTCCCAGGAACATCAAAGATTAAGTTAACATTTACATCTTTGGGTGCCTGGGTGGTTTAGTTGGTTAAGCCTCTGACACTTGATTTCAGTTCAGGTCATGATCTCAAGGTGGTGAGATGAAGTCACATATAGAGCTCTGTGAGGGGCGTGGAGCCTGCTTAAGGTTCTCTCTCTAGCTCTCTTTCTCTCTCTCTCTCTCCTTCTGCCCCTCTCCTCTGCTCTACGCTCTCTCTCTCTCTCTCTCTCTCTCTCTCTCTCTCTCAAAAAACAAACAGAAAAGCACAGCAAAAAAACACATTTACACATGGAAGTGCATGTTCACTTGGATACAGCTAGTAGTGATACTCCTGTTGAGTTTGGAACACATTACTACTCTCATAAAAACAAAACAAAACAAAACAAAACAAAAAAACTACCACTTATTTCTTTATATTGCTTTTGAAATATGTAGGTATCAAAGCATAACATATATACATAAATTATATACACACATATGTACATATAAATTTAAATACATATGTACAATATTATGTTTAATTTTTAGCAGCTTGGTTAGACACATTCTAGGACAGTATCCAATGGAAGTTTTCCTTGCATTGGAGTGAGGGCCTAATGTATGAGTTATTTTAAATCCTACGCAGGTATCATGGATACCTATGTTCTCCATCTCCCTCTCCATATATACATTTCCATATCTGAGTACAGAAAAAATAATTGGAATATATCCTATGGAAATTTTCTGTTAATTTGTTTTATAGAAATAAAAAAAGGAGGAGAAAAAGTTCTGGGTTTTGTGTTATTTATTATATAAAACTAATATTTTGGTTTACAAGTTATATAATGAAAGAATTTTTTTCAGGGAAAATATGTGAATATGAAAGTAGACTCTTGGAGAAGTTTTAATAAGATTAAAGGCGCTAGAAACAGTTGAATAAGAAATCTAATTTTAACGACACTAAAGCAACATGACTTTTTTTTCTCTATTCTGAGAGGCATATTTTATACATTTTCTCCACATTTTATCATTTCAGAACTCTGGTGCCTCTTATAAATCTTAGAACATAAGTTCAATGAAAATAAAGATTTTATCTATGTTTTTTAATTCTATTTCCCTCATACCTATGTCAACACTTGTCAACATTAGGCTGTAAATAAATATTTGTTTAATGAATACATGAATCTAAGTTAAAGACAGTTACCAGTCACCTACAGAATTAAGGTCATTGCCTATGCATGAAATTAGCCATGTGTAGAAGGGATCTCCTCATGTAGTTTTCACCTTGGCTGAATTATTTGCATTAGCAGCACTACTTTTGGCTAAATTTTAAAGTAAGTTTGGATTTTTAATTGTCACTTAAAGTATCTTCAGAAGCATTATACTTTGATGTAAAACCAAAATGCTATGCCCTTATATTCAGAAGAATGCCTGTCACACCAAGAGATATGATTGAAGACAGTAGAAATAGGTAAATCTTTTATAAGAGACCATCAAATTTTCAATCTGGAGCTATCCTTACAATCGACTCGCTCATTATAAAGGGCTAAGAAGTTTCCAGATGGCTTTCAAGAGGATCTGCTTAATACCTGGGAAAGGTCACTTAATTAAAAATGTTTTAGAAATAAAAAACTGTGACATTAACACAAAGGAAATGCAAGTGAAATAACTGATGTCCAAACTGATAAAGCAGTGAATATTGCAAGCAAGAATAGTGAAAAGCAGTTTATCAAATGATATTGTACGGAAAGACAACAGCCAAGAGTGAATCAGAAAAATCCTAGCCTCTGAACACACACAGTATTCGACTCTAACATTATCAGCACATTGGAAAAGAAAGGGAATTGCATTGTAAGAATAGCATGCCATTGTGAGATACAAAATGTGGACAGTAGATGTAGAATTTCTTTCAGCTTAACAAGGGTTATACAATTCATGACACATTTGGAATTGATGGTATCTTACTATAAAGGAAATATACACACACATTCACATAACACATTTGGGGATATCATTTGGGACAAAATAAGGTACTTAGCAAATGAAAAACAAAGTTAACTCAGTTAATGTTTGAATGTCACAGAAAGAAAAAATAAAGTTTTCTTTTTTAAAATTTTTAAAAAGTTTTAATTTATTTTTAAGAGAGAGGGAGAGAGATAGAGCGTGAGCAGGGGAGGACAGAGAGAGAGGGAGACGTAGAATCTGAAGCAGGCAGGCTCCAGGCTCTGAGCTGTCAGCACAGAGCCTGCCGCAGGGCTCGAACCCACGAACTATGAGATCATGACCTGAGCCAAAGTAGGACGCTTAACCAACTGAGCCACCCAGGCACCCCCAAAATAAACAGTTTTCTAGCACAACATTTGCTCTCAGAGTTGGTTTTCACTGTTTGGAATCCATGAACTATGGGAGAAAGTCTCTGATCAAAACTTTGCCACCTTTATCTCCTCCCTGCCCCAAGTCGATGAGCCCTGGTATTCCATATAGCAACATAATACTGCTGTCCTTTCGTTGGATTTCCAATTAATAATAATAATAAAAAAAAAAAAACCTCCAGTCATTGTGGAAAATTAGTATTTGTGGTGAAATGATAAAGATGTGCTTGTCCAGAAGGGACAGCCCTACTTGCTACTGGATGCTGATGAAGGTCAGGAGCATTTCCAAAAGAGCAATACCGGGAGCACAGCATGGATAGTGATAAAAGACCCAAGGCTTTTCTTTACCCCAGTATCAGTCATTGTTACGCAGAGGGACATGCAACTTCCTGGGAATCTCTAGTCAAGTTGGCTTATCTGGCTGAGGACAGTTTCTAGAGAAAGGTCAAGAGTTTCTGGCAGCAGTGCTCCCATTCTCTCCTGCAGAGATTTTTTTTTACCTTGATGAAGTCCATTTTATCATTATTTTCTTTGAGAGGTTGTACTTTTGGAGTCAAGGCTAACAGAAATTCTGCCTAGCCCTAGATCCTAAAAATTGTCTCTTGTTTTTTTTTTATTAAAAAGTTTTTTTAAAAATATAATCCTTCAGTGTGAGAGAAAGAAATCATAAGAAAAAAAGAAAAAGTGAGGTAGTGTGTACCTACAAAAGCATTGTCCTTGGTGGAAGACCAACTCATATCTACTGTATTGTTGAGTATGAATCACCTTTGCACACCTTTTACTGAAGACCAGAAAGTCTACCTACTTTAAATGTTCATTGTTTGTTTTTTTTTTCTTTTTTGGTTCATTTTTGGTTAATTAATCATTACTATAAAGATAAACAAGTAAACCAAAACAAAAAAAGTAAAGGCATCTGGAACAGCACCAATTATATTCACTCACTCACATAATGTCATCCTGGGGCATGGGGCACATGATAAATGAGATCATTACTCTTGTGAGAGCAGACCTGAGTACTCTGTGAGGAGGGGCTTAATTAAAGCTACAGCAACTATATTTCTTTAGGATATCCAGGTGGCTTATTCCTTGGACTCACATTCTACATTGGTCTTGTGAATGCAAATAAATGCCTCATAAGCCAGTGCAGATATTTAATGGAATTCCTGACATATGAAATTCTCATGACTTGAGAGGGTGATTAAGAGTGTGACTATTTGGGCCACCTGGGTGGCTCAGTCAGTTAAGTTTTTGACTCTTGATTTCAGCTGAGGTCATGATCTTACAGTTCATGAGTTCAAGCCCTACATTGGACTCTGGTGCCGACAGTGCAGAGCCTGGTTGGGATTCTCTCTCTCCCTCTCTCTCTGCTCCTCCCTGATGTGTGCATGCATTGTGCACACACTCTCTTTCTCTCTAAACAAATAAGTGAATAAAAACTTTAAAAAATTCTTTCCCAAGAAAAGTTTGACCATTCTATGATGATAAATCAATCTTGGCTGTCTGTTTAATACTGAGTTTTAGCCAACAGACACATGCTTCAATAGCATTATAGTAGACAACACTCAGGATGCCTGTGGATGCTTCCTTTTCTTTACAGCCTGCCCGTGACCTTTCAGAGAACCTGTACCTACAGTGCAGATACATGAGCTACTTACTGGTCATGTAACCTTATGACCCCACTTATCTCTAATTGGACCAGTAGTGGCTAGAGATCTGGGACAAAATGAAATTTTTCTGCCCCCAAAATTGGAAGCTGGGAATGTAGAAGCCCAGTACGGCTTCTATTTGATATAAATCAGAATGACCACATAAAGGCAGGGATGGGATGGCTATAGGAATTCAAAGCATAGAAGCCTCATCTGCAGAGAGAAAGAGGAATGATCACGTGCACAGAAAGGAGCGGACTGTAAGTCCTGTAAGGAGGAGAGAAAACCTTGGACTTGTGTGTATGTTTCAGTGAACTCCTTACTGTGCTGAAATACTCTGAGTTCTTCCAATTTTTCTAATTACCCTCAGACAAATTGGTAAATTGAATATTGTTTTATAATTTAACTATATCTTAATTAAAAATGTCCTCTAGCTAGAACCCAAAGACAATGGAAATGTGTATGTGTCAACAGTATCTTTGAGTTATATATGCTTATAACATTGGTTGCCTTGATAGAAGCTAAGTGCCCAACTTCTGGGAAATAATAACCCTAAATATTGTGTGATATTTGAGTGAGATGGTCTATAGTCCTGCTAGAGAGGATTGTTAGCGCTTTTAGAGCAGGAAGTGAGGAGAACTTTCTAAACTATGAAGTGGAATACTGACTAGACAAATAGGAATGATTTACTTCAAAAGATAAAATCTTAGTATGAGGGACATGACTAGTGAGCACCCTAGTGAAAGCAGGGAGGTCTGTTGGGATTGTTCCAGAAGTCAGAGCAAGGACCATTGCTAGACATGTAGGGAGGTTTGTGTACAGTATTCAGGGAAAAATATTCCAATGTAGATCTGTTGTTGAATGATGAACTGGTCGGCCTCCTGGTGTAATGAGCTCCCTGTTACTGTTCAAACAGTGCCAATCAAGAAGTCGGAGTTACTGCTTTGAGTACAAGATTGGTTAGAAAATCCCTATTTTCTACTGCATAGGAATTGATTTCACTTTTCTGAACATGTTAAGAGTCTGCAAAAACAAAGGTTTATGTGCTTAAGAGGAAATGCCCTTGAAAGCTGTTTATTTCAGGGTATCAGCACTGAAAAGAAAGAAAGAAAGAAAGAAAGAAAGAAAGAAAGAAAGAAAGAAAGAAAGAAAGAAAGAAAAGAAAGAAAACCGCTGCTTCTAAATGTTTACATAAATGTGTGATTCACACATATGTGATTCACATATTAAACAGTAAATAATTCTTTCACATTTGATGTAAATATGCCCACCTGTGTTCAAAAATCAGCTATTTATTGCCTAATATTTAGAATTATAGGTAGAGTTTGCTTAAAGAAAACAAACTTAGGAGAAAAAAGTGTCTAAAATCAAAGCTTGATTTGGAACACTCTAAGTAAACAATCTTTTTTTCTTTTTCTGTTTAAGGCAACTATGTTTGTTATGTCTGGGATAATGAGCAATTGACTTTGAAGATAAAATTTTATAGAATGGAGGAATTTTAATTTTAAGATATTTCTAATAAAGCTTAGAAAGAATTATTTCAGGTTTTTTTCTACTTATAAAATAGAAAATCTGGTCTAATAATTTAAAATTGTTTATTAAAAATCTTGCTATTAATTTTATTTAAATATTAACAGTATATATTAGATACTTGTTTTTTTAGAATCATTTACTAATACCACAATTTTATTTATATAATTTTCAGGGCTTCTGTTCCTAAAACAATCAGCTTAGGCACATAAAAAATGTGTATTCTGCATTTCAGTCTAATCCTAAATTTTCAACTTTAGTGTATTCAGGAGTGGAAGGTGATTTGCTAACAAAAGAGAATATTATTTGTAATTTACAAGATAGATTGTATAAACTGTTAAACAAGAAAATCATTCTCATCTCTCCAGGTCATGCCACACACTAGTTATGCTACTGAAATTGTTCAAGCCACTTTCAGACACAATGTATTCCCTTTGAGAAGAGGTTTTTTGTTTTTTTGTTTCGTTTTGTTTTGTTTTGTCTTGCTTTGTTTTCTTAGAAGGGAACTGGGGAGAGCAGGCAGGTTGGAACTTCTTGAGACTGAATCCATCAACTGACTGACAGCACCTACATATTCTTCCCCCCAAATATATCGTATGAACTGCATATTACACAATCCAGGCAGTCTCAGAAAATCTATACTCATTTCTCGATTCCAAATGTGAAGGTCCCCCTTAAACCTCGAAGACTCCTGGAAGGATTTACAGGGAAAATATAACGAGACTGATTTTCTAACACGTGTTGGACACACAGCTCACATAAACCTTCGGGTAGCCCTCCGTAGATTTATATGAGGTGGTGCAGGAGAATTCTCCTAGCCATTGAGTACGACTCTCCTGCTTCTGAGTTATGTCAGGTACATAGGAATCACTCCCAGACATTCTCCCGAGACTACAGCCGTTGCCTTTAAATCCTCAATTTGACACTTTTCTGCATGGTTATTAGAGCTTTAAAGAAATGTATCAGGACTCTCAGCCAGCTTAGGGAAAGCGATTTTCCCCTGGACTATCACCTCCGCAAGACGGTACTGGTGGAGATGTGTTAGTAACCTATTTTTCCCTTGTGTTCAGGGAACATTTTACGAACATTACTTTCATAATACATGAGAGATCTGAGACATGAAAAAAAAAGAGTTATTAAGAATTTCTTTGTAAAGTAATTAAAAGTGTTTTTGTTTCAGTTTGTTTTTATTTGGCTTGGGGATAACATTTTCTTCTGGTTTTCTTACCTTTTTTCTTACCTCTGGTTTATTCTTAGTTTCTTTCATGTTCTCCTCATCTGTCCCCTTAATGTTGCTCCCGGGGTGAGCTCATCCATGCTCGTGACTCCCCAGCACAGTGGCCATATGCCCCCAACTATATCTCCAGACCAGACCACTCTCCTGGTTCTCAGACAGTAGAGACATCCTTGACTTCACCTCCCACTGGCACCGCAGACGAAAAATCAGTTTCTCCCCTTACATCTCTCCCTTGCTTCCCAATTGTAAATCTTTTTGGGTTCCCAGTTTTGGCAGATAATAGTGATCAATTCCTTTTCCTTATCTTCTGTGTATAATCAATTGCCAAATTCTGTCAATTCTACCTCTTTGGTAAGTCCCAAATGAATCTACTTTTTTCCATCATAAACAGGATATTATCGTGGTTCAAAGTACTTGCCCTGAACCATACTTCAGTGGATTTCAGTCCCAGTTTTGCCATGAGCTACCTGCAGGAACATAGACCACTAATTAACTTATGAGCTGCAGCTTTGTTTTGTTTGTTTATTTTTTCTGTGTCTGAAACTAGAAATAACAATAGCTACCCATCAGTGTTGTTGTAAGTAATAAATGTGATAGTAGTTTACATGCTCAGCACAGAGTCTGGCGTATAATATACACTCGATGAAAATCCTTGTCTGTTCACCTAATCCATAGCAGGTTATCTCTTCTTGGCTAACTGCTGAGCTTCTAACCACCCTTCTTTCTTCCTATCTTACCTACTCCAATGCATCCGTTCTTCACATTGCAGTGAGGGGTATCTTTCTAAAATATAAGCCTACTCAGGTCATTCTTCCTCTTAAAACTCTATTTACTCCACCGTGTCCTCAAGATAAAGGTCAAACTTCTTTATGGAGAATAAGGAAACAATCCTCTCATACCTTGCCAATGGGATTGCAGATTGGTACAGCCTCATGGAGAACAATTTGGCAAAATATACCAACATGTTAAGTGCTAATACCCCTTGACTCCAAAATTCTGTTTCTTGGAGTTTAGATAAATGCAAATGTTTGAAATGACTTAGGTACAAGTTTATTCTTTATAGTATTGTAACAGCCAAAGATTGGAAACAAGCTAATTGTCTACCAGCAGATGAATGGCAAAATAAATCATGCTATATGTATATACCATATACTATATGCAGTGTTTATAGAGAGTAAGATGTGGTTCAATCTCCAACATATTATCATGCCAAAAATGCAAGGTACAGAACTATGCATAATATAGGTTATCCTTTAATTTCTTGGGACAGGGTGTTAGAAATATATGTTAATACATTATTGTATATGCATTTAATACCTATAATATTGTTAATGGTGTTTTCCTTCCAGAAAGAGAAATGGGTAGGCAGAGAAAGGATGGAAGAAGAATTTTTAATTGTATATCCTTTTTAAACATCTCGTTCAATGCACATGTGTTCAAAAAATAAATTATTAAAAAGAGAAACAGATGTCCTTCATGATAGGCTCCTTCCAACTCCTTCAAATGGCTGTCTTCTCTTTGCCTCTTGCTTTCTGACTCAGCTATCTCAAGTCCCCAAGAACTCTCCTTCTCATGCAATTTCCTTGCTTGGAACGCTTTCCCCTCTCTTCCCTCCACTGTGCCCAGATGAGGCCTGTGAAGTTTCCATTTCTCTACTACCTTTTTCCAAAACCTTTTCTGGGCTTTTAAGATTGATCAGTTGTTTTTCCTATATACTCAGAAGCACCCACACTTACTCTTTGCACTTAGGAAATTATCTTGTAGACCACTGGTTATGTGTTAGAATCATCTGGAATGCAAATTAAAACGTTATATATCTGAGCCAAGCTAGATTTGTTGACTCAGAATCTGGGCTTGTGGATCCTCAGAATTTTCATTTTTCATAAGTTCCTGGCTGGCTTTTCTGCACACTAAGCTTTCCACTGTACTTGCCTGTTTTCTAGTCTGTCCCTTTCCACTAGGCTATCAGCTGGACTTATGCCTTCCTCATTTCATGTATTTAGCAATGTGACTGAAAAATAGGGGTGTTCAGTAAATGTTGAAGAAATGAATGCCAGCCTTCTGAATAAGACTTTGGCTAGGCTAGCAAATATCATTTTTTGATGCTGAATGTGGATGCTGATGGTGAGAGCAGTCAAGTGGCTTATCTAAGGCGATACAGCAAATTCAGACAGAAAACCCAGCGTCAAAGCCAGGCCTCCAATTTCCTGAACCACTCTTCTTTTAGGGCTGTGTGGTTGACCTGGAGAGAATTTCTTTAACGTTCAATTTTTAATTCCACCTATTTTAATTTTAGGAAAGGAAGCAAAGGAAATAATACATAGCATGTCTACCAAGTAATTTACATGATATCTTTAGACAAAGTTTGAGGTATGAGAGCACAGCACACAACCAGAAATCTCAGATAGGAATTTGGACATATTTAAACATTTTTAAATGTGTAAATTTAAATTATAAGCAAGATTTCAGGTTGATATATCTAATAGTATATAACCATTGCTCCCATGTGAATTTGACTTCAAAGAAATTAATTATCATATTGGGTAATTTTACACATGTCAAGGTGATAGCCATTAGACAACTTGTTTATTAAATTCTGTTGCAGATAAAGGTGCCGGAAATAAATTAATGACTGTTATAACAGCTGGGCTTTCTTGGTTACAAGAAAAATACCTTGACATATTTTTTGACTCTGTGATTGGTCTACATTTCAAGGGTATAAATTAATCTTCAGAAGATCCTAAAGAATATCTTCCCTGGACACTTCACTTATACATCAAGTTGGCCATGTTAGCAATCTAATCACAAACCTGTAATTCAGTGGACAACAATTTCTTATTGTGAACAGCATAGCAGCATTTACTATCATTTAGGTCAGCCCAAGATTGCTGATGCACCGTATGTTTCAGGCCAGGGATGATGGATGGCAAGCTCTGATGCCCATCCCTAAGTGATTGGGAAGATGGAAGACACACAGTTCACTGAAGCTTGCTTACTATTACATCAAGTAATCAGTGTGATAGGCAAGCCCATGCTCTTTAACCAACTTTCGGCAGGAACAGTATTTCACATTAAAAAAAAAAAAAAAAAAAAAAAAAACCTTAAGAATTGTGTTCCAACTGACATTCCTATTACTAGATCAAACGGCTTCGCCTCAAATGTGGGTGTTAATGAGTATTTTCAAAACTCCTTTGTTACAACACATAGATCTTGCTTTTCTTAACAGCTCGAAGTACATGTGCCACTGAAGTTATCAGTAAAAGATACATATTGGTTTCTTTTAAACTTGACACAGGCCAGGAAGAGAAAGAGGCTGTTAAAATAGTTTCATATTTTCTATGCCTGATTTCCAGTGTAATAAATCAGTCTTGTTAACTTCTAATGATAAAGTTGCAAAGATCTGCCTTTGCTGAGATGGATACAAATACTATTTTCTGAATCTCATCTGACCAATATCTAACACAAATAATTAGGGGCATCTTCCTAGCTACTATTCTGTTTTGTGGGAAATTTCTTTTCAAAAGTGATGAAGAAAAACCAAGTGAATATCTTAAATTGTCAATTTTGCACTAAGAGCATAAATCACTGAGATAAACTCAACAATATTCCGTTGCTTTTATTGTTTCAGGTACTATAATTTATAACTTCAAGCAAAACATTTTGTGGAATAATTAGATGTATCTTGATATGATTTAAGTAACTTAGGGAACACAAAGCATAGAAGACCTTAAAATTGTTCATAATTGCTAATTTATTTTCTAAATAAACAATATCATAATGTAAGTTTCTTTGACTTTTCAAGTACTGGCATTGCCTGCCACCCACACCAGGTCTAATTTTAGCTTTGTAGAAAAGAGACTGTTGAAGTCCATTGATCTCTCAGGAAGGGGTTGCAGCAGTGCATAGGAAATCACTTCTTATTTGAAGCTTTATTTTATTGTTAGATCTAATGAACATAGTTTATATATCATCATCCTTCTTTCCTATTTGTATTTATATGCACCTTATTTACATAAGTGATTTGAGGAAACTCATAATAAAGACCGCTAATATAATAACATCCATTACAGTTAATCCAGCCCAGTGATTCTTAAAGCATAGACCAGCAGTTTGAGCATCACCTGGGATCTCTTCAGAAATAAAAATTCTTGGGGCCCACCCAAGACCTAGAATCAGTGACCTGTGTTGAAAAAAACCAAAACCAAAAAAAAAAAAAAAAAAAAAAAAAAGACCCAGGTGATTCTAATCCATGCTAAAGTTTGAGGTCCACCTATAACTTCAGAATCTAAACCAAACCTAGCAACTGAAAAATTAGTGTGTGTGTGTGTGTGTGTGTGTGTGTGCACGCACATGTGTATGTCAGGAACAGAGGTAGAAATTTAGAGAAAATTATTTTACAGGTGGAAAGAAGCCGTAACAATTGAATACACAGAGATATAAAAGTGTAAGTTTATAGTCAGACACAAGTGCTTTTGATTCCTGGGTGTTCTGTTACTAATAAGCTATCTGACTTTGATCAGTGTATTCAACCCCTCATAGTCTCAGTTGGCTGATATGTAAAATAGGAAAGGTAATATTCCTCTGAGGGTTAAATGAAAAAAATACGTAAGAAAAATTTAAGAGTTCCTGGGTGGCTCAGTTGGTTAAGCATCTGACTTTTGATTTTGGCTTAGGTCATGATCTCTTGGTCATAAGATGGAACCCTGCGTTGGGCTCTGCACTGAGCATGGAGCTTGCTTGGGATTCTCTCTCTCTCTCTCTCTCTCTCTCTCTCTCTCTCTCTCCCTCTCTCTCTCTCTCTCTCTCTCTCTCTCTCTCTCTCTCTCTCGCCCTCTGCCCCACAAACTGCTTGTGGGCTCTCTCTCTCAAGAAAAACAAACATTAAAAAAATTTAGTGCAATGACTAGCATGAGATATATGTATGTTAGTTTTTAACTTACTGTTTGTTGCTCTTAATATAAAATGGTAATTAATATAATTTACACCATTTGTGAACAACACAAGTGGAACTTGAGGGCATGTGCTAAATGAAATAAGCCAGAGAGAGAAATACAAAACTGCATGGTATTGCTTATATGAAGTCTTTAAAAAAAATTAAACTCATAAAAACAGAGTAGCAGTGTTTGCCAGGGACTGGTGGTGGGAGCGGGAAAATGAGGAGAGGGTGATAAAAGGGTACCTACAGATTTTCAGCTACAAGATGAATCAGGTCTGAGGACCTAATGTGAAACACAGTGAGTACAATTACTAACACTGTATTGTATAATTGAAACTTGCTAAGAAAGTAGAACTGAAATGTTCTCAAAAAAGAAAAAAAGGAAAACCAAATATGTGAGGTAATGGATGTGTCAATTAACTAGATGGGGGGGGGTCCTTTCATAATGCATACATATATCAAACCACTACAATGTACACTTTAAATATCTTTCTATTATTACTTGTCAAGTATACCTCAATAAAGCTGGAATTTAAATATATATATATATATATATATATATATATATATATATATATATATATTATACTCTACCTAAAACATACATATGACTAGTTGAGCTTCCTAGCAGCTGCTGGAAAAAGACAAACACAACAGGATCCATAGCTTTGATCAGAATGGTGGTACCTACCTCCAGTTGCACATATGAATCACGTGGGAGCTTTAAAAACAAACAATAGCAATGCTAGAAATTTACCCAAGGGATACAGGAGTGCTGATGCATAGGGGCACATGTACCCCAATGTTTATAGCAGCACTTTCAACAATAGCCAAATTATGGAAAGAACCTAAATGTCCATCAACTGACGAATGGATAAAGAAGATGTGGTTTATATATACAATGGAATACTACTTGGCAATGAGAAAGAATGAAATCTGGCCATTTGCAGCAATGTGGATGGAACTGGACGGTATTATGCTAAGTGAAATAAGTCCGTCAGAGAATGATATCATATGTTTTCACTCATATGTGGATCTTGAGAGACTTAATAGAAGACCATGGAGGGGAGGGGAGGGGGGAAAAAGTTACATAGAGGGAGGGAGGCAAACCATAAGAGACTCTTAAATACTGAGAACAAACTAAGGGTTAATGCGGGGTGGGGGAGAGGGGAAAGTGAGTGATGCACATTGAGGAGGGCACTTGTTGGGATGAGCACTGGGTGTTGTATGGAAACCAATTTGACAATAAATTATATTAAAAAAATAAAGAGGTCCTCAGGTGAACCTAAACACAGGCAGGACTAAGCACTACCTCATTAAAGCAGAGCTTTTCTTTCTTTTTTTTTTTTTTTTCAATGTTTATTTATTTTTGGGACAGAGAGAGACAGAGCATGAACGGGGGAGGGGCAGAGAGAGAGGGAGACACAGAATCAGAAACAGGCTCCAGGCTCTGAGCCATCAGCCCAGAGCCTGATGTGGGGCTCGAACTCACGGACCGCGAGATCGTGACCTGGCTGAAGTCGGACGCTTAACCAACTGCGCCACCCAGGCGCCCCTAAAGCAGAGATTTTCAAACCTGATTGTTTATATGAATCATCTGGGATCCTGGTAAAATGCAGAGTTCTTACTTTTGTGGGGTGAGGTCTTAAAAAGTCTAAGAATCCAGTAAGTGCCAGTTACTTCAGTTTGCAAGAAACTGAGGTATTGAGAAATATGTGCGTTCCTAGAGAGAAGCAAACCATTTTCCCCTTTTCAGCTGTGAAAAGAAATAGAGCCCAAATGCAGCAAGGCATGTACTTGTTTTATGGAGAGGAATATTCTCATTGCTTGAACAAAGTAAAACTGTCATACTTTGACTATGTTTTTTATAACTACTTTGCTTTATATTTCTACATTCAGGAGATGAATATAGGTTCTGGACAGATTAATAGCTTTAAATAGCTTTGTTTCCTTCTCAAGAAATTGAAAAATAGAAGAAAATTCCTATTTTTTTGGTAGCGGGGGGAGAGGAGGTCTAATATTAGGTTTTGGTTACACACTTAAGTTTTAGAAATAAATATATCCTTATCATAATTAATTTAAGATGAAATCCTTTTGTTCAAAGTGCTACATCAGTTTACTCATTTATGAAAGATAGAAATCCAAGTGTTCTGAACAATGCAATTTATGATACTCAAAATAAAATAGTCTAAAGGTCAGTAAAATGTTTGGCCCTAAAATGTCAATAAAGGAGTAGAACTTGAAGATTTCTAATCTTCTAATCTCACACAAAGGATTAAGGTAAGAATATCTTTACAGCGTGAGCTCTGTTTGGAAATGATGTATAAAAAGATAGTGTGGAAGACTGTAACCTTTAAAAATGATTCTAAAGCAAGTCTTTCTCTTCTTTCTCATTTATTCTCTCTCTCTCTTTCTCTCTCTCTCTCTTTCTTTAGAGGGTACATAAGAATAACTTAAGAAGAATGGAACATGGTTATTTTGAGATTAATAAATTTGGTTAGAATTTATTAACTCTAGAAATGATCAATGCATTTTATTATTTCCTGTTAAACTCCATAACAAGACAAATTTCAGTTTTTGAAACCTACTAAAAGCAACTGAAAAGTTGATGGCCTTTTCTTAAACAATACTCAGAACAGTGTCCTTGCCCTATCTAAAACTCATTCACTATTTTAAAGCACAAACTTAAAATATGAATCAATACAGCACCTTGACTCTTGGGGGAAAACTACCTTACATATTAGGGTCATGGTACTGACCGTCCTTGCTTGGAGTCTTTGGAGGTACAAGATGGGCAGGAAGAAAGAAGTGGATCAGCATGGGAAGCCTGCCATAACACAATTCATGGCAGTTAAAACAGTTGCTGGTAAGGACAAGTAAAGAATCTGAGCTTTTAACCAGTGTGATCTTCAGTCCTTTATAGTAAACCTTTAAAAAACAATGTGAGGATGTCAGGTCCTTATGTTAAACACAATGGCTGGTTGGTCAAGTCAACCGTGTGCATCAGAAAGTGGCAGAATATGGAGCAAAGCGCAACCTCAATCTGGGTCGTAATAAAGTAGCTGTTCATCTGTGGTCAGAGAGCGCCATGAAAGACCTTGAGTTCCTTCACTTTATTTTGCAGAAAGCCATTGGACAGCTTTGCATCATCTAGCTCTATCAATCAAGGACCTCAACTGCTGCTCGCTGCTGAAAGCTTTCCTGTTTGGCTCTGTTTTTTCACAGACAGCTCAATAACTTGTCTGTGGAGCTGTGATAAATGTGCCATGTGCTTCTAAACTGTCTCTTTAACACTGGACTGCATTTCAGCTTGTAATGCTTGTGACTAATTGCTTGTATCAAAGGCTTTTTATTTATTTGTAATGATTATCCAATAGGCTTATCATTTATGTTTCTCACTTCTCTTCATGAAGTGGTTTTATTTTAAAGTTGCATACAGCAGACTGTCAGCTAACTTCTAATGTAGCAGCTTTTGCTCAATGAATAAGCTGTCAAGTTAAGAGAACATAATTGGCAAACCCCAGTATATAGTCCGAGCAAGTGCAAACTCCTAATGATTTTTTCTTTCTCTTTTTGTGATCGCCGCACATCAACCATAGTTTTAAACAGCAACTTTATGGCCACCTACTGTTGCTGTCAGAACGGAAATTTCGTAGTGGTTTTGTCCTCTTGTGTAAGAACAGTAGTCAGGATCACAAAACCTTCTTATTTGGGCACAATTGTCAGTTTCTGCTAAGGAGGCCTGGAATAGAGCTATTATGGTAAATGAATAACTTCTCACTTTGAAAGAAGGTGATTCTTTCAGATCAGGTTGGAGGTCAATGACAGGGCAAGAAAAGGAAGCTCATATTGCAGCTGTCTGCAAATGAGGTTTTCCTACAGATACTGCAAGAGAAAATAAGAGTCTATTGGGGAGGCTGATCTTCACATAATCTTTAAAAACATATTTTTTAAAATGAAAAGAAAATCTGCATGCTTTTTCTTAAACTTTCATTGTATTGGGGAAAAAAAACCACCACGAATCCATACATTTAACACATTAAATGTCATTCGTATTGAGAATGAAGAGTATCTCTTCTAGCTCTGGCTACAAGAAAGTGAAAATACTATGGCAGTAGCAGAGTCCATGTCTTTCAACTAAAAAAACAAAACAAAACAAAACAAAACAAAACAAATAAAAAAAACCTCAAGCAGAAAAACACCATACCAAGTTACAAGTAACCCATTTAAGGTTGCTATTCCTTTTTGATTTTTTTTTTTTTCTGTTGACTAAATGCTGGCTCTGCTTCATACCTGAAGATACCTGAAGGGATAACTGCCCGAGATTTTACTCTCCAAGAAAGTGGATTTGACTTTTAAAATCCACATTTTAAGTATACAAATAGAGTAAGTTAAAAAGTACAGTGCCCCATTGTTTGAAAAGCCAAGAAAAAAAAAAGGAAAAGTTTCATAATGAGATTTTTATTCTAAGGCTGTTTTCTTGTGTCAGTATAAAAACTCCTATCAAGCAAATGAAAACAAAAGGTAGGTGCCATTTACTGTTGTGAATCAGAATAAGCCAGCCTCACTCGTTGGCTCAATTGGAAGGAAGAAGTTGCACATAAAATCAAGAAATCCTCAACATAATGTTTTGGAATACAATATAGGGTACTCTCTTACATAGCAACCTAATGGGTGGAGTTTAATTTTTGAATTTATAAATTAGGAAATCAATTCAACATTGCATCAAACATACTTTAATGGAATGTTGAGTTGCTAAATCATCATTGTGAGAGGTAATCAAATAATCCTTGTACCTCCTTCACTCCACCCCTAAGTCATTTCTCTAAAGACCGAAGACAGAGGGTAGTATCTACAGAATAATATTTAATGAAGTTTCATCTAATGAAATTTGATACATAGAATTTTTTTCTCATTTTTAAAAAATATCAGGGGGCGCCTGGGTGGCTCAGTCGGTTAAACGTCCGACTTCGGCTCAGGTCATGATCTCACGGTCCGTGAGTTCGAGCCCCGCATCAGGCTCTGTGCTGACAGCTCAGAGCCTGGAGCCTGCTTCGGATTCTGTGTCTCCCTCTCTCTCTGACCCTCCCCCGTTCATGGTCTGTGTCTCTCTGTCTCAAAAATAAATAAACATTAAAAAAAATATCAGGACTACCTGATGCTAGACTTGTAATTTAGTTTGTCTTGA
Source organism: Herpailurus yagouaroundi (assembly GCF_014898765.1). Lineage (NCBI taxonomy): Eukaryota > Metazoa > Chordata > Mammalia > Carnivora > Felidae > Herpailurus > Herpailurus yagouaroundi. Next base: position 19,298,685 of record NW_024412415.1, on the reverse strand, counting down.
ACAGGTGATCTACTGGAGCAATCCCCCAAAAAACTGCTAGGTGATAGGAAGAGGTACTCTGGAATCAAATATGTCAAGGATAATGTTTTAAATGTGGCAACTAAGGGTATACTATTACAGGATAATTGTTTGCTATTAAGATTGGATAAGACATTAAAATTAATATTGGAGGCTATAAATTCCTATTATGAAATGAGTGCTGGATTCCAAAACACATTTACGGTAGCAGTGGAGTTGTGTTAATCAATGTCTGGAAAGACAGAGGATTGGGCTCCTGTCCTGAGCTCTACCCCACTCTCCATGGTTCCATGATTGCTACTTTTTCGACATTGACAATAGAGGCCATTCTTTACCCACTTTTCCATATAACCTAGATATAGCAGTTAAGATACTAGAAGCATTTTCTTTCTTCAGATTTGTATAACAGGGTTGTTGATTTTTTTCAAGTCAATATCAGCAAACGTACTAAACAGCTTTCCCCAGTGCTTTTCATGGACAACATTATGGCTCATTTGTTTTCATGACCCACAAAGCAGATAGCAAGATCTGGAGAAGGAAAGTATCTGTTGTTTCACTCTCTTTTGGGCCTCAAGGGTTGACTCTAGCTGGAAACCTTTTTCATTGTGGAGGAAGTCCAGGGGACTAGTTGCTCCTGTGAGAGACCCATCAACTGGTAGTGGCTCTAGCAGTGATGTGTTGAGGAGTCTCATACTATGTCAGGGCTCAGAGAGAATAGTAATCTCTACTGTGGTCAAGAGATGGGAATCCCAGGAGGGAGGTGTCAGGGAATTGGCACTTGACAATTTGGTAGGTGCTAAAGTAGGAAATATAGTTGGCATGTTTGTAAAAATGTACATTTGTATATGTGTGAGGCATTGTGTTAGTTGGATGAAAACTGTTTTAATTCTAGCACCACTGTATGTGTCACCTTGGTTAGCCTCCTTGAGCTTTAGTTTCTTTATCTATAAATTAATAGTAATTATACAAGAAATTTACATACGTAAAACATTTTTTTGAATTTTAATTTCACTGTACAAATATTAGGTGTTAGTAAATAATCTTACGGCTAATAGGAACCTTGGAAATTATGTAGTAGCCTCCCCCCTTATTTAAAGGTAAAGGAACTAAGTCTCACGATGTTTGATGGTCATTTTCCCAAGTTCATTGGTTGGGTGTCTCTTGACCTTAGCCCAGATCTCATTACACAAGATCACAAAAGGCACCATGAGAGTTTCTTCATCTTCATTCCTAGCTTATGGCAGACATTGCTCATCAATCAAGGCACTATTTCTTGTTGGGTCCACATAAAGCATTAGAGATCTTCTGGATATATTCTTCCTAGCAGTTAGTATAATTGCTTTGGATGTGGCATGTCAGATGAAACTCTTAGCCATATTAATGTCCAAGGGACCCTGAAGTTCACACAAAAGTTTACATATAGTGCTCCTTACCTTGGTACTCTTATTACCATATTAAAGGCATCAGTCAACTTGTTTCTACAAGATTATCTGACAGTTCAGGAAAATTGAATAAATGCTGAATACAAATGTCTCCCTTCACTTAGAAAACAGGAAAGAATGTCCTAACCTTAGATCACTAAGTGTAATGACACTGTAACTATTCACTTTGTCCTGACTGCTGTGGCACTGCCTCTTGGTATCTAAGCTCTCTGGATAGCCTGATATATTAAGAGCTAATAAAGTAAATTACCTTTTAAAGTGCAGTTTCTTATTCTAGCCAAGGCAACCCTGGAAGTATCCATTGTTTAATTGTTGAAGACAGATTCCTACTGTTGTCAATAAACCTTTTTTCCTCTTTTCTTTTTTACCTATTCAGAATGAAACACCTTTTCATTGGTGCTCTAATAACCTGAATTCTTCATTCAGGTTATTGTACGTGTATATGCAATGTATGTGGATGTATTGTGTTGTATGTGTAATGTGTGTTGTATGACATTAGTAACTTCTACATGTACTTGGCATGTTTTATAATATACTTTATATTTTTGTAAGACTAGATTTATGTTATGCTTTGAACTAGGTTATAAAATACCCGTGATAGCAGTCTGTATTTTTTGTCTTATTTTTGATGGTTTGGTTGGGCTGCTATTGTAAATTGCATCTAGTCAAGATATTGCATTTTTGAATCATCAGAAAGGATTCTTGATGATTTCCCAGTGCAATTATATTTATTCTTTGAACTTTTATCAGTCTAGGCAGTTCACTGGGCTGGGTTCACCAGATAATTGCCAGCTCGGTGCCAAGTCAGCCTTCTTCACATGGATGATTGGGTGATATAGGTGACAGTTGATAAGTCAGTTCCATCCATCCATGTACAGGAACACTGCTGGATGTCACCCTGCTGATTTCCAGACCCTACGAGAGGCAGTGATTCTAGAAACACTTATGTGAATTCTGTGAGGTAACAGATTAGAAAAAAAGTGACTTCTTTGCAACATAATGAAAACTAAAAATGAAGGGAACCCTAATCCTTAGTTTTTAACACAATACTTTATCATTTTTTCTTATGCTGAAAATCTTAAATGGTTTTCATCATCATATATCTTCATACTCTTTTAATTTACTCAATCTCATTATTTAATTGCTGATAACATGTTTTCTCCAAGGGATGGATATTGTATGAGCTCCATTTATACATTTACCTTTTCATTATGTCAGTTAAACATTTACACTGGCAAGTAAAGGAGACCATTATTACTTGTTTTCTCCATAAGGAAATGTTGGAATATATTTTCACCCAAACATTTATCTTCAAGGAAAAGGTGTTTAAAAATTTAGTGTATATTTTGATTTTGAATACTGTAGGATAGTAGAAAATGTCATAGAATAATAATGCAGAAACACAGATTCAAGTGTCAGTTCATTTTGCTATTTGCTTAAAAACATTACCTCATTTCTTTAGTCTATCTTTATTTTGTAAAATGAAAATAATAGCCCCCCTTTCTGAAGGAGTACTATAAGACTTTTTAGATAATGGAGGTAAGACCTACTGTATTCTTTGCAAGGTCATACTATCATGCAGGGCTGGGAAACTTTTTTTTTTTTTCATTGCAAGGTATATATCCAGCAAAATAATCAAATAAGTGCTCCTAATTTAAAAGAAATAAACCAAACCTCATTTTAATTTACTTTGCAGTGTGGGTGATAGGGGAGGGGCAGATGAGTTGAGAGAAATATGACACAGTAGATTGTTTGTTGTTACATTAATAGGGATTTGAAAATGGCAAAGAAGACCACAAATAAGAAATAGACTTGGAGTGCCTGGGTCGCTCAGTTAAGTGACCGACTCTTGGTATCACTCAGGTCATGATCTTGTAGCTTCATGGGTTCAAGCCTCCAGGTCAGGCTCTGTGCTGCAGTGTGGAGCCTACTTGGGATTCTCTCTCTCTCCCTCTCTCTCTGCCCCTCCCCCACTTGTGCTGTCTCATTCTCAAAATAAATAAACTTAAATTTTTTTTTAAGTTATAAAAAATTCAAAAAAAAATAACTACATTTTAATAGCATAATGGATAGAAGGGATAAAAGTGAGAAAGAAGCACATGAACCAACAGGAGAAAAACTAATAAGATGAAAATGTTAAGAATGATAGCCCCAACTTGTGACATTTTAATAGATTATAGCTGAAGACCCTCAATTACATGTTGCCTTTTACTATTTATAAGAATAAATCAGGGTATTGCCTTTAATCTGCCTTATTGCCTAGATGAAATGAAGTAAAAAGGCCAGAGGTTCCTCACCCCTGCTCTAGATATTTGATACGGATTTTTGTTTTTTCATTAGTCTTCAAAATCTAAACAGAGCTCTGTTTAGTAGTTCAAAATCTACTAAATAAAGACTTGGACCAGATTTGTCTCACAGTTCTGCCAGATGAAAACAAATTTAATTATTGTCGTGTTAAACTAGTTTTATTTTGCTTTGTTTTTGAGTGAATGGACTGGGACATTTGCCTCCCCTCCCCTACCCCCTCCCCAAAATGGTTCATTTGGTGTATAACCCCAGATGAACATTATGAGAAAGGACTCCAGAAAAGAACAGACTTCATTTACTGTTTATTTACTGTTACTGGCCACCACCTACCACTGGATGGTCAGGAATGTAAAAGTACTTAAATGCAGAGAGAGACCAATGCGTCCTCAGCCTATACATTTTTATGAGCACCTGCTTACATAAGGGCAAAATAGTCTTCATTTAGGAAAAAGAAGCAAACCTAGTCAAAGGGGTTTAGGGAAAATGATGTCTGGGGCAGCTGGCTTTATTCTTTACTGTAAGGCCCTCTTGTTCCATCTCCAGGGATCCTTCTGGCTTCACAGTACAGAAAAGGGAAGAAAACCTAGAACGTGGTAGTAAAAGGTATCTAGTTTCAACCCTACTATTCCTTACCTCTTCATCTAAGGTCAGTCCCCTAATCTCTCCATATCAGTTTTCCAACTCCAAAATGAAGACACGAATATCTGCCTTTTGTCCAGTGGTATGATGGAGCCAGCTAGCACTGCCTCATGAGAGCCAATTGTATGCCTCTCTGCCCAGTTCCATGTTCAGGGATGTCACTTGGTAGCTTGAAGTTGGTTATGGTGGAAGAATTCATACCAAGAAAATCAGCAAATGGTTCAAATTAGGGGTTGGGGTTTTGTTTTTGTTTTTCTTAGAGCAGATTGTTAAATAATCCCCAGCAAACAACTAAGGTCATAATGAGATAAAAATGAAAGGAAATGTGAAGTACTTAAAAGAGACTAAGAAATGCTGCACAGTACCCACAGTCAGGTATCATTTTATTCTCCTTAAAGCCTGTAAATTCACTTTCTTTATTTTCCTGTCTCACAGTTCAGCTGGTATATGTGAATATAGCAGGAGAATTCCATATTATTAAGGAGAGTGTAACCTTACCATAAATCTAAGTCAAGTGCATTTACTTTGAAAACTTGTGACTTTGTAGAAAAGTTCAATATGCATAGGACTAATGTTTTCATATAACAAAATGACACTCACCAAGACCCTGCACACCAAAAGTTCAATATATATTTATTTAGTTGAATCAAGTTGAATAAGCTTGAAACCAGTTAACAACCACCTTTGGCTGCCATTTTGCTTTTCTCATTTTGGCAGATATGGGAAATTGTGATGAATGTGTGGTGGTGCCATTTTCTCCGAATCCTCCACTGTTAGCTTTTTTTTGTTTCCCAGTTTGCGGTAAACAACAAACAGTTTGTTCAAAACATTCCCTACTCAAATGTGTTATATTATTGTAAGGGGAGATAATGTTATTTTTCTAAGTGGTCCTTTTGCAATTCACAAATTGTCAAGAGGTTAATGTGAAGAGTGAAAAAGAATATAATTTTCAGTTGAAAGCTAAAAGGAGACCTAATAAGATAAATGTAATTAGCTAAACTGGAATTTTGCCAGACTCCTGACATTTTTTATTTAAAAGAATACCAAGGAAACACAAATTAAATGTACTATTCTTAATCAAAGATGTCAAAATGAGACATATTAAAAGATATTTATTAAAATACTAAAAATATTTACCAAACTGGCTTTACAACAGCTGATTTTCCCCAAAAGCAATAATGAAAATTTTAAAGATTAAAATTGTAAGGATAGATACTTTAGTTTAACTGTATTTCTGTATTTGGTTTTAGTGAAAATTAAAAATTCTAGATTAGATTACTGTGTAATTCAAATAAGGTTAAACATTTTAACTAATTACTATATCAGAAATATCCATATAGCTTAATACTATGTACATCTAAATCCCTTATCTAAATACAAGGACTATTTGCAGTCAAATGAAGGGCAAAAGTCACACCTTTAGAGATAAGTAGGTTCATTTCCATATTCGGAAAATTCTTATAAACATCACCTTATAAACATCATCATATAAATGAAATAAATATAGCAAAAGAAAGTTTTACTTTTTGCCAATGCCAAAATAATAAAAGAAATCAGCATTAGAAGAAAGATCTTGGCCAACCCTTAGGTTTCCACTAAATTTACCAACTAAATAGAAACATTTAAGAAGCAAGAAAGGAGCCTCCATAAGAGAACAGAAATATTTCTATAAATATCTCTTTACATAACATAACCGCTTTAAAAACCTTTTCTCTCTTGTGCTACATAACACTAAAATACTACAGCACCTACAACCTGGGTTGAGGCAGCTCATTAGCTGAGCTGTCTGTGTGTGTGTGTCTGCCATCAGCATCTGGTGAAAGGGGAAACACTGACCCTGCCAGATTTGGGTCATGAGGTCAACAGGTCTCATTTATTATTCAAAATTGCTTTCTGACCTCTTATCTACTAGGTCAAAGGACGGTGTATTCTAGTTGGTTGAATTTTTTAATGATGAAGCCACTATCTTGCCAGATAATAAAATTACCTCTCCTTTCTACAGGCATTATTATTTTCTCCTCCCCTATCTAAAAATGTAATATTCTGAAGCATTGGCTATGGAAAGATCCTCAAAAGAAAGGCATTAGTCTTTATTTCTCCTTTATTTTTTTTATAAGAGTTCTAGAGATTTAAATGATATTGACTGTTGACAATGGTTGAAATGATTTTCTTGGCTGTAATTTTAATCTTTCAGCCCACTTCCTGTAGGTCTTCTGACCTTCACATAAACTAGTACTCACCATGCTAACTCTGACTTTCAGTAGTCATAGGTTTCTAAGGCAAAAGAGGATGGACTCAAATGGCATTAGATTTTACTGGTTAATATTTGCTTCAATAAGAGAAATAAGTGATAAACATATAATATGTCCTCCAATATATAATATGACAAGATATACTATAATATGTTTGGGAGCATTCTTTTTATTAAACACGTTTTTCATCATCCAATAAAAAGACTTTTCTGAACCACCTTGTTATTTTCTATGTTTCTTATCATAAAACATAAGGAAAGAGAAGCAATTTAAGACCCATTCCAGTAGAGAATAGATTTGAAAATATTCAGACATCTAGCTTCATAATAGAAAATTATCTATAAACATTTAACAAGCAATACTACAAAAGATCGAGACTCCTTCGATAGCAGATTGCATAGCTGTGCAAATAGACAATCTTCCTAAGGAATGATTTTATCTTTTGGAAAATAAAAAGTCAAAGGTCACATTGGTCCTGCCCTTGAAGCAGACATATGAGATGTGACCATGTGCTTTGTGACACTGCATATGATGAATAACTCTGACAAGCTAGTAAACAAGTAGTGGAAACTATGTGGCATTCATGGGCCTAGTGAGGCATTAATATACCATACAGCTAACATTACAACTCTAATCATGGATATATGGTTTTGTTACCACTATGAAATTACCTGACACTGAATCTGTGTCTTTGTGTATTTATACATAATAGTATATACATGCACACACGCGCACACACGCGCACACACACACACACACACACACACACACACACACAGACGTAAAACAATTCATTTGGGGATAATCTAAAAATGTCAGGTGACACTTATGGGGCATTCCAAACAACACATTCTGTCCTTTCTCTGCATATGCTCAGCAGCAGATGGCCAAGTGGTCACTCCACTTCCTCCCTCACTGACCCTGATCTTACAGGACTCTGATACCAAATGGAGACCAACTGCTAGATAGGGTCAGAAGCTTCCTGCTCAGCAGATTGTGTGTGCATGCTCATGTGTATGTGCATGCAAATCTGTGTGTGTGTGCGTGTGTGTGTATTCTAAATCTTCTACACCTGAGTCATCCCTCTACATCTATTTTTACTATTTCTTTGATGCCTTTCATTAGCAGAATCCTCTTCAAGTGAGTGTTTGTCCCTGGTTCCCTGCTTTTTGTCCAGACCATAATGTTTGAATCTTAAAGTGAAATTGTTTTATATGGTGACTTTATGATTCATAAGTGGGAATCTGATTTTCTTATTTGATTTGTAGATAGCATTGTAATTGTGTGTTAGCACAGGGAAGCGAATTTATGGTAATAAGTGTGTCCAGTTTATACCCTGGGGAAGGAAGAGATGACTTTCTCTCTTTACCCATCCCCTTACTCGGTACTTAAAATGCATAAAGGCACTTCCTCCAGAGAAGGTGCTGGAAGGAGGAAGGTGGAGAATGGGCTTGATCAAATTTCCCTTCCAAGACATTTTTTTTTTTTTTTTTACACAGCAGTCAGAATATTCTTTTAAAAGTCAAAGTCTAATCGTGCCCCTCCCTGCATAAGTTATTCCAGGTCTTCTCATTGCATTTAGGATACAGTACAAAATTCTTAACGAGTTCTATTAAGTTTATGGTCTGATCCTTCTGTGTCTCCAGCTTTAGTCCCTGCCAGCTGCTTCCCCATTTTCTGGACTCCAGCCACATAGCCTTCCAGTCCCCAGACTGGACCAAGCTCTTTCCTGCCTCAGGGCTTTCACAAACTTCTGTAAGGCACTCATTCAGCCTGTGATCTTTTCCATCAGGTACTCTTCATGTAATTTCTACTCATTTCAGGTCTCACTGCACAGGTATCTGCTGCTGCCTTCCCTATCACTTCATTATTCATTCTCACAGCACCCTGTGATTGTCTTTCAAATCACTTGCTTTCATGTGTAATTAGTGACTATTTACATTGTTTTATATTTATATATTTATTGTAGGTCTCCTAGCAAGATTCTAAGCTTTATAGATGATGGAGATCATGCGTGTTTTATATGCCACTCCATCCCCAATACCTATATTCCAGGACCTGTCACATAGCCAGTGCTCAGTAAATATTCCTTGAATTAATGGTGCTTTCATTCTCTCTTCTTCTTGATTTATAGCACTTCTAGAATGGAGTCCTATTTATCTGGGAGACAATATATTTACAGAAAGTCACTGACCATTTCCCTAACCATTTCCTATGGAAGAAACCAAAACACATCTTTTTCTCTGCTGGACCCTGGTGGTGGTTGGATGGGGCTTTGAATGGGAAGACAAAGTAATTTTTATGTTTAATTTAATGCTTAATACGTGTAAGGATGGAGGGAATTCTATGTTATAGTCCTAGGTTTAGAGGATCTGATGAGCTCTCAATTAACATTACTGCCATCATTATGCTGTGGAAACTCAACTGGGGCTTGATGAGCCAACCAGAAATGTTCAAGACCATGAGTCTGCAAATGATAACCTGTACTCCAAGTCTAGCCTGCTGTCTGTTTTTGTAAATAAAGTGTTATTGGAGTACAACTACACCCATTAGTTTACGTATTTGCTGTGGCTGCTTTTGTGCTACAACTGCAGAGTTGAATAGTTAGAATAGGGACTGTATAGCCACAAGTCTAAACTACTTACTATCTGTCCCTTTAAGAAAAGTTTGTTGATCCCTGGACAAGACCCATGACAGGGGGAAGCAACTGTAGAACATAGATTATGGCTCATCATGTCTATTTCCTCAATACTTTTCACAGTACTTGTCACCAAGGAGTATTCCATAAATAGTGATTGAATTTAATTAAACTTAGATTTTTCTAGCTTAACTGAACTTCTGATTTGTGGAACTTGTATTACTAAGAAAGACACCAATGGTTCACCCAGGAAGATTACTATGTATCTTCATGAATGAAAAGTACCTATGTGAATGAAAAGGAAAGCAAATAATGACAGATGGCAGAGATAAGTGGGAAATCCTAGACCTAAATCTGGGGCTTAAATACTTGAATTTTGAAATGTATTATGGAGTTGGGCACAAGAACAAGGCAAAAATCTGGGCAATAGATCATGGTTCAAGGGTAAAACACAGTCAGGAGAAACAAACTGGCTTCTACATCAGGAGCCCTGTGGTTACCTATTGTAGATGTTGAGAAGTAACAATAAGAGGACAGAATGATCATGAACATCAGGTCCTGTAAGGAAAGGGATTCTGAAACTTATAACAGGAGACTCCCTGCATTCAAGGAATTTACATCTGGGTTGAGAAAAAAAAGACGTACAAGGAAGAAACATTTAGACATTAAAATATGAAATATAATGAGTTTTAGAAACTCTTTAGCAAAGGCAAAGTATTATGAGAAATTAAGAAGTAGAGAGGCACATAGACTCTAACTGCTTAGAAAAATATGTTAATTGGTACTTTTACTTTCCACAACATTTTTTTAGAGTAAGGGAAAGAGATAAAGGACGGGACATTTATTAAACACTTGTGGTATATGCCTGGTACTGACGAAGGCGCTCTAAGTAGTTTATCTAATTTAATAGCGATGAATTTGCTACAGTCAATAGTTCCCATTGCTGGAATCACCTGGGCTAATTGGAATCACCTGGGCTTCACTCCCCTCCCCCACCCACTTCAAGATTCTGATTTAATTGCTTTGAATTAGGCTAGTTGTAGGTATGTTCATAAATCGTTCTAGGTGATCCTAATGTAGAGCCAGGTTTGCAGCCTCTGCCTGATGTGTATGATTCTTGCCACTGCTTCTGTGGAGACCCCAACATTTACTGTGGAGGAAAGAGAGAAGCTAGGGAGATAAAGGGTATGTCGGGACCTCAGACCAGAATTCATGTGGCCTTAATAGAGTAATCAGAGCTTTGTCATTCAATTCAACTCAATTATAAAAGCAGTCATTCCACAATATCTCTTAACCTCTTATTTAATTCCCTTGGGTGCAAGACACTACCTTTTCCTAACTCAGTACCCGTCATGGTAAGAGAGAAATGCAGACAACTTGATCCTTCAAATGTTGTTCTATGTGGAAAGAAAGCACAAATCAGTCTTTTAAATGATCTCCGCCTTCATATCTCTTTATACTTGTAGGCACAAAGCTAGACAAGCACTTAAAAATGGTTCAAAGAAAGAGGGTAGAGTGGTTCAGTGGTTCTCAGATTCAAGCATGTGTCAGAATCACCTAAAAGACTTGTTAAAATATATTCCTGTGCCCACACTCAGAGTTGTTGAGTCAGTAGGTCTGGGATCAGACTTGAGATCTGCAAGTCTAACAAGTTCCCCCAGTGACGCTGATGCTGCTGGTCCAGAAATTACACTTTGAAGATGAGTGCTGAAGTCTGTGAAAGCAATGAAGGCTTGGATGGGCCTCCTTCCCCATCTCATCCCTTCCCACTAACCACATGAAATACATGCTTGTTCTGAGGTCTCCTGATTTCAGTCCAGGCCACAGCTAGAATAGGAGCATACGATCACCACCCCACAAGACAGATGGGCTGTGCCATTCCCTGCTTGTGGGGCTTGCATTACTAGAAGCAACAGGCTAACATGAATACTGAGAAGATAATTTCCTTTGGTAGGAAAGGCATCACATGCAAGGTGGAAATTGCTGATTATAAAACCAAAGCCTAGGCAAATTTAAGAGTAAAACTTCACCTTAATAATGGACTTCTTAACCATTAAGGTGCTCTTGTCAAAGGTGACCTTTCTTTGCAGTCTATGTACTTCATGCCTTTAACATAAACAACAAAAACCTCTTCAAATTGGCTTGTTTTTGAAGCCAAATGTGTGTGAGTAGGACACATTACTTTAACTACCTTGAGTTTAAATTTCCTCATTGATAAATGGGGAAATATATATCTACTTGGCAGGGTTGTTTTAAGTATTAAAGGGCATGAAGTGTGTAAATATATATACATATACAATAGCTTCAATAACAAAAGCTTCTGAAGACTGACTTAATTTTTAAAGAGTTTGTTGGGGCACCTGGGTGGCTCAGTTGGTTAAGCTTTTGATTCTGGTTTTGGCTCAGGTCATGATCTCATGGTTTGTGGGATTGAGCCCTGCCTCCGGCACTACGCTGACAGTGCAGAGCCTGCTTGGGATTCTCTCTCTCCCTCTTTCTCTGTCCCTACCCTGCTCAAACACTGTCTCTTTGTCTCAATTTAAATAAATAAATAAATAAATAAAGTTTAAAGAGTTTTCTACCTTCTAGTTCTCTCAAGAAACAAAATAGTCTAATGTCCCCTTGCTGCATATTCCAAAAGCACTCTGTGGTCACCTTACATGACATTCATCACATGTGATTGTAATCCCTTGCCCAATATCCCTTCCTTGTCAAACTGTGAGATCTATAAGGGCATCAACTATGCTTTTCCTTTATTTGTATTACTTCGCCTTCACCTTGGACAGTATCTGATTTACTAGGGTCCCCAAAATACGTTTGTTGTTGAATTAATAAAATGTTGAATAAATAAAAGGTTGTTGAATGAAATAAAAAATCTATAAGAATACATAATGCTGTCCATACTTAACTGATGCAAACTCTTCTTACTTAGAAGTTTGTATTCTTTATACTCAGGGCACAGGTATTAGTTCTTTCTCTCCTTTAAGTTTCCCCAAGATGTTTCTAAAGCTTCTTGTCTGTCATTCCCAACCTTTTCTATATTGGCATTAAGAAGATGACCACAAAAACGTGAGCACTATTTGCACTACTGGTTATACTAATCTGTCTCTGTTGACTGTGTTCTAAAAATGTCTTCTTAACTACTTAACGACCTACAAGCCCCATCTGGCAAATGGCTCTTCCATTTTTACGTGGCTGGAGCTGGTTTTTAAAATCTTATAATCACTTTTAAACTACAAAGCTATATGTAATATTATACAATCGAGCTATATATCCCCCCTACCCCCCCCCCCCACACACACACAAAAGCACAGTTCATGGCATGGTCAGAAAATCATTAGCATTCACTACAGAGAGTTCCCTCAGTGCTTACTTTTTTCTCCTCACCCCAATTCCTGTTGCCTCTATAAATTAGTAAATGGAGCTTATTAAAGATTAATGCCTACCTTTCTCCTTTTGGTGACTAACTCTCTTTCCTCAAAATCACTCTCTTTGAAGTCGGCCACAATTCTGTACAAGGTGCAGATGCCCAACAGGAATTTCAAGCCCAGTGTGTGGGGGAGACAAACCATGCAGCAAGGTAGTGTTCACACCCTCAATCAGGCCCGCTCTGTTTACCCTATAGGGGAGGGTGGTGCTGCACATTCCTCTTCTCTTTGCAAAGTCTTACCTCCGAAAGACATGTACAATGGGTACATTTAGATGGAAGGTCTGGAATATGACACAATGCTAGCATGCACTACTTTACCTAAAGGAAGGAAGTTTCAAGTAGGAGGTGATCAGCACATAACTCTAAACTACTGTTGGGATTCAGCAGAGTGGATGGATGCCCTATGATCAATTTTATACTTGTCATTTTTCATTCAATAAGGCTGTCTCACATTCAGCATGGACCTAATACAGCAGACAAATCCAAGTGGTCAACTGCACAGTCATGCAGCTTATCATATCAGCCTTTTGAAATCAGTGACATTTGTGGGGTTTTTTGTTGTTGTTTCCCAACACTAATTGCTGCCATGAGAACACCCCATTTTCTTTGTGCATTGCTGCAGAGACAACATAGTCATTTGTGCTCCCACTTCAGATGGCATAAGCATGCCTGAAGCACCTACTGGCAGATCAGTTCTTCTACCATTACTACAGTATGGACAAGGGGTGGGCAGTTGCCTGTAGATCAACCAACCAGTTAATCTTCTGAGTCTCAGAAATTTAAGCTGGGCGAGGCAATGAAAACCATTCATTCCAAGCATGACATCCAGTGGAGACTAATACAGTTCTTGTGAGGAGGAGATTTTGGATGTTCCCTGTTCCTGTCTACTCTGGGCTGTTTTCTTGGTCTGCCTTTTACCCTATATTGAGTATAGCAAACGGTTGATGGTTATTGTGTAGAATCATGACATCTGAAATATAAAGATTACCAATGAAATACAGAGATTGATCACCATTGGGTACCCCAACTCCTCACACAGTTCCTGGCACCCAGTCAGTGCTTACTGTTCATAGAATTAATGATGTTATAATAGTGCTTTAGGCACTCAGCAATAGTACAGCATGAAATACTCATGCAATTCATTTCAAACAGAAATCATTTCCAGAAATTTTGATAAAAATATTCACTCTATTTGTTTAAATTTTATGTTTAAAATCTTTATAGTATTGGTTTTGCAGGGGTACCTGGGTGGCGCAGTAGGTTAGGCACCCGACTTTTCATTTTGGCTCAGGTCATGATCTCATGGTTCATGGGATCAAGCCCCGTGTCAGGCTTTGCACTGACAGTGTGGAGCCTGCTTGGGATTCTCTCTCTCCCTCTTGGTCTGCCCCTCCCCCGCCATCCCCCCACCCCCGTCTCTCAAAAATAAATAAATAAGCTTAAACATTGTTTTGGGGGGCGCCTGGGTGGCTCAGTCGGTTAAGCGTCCGGCTTCGGCTCAGGTCATGATCTCACAGTCCGTGAGTTCAAGCCCCGCGTTGGGCTCTGTGCTGACAGCGCAGAGCCTGGAGGCTGCTTCCGATGCTGTGTCTCCCTCTCTCTCTGCCCCTCCCCTGCTCATGCTCTGCCTCTCTCTGTCTCAAAAATAAATAAAAACATTAAAAAAAATTAAAAATTGTTTTGGGTGGCTCCTGGGCAGTTTAGTCAGCTAAGCAGCTGATTCTTGATTTCAGCTTAGGTCATGATCTCAGGGTCATGGGATCGAGCCCCACATTGGCCTCTCTGCTGGGCATAGAGCCTACTTGAGATTCTCTTTCCTTCTCCCTTTGCCCCTCCCCCACTTGTGCATGTGCACTCTCTCTCTAAAAAAAATGTTTTTGGATATTTTCTCATATTTTGATTACAATTCTTAGGAAACTGAGTGTAGTCTATTAAACACCAAATTATAAATGCAGATCTAAGGCTATGCTCTTCCACTAAAATAGCATCTCTGTGACTCAACATCTCTGAACATTTTTTTAAATAGTATGCCATAGGACTAGATTTACATAGTTAAATAATTCAATTACTGGCTCAAAGCTTTTTCTTACAAGAATAATTGTATCTTATTCAACTCTATTTCTTCAAATCTACTTTTGTGTCTTTTAAGGGTGATTAAAAGTTTTGTCATATAAATTTTGGATATTTCTTATTATTTTTTAATTATTATAAATAGATCTTTTTCGTTATATCTTCTAACTGGTTTTGTTTGCATTTTTGAAAAGTATCAATATATATATCATACTACTTAACTAAATTCTTTTTTTCTTTTCTCAAAGGAGTTTTTTCATAGATTCTCTGGGGCTTCCAAATATGAAATTGTATCTTCTAATAAAAATTGGGTGTACAACTCCATTTCCAGTTACTATGTTTCCAATTGTTTTTGTTTGGCCAATTGCATTGATGAATATTGCTAACATGTTATATGGAAAAAGTAAGTATTCTGTTGTTTCCCTTACTTTTGTGGGAAAGTCACTGGTTTTTCTTTAGTAAGTAGGATGCTGGCTTTGGGGTGAGGCATATATATTTTATCATATCAAGGAAATAGCCAACAACCATATTTTATTATGTTTTTTTCATACAAATAAGTATTAAATTTTATCAAGTAAGTTTTCTTTCCCCATTTCTGCTCTGGTGGTTGTCTATTTGACCTTTTGACCAGTAACAACTTTTCCATAAAATTACTTAATCTAGATTTTAAAATAATTTGTATAGGGTTGAGCACCCTCTTATCTCTTAGGACTTTTTAAAATTCCCTCTCTATTGATAGCTATTTCCCCTTTTTCACTATTTATATTGGGTGATCATGAATTTCCCTATATTTCTTGGTTAAATTTGTTAGTGCTTATTTTATGATTATTTTTTAAAAAACAACTTTTGGATTTCTTTCTTGGTTTTTCTGTTTTATTTTTCTCTAACTCAATATCTTTAGTAATTGTTTCATTTTGGTTTCTTTTGGTTTACCATATTTTTCTTTATGTACCTTTTTGAATTGGATATTTAATTCATTTTCACTCTTATTAATTGGCTCTTTAATGCTATAAAATGTCCTTTCACAACAGGATTAATTGTGCATTAATTTCATAGATTCTGTTAAGTTTTATGTTATGTTAATTACTGTAATTTTGAAAAACTTATTCAACTTGTATTGGATTTCCATTTTGAGCCAAAAGTTATTTACTAATACTTTTTTAAATTTCTGGGTGGAAAGATTTTTTGTTTTCTTTTTTTGATACTTATTAATTTCCAATTTCAATGTATCATGATCAGAGAATATTGTCTGTACTAGTTCTATTCCTTGGAATATTGGGAAGTTACTTTGGAGTTTAAAATGTGGCCAATTTTCATGAATGATTTATGTGCACTTAAGAACAGGTATTCTGTCTATTATTAGCATTCAGAGTTTGATTATTAGACCTACCATATTGATTTAGTTGTGTAAGTTTTCTATATACTTGTCAATATTTTGTCTCCATTGTCTGTCTTAGATTGGGAGAAATGTGTTAAAGTTATCTGTTACTAGATTTTGTTTTGCTTTGTACTTCCTGTAGTCTCTGTTTTATTAAAGTAGCTGGGTTATTATGTGCACATATATTAGTAATTGAAATAACTTCATTGTAAATTGTAGATTTTAGTATCATAAAATATCCTTCTTTGTGTCCTTATATAATGAGCTCTGGTTTACAATGTATCGTGTTCAATAAAACTATGACTCCTACCTTTTGTTTTTAATTTGTTTATATCCTGTCCATCCTTTTATTTTTAATCTCTCCTAATCTCTGTTTTTAGTATGTCTCTCTTATATAACACAGTGTTAGATTTTACTTTGTTAACCAGTCTGATCATCTTTTCTTCTGACAGATTAATTAACTCCATTAATATCTATTGATGATGTTGGTAAATTTGTGCATATACACAAATAGATGAAATTGTACATATTGTTTCACTATATGGTCTGTTTCATTTTATTTTCTTCAAAATCTCTCCCCTCTCTGCTTTTTTGTTGGGGGGAGGGTCAGGGATAATATTTGGGAAAGTTTATTTTTTTGTTCCAATGTTTACCTTTATGCTAATACCTTTATATAATACTTTTTTATTTTGCCATTATTGATTGGTTCTCAACTATGAGCAATATTGAAATAACTTTGCTAATAACATGCCCGCTCCTTCTCTCCCAGCATCTAATTTGAAATAATATTCTTTTAAATTAAACAAACAAACAGAAACAGAAACAGACTCATAAATACAGAGAACAAAGTGGTGGTTGCCACAGATGGAGGGATGTTGGGAGGATGTATGAAATAGGTGAACAGGAATAAGACGTACAAATTTCCAGTTATAAACTAAATAAGTCATGGGATGAAAAGTACAGCACAGGGAATATAGTCAATAATATTGTAATAACTTTGTATGGTGACAGATGGTAACCACACTTATTGTGGTTAGCATTTAGTAATGTATGTAACTGTCATGTCACTATGTTGTATACCTGAAACTAAGATACTATTATATGTCAAACATACTTTAATAATAAAAGAAGTAATATTCTTTAACTCTCAGGTAATACCCATAATGTAATCAGTGAGTTTATCTTGCTTTTTATGCACTCTCCTTATCCTTCCAATTCTCTCTATTTTCATGGTTGATCTATCCATGCATTGTCAGAACATACAGTCATTTCTAAAACAAGCACTCAGTCTCAGTTTTATAGGTACACATGTATATTTGGTGATTACCTACTGCTCTGATGTTTTACCTTACCTCTGATGTCTGTTCCATTATGCTGGTTGTCTAGAACTCATTCTCTAGTAGATCCTTTAGCAAAGGATTGTTTGAATAAAATTCCTTAAACTATTGCATGCTCATCTCAGCTTACAGCCTTTATGGTTAAGGGTCAGTTTTGCTGGATAGAAAATCTTAGCTCAAATTTTTCCTTCCTTGGATTTTTAAACCATGTTATTCCATTTTCTGGGGTAAAGAATTCTCATCAAAATCTTAGGACAATCTGATTTTCTTTCTCTTAGGAGTAATATGACCCACCTCTTATTCTGTTTATATTTTGAATTTTAAGTTTGTGATACTGCTCTTGTTAATAAATTCATATTGATGGGATTTCATGGAGTATAAAAGACCAAAAGCAAGGCAATACTTACTTAATACCTAAATGTACTTGCTAAGAGCTTGCCAATCACTAAGACTCTGATCCAGTTATTTGAGCTGCTTTTACAGAGGAATCAATCATGTAGGGATCTGACCATTTTTGTGACCAACTACATGTATGGAGACAGGAGGAACAGCAGTAAAAATATCTGGATCAAACTGGACATGTTTTTAGCCATGGCTAAAAACAAACCTGTATGATTTATGTTTATGAAACATAATGATGAACAGAAATGTATAATTTTTTTCAAATTTGTGATTAATTAAGATAGATGTAAACATGTTTTTTTTTTCTTGGTTTAACCTGATGTCCAAGGAAAAGAATTGTTTTATTGTTATTATTTGATATGGTGCGATCTACCCTAGAAATGAATGAGAAAGGGAATGTCAGTCAGTAACAAGTAAGCCACTATTTCTATCTTTTGTTTTGTGCTCCATCCAATGACCACCCTTCAGGAATGCTTTTGTCTTGATGGGGCTGAGCTGGATTAGACTTTCAATTTCAATCCTAGCACATTCCTAAAATATTATATGTGAATGGAAACCAGTAAAAAGACTGGCAATCCAGGATCATACATAAGTGATGGTGAAAGACTGTTTAGTTTGCTTGCATTATCAGAAGCCAGTTTTACTTCTATCATATTCTGCACTCTTGATAGGAAAAAGGAGAATTACAGATGACTTCAGCAGAATTTCATTTGGTTATACATATCATCAAATGGATACAAACCCACATGCTCTTTAAATGTTTTTTTTTTTTAATGGGCCACTAACATTATCTTCTTGTTTCTGCAATTTTAAGTGAAGTTCAAGATTATATAACTATTTAAAATATTTCATTATTAGGTCAGAGAAATTAAATATTACTATATTGCTAGTATAATAAAGAACCTTAATCTGAAAGAAAGAATATCTTACTGCCATTTACACACATTTCTGAGCAAGGACATATTTAGAAATAGTAATAATATTGGACTAATTTAGGTTTCTGCTTTCTAGCCACTAGTCCAATCACTTTGCATGTTTTAACTCATTTAATTGTAACAACAAATCTATACTTCTGGTAGAATTATTACTGTTAATCTTATTACTACTACTACTATTTTGTAGATGAGGAAACTGAGACATAGAAAGATTAAGCAACTTGCCTAATTACCCAGTTTGTGGATGAGGCAGGATTTTATTTGAATTGGCTATTTTAACAGCATATGGATACATTTCCATAACAATAAGCTACTTGTCTTTCAGTTGTGAAAGCTGTCTTTTTTAGCAGAGTCCCAAAACTGAAGGGTGATCTTAAATAGTGGAAACACTTATAAAGCTAGGCAATTACAAAAGAAAAGCAATATATGTGTAATTCTTTCAACATCTAATCATACTATATCTTTCAATTAAATCATCACTCTTAGAAGTAGAATCCCTGTATTGCCAAGTACAATCCTTGCCAAATATCCAGACACAATCATGGGCTTTAGGGATTACAAGTCACATAATAAAGGATAATGACCTAAAATTAAGCACACCAACATAGAAAGCAGGGACTGCCATGCTCTGTAGAAATCAGCAATCTATTAGATTTAATGTGAGATTAAGGATCTGTGTAACCCGCAATTATGCTGTTTTTCATTAAGGAAAAAATGTGATGATGGTGCTCAGTAAAATTCTTTCTTCTATTTACCACTGTTTAATTGGATTGGGGACTGCTTAAACATCTTCGGGTTGGAGCTTATAAGAAGATGATCCCAGCTGTTTTTCAAAGCTTAAGGCAGCAGGCAGACAACACAATCATGTCAAAGCTCATGCAAAAGCCTTAATCCTACTTTTTTTCCACCAAGCAGCTACTGCAACCCAGTGTTTAACCTTCTAAGTACTAAATGTGCTCTGTCACTGCTTTAGATTTGCCACGGAATTGTTATTGTTTAATGCTGCTAGCTTCACTGCCATTAAAACATCTCAGTTCTCTGCTTTTGGAAACTGACCATGTTACCATTAGGATTCTCAGCATTTTATGCCTTAATTTAAAAATAGTCAGTGGTTCGCCACACTTCTAAACTATCAAATCGATAATAGTGACTTGTTTGCTCATACATTTACCCACCCATTTATTCTTTTGATAAATATCTAACCCTTTTGTGTCTTTTCCCCAAGCTCTACCATAGACACAGGAGAGCAGGCTTTGAGATGGTAACCAACTAGCTCCACAGTGTTGAAAGTAAAGAAAATAATTTGGAGTTCTCTTTTACTTTTTTTTTCCTAGCAACATTTTGCCTAGTGCAAGTATCCAGCATCTTAGAACTATCAGCTCTAGTTTTATCTAGATCAGCAATATCATAGTATTTAAAGAGTAAAGGTTAAATGGTCAAATTAGCTTTCCCTACAGCTGCACATGCTACTTGGATGGTCATGCACTTTCTTTCCTCTTTTCCTTTGGAGCGTGAGTAGTAAAGGAAAAAGGGAGTGGCTCTCTGATTTGCCCCAGTGGCGGTGAGCAGCCAGCAGAAAAGCAGACACAGTTAATGCTCAGCTGCTCAGACCAGTCAAGCAAGCTACCAAGTCCCAGCTGTGCCTCTTAATGTTTTCTGATTGCACCTACTCCTCAATCTGTGAACTGTTTTCTGGACTCAGATTCATCAAGCGCTGCCGCTTTAAAAACTCATGTAGGCAGGCATCCTAGGATATGCCATTATAAGCTGCTGCCAGGGGATCTTCTAGGAGATAAATGGAATCTGTGTGAAGTAAATTAGTGTGAACCAGTCAATCTGGGTGTCAGCCTTGAGCCACTTCCATGGATAACTAGCTGGCTGACTGGAGGCCAGGGTCTTCTGCCATATGTGGGTTGGAATCTCTGAGATTCTGTTCCTCAGGATGGGGGAAGGTGGGCAGTGGGGATGCGGGGCTGTTTATTCTTGGAAGGGCCAATTTGATCTGTGTATAGATTTGTCAATGAAATGGACCTCTGAAGCATTTGTGTTTACCTCCCTACTCTTACTGTACCGAATGTCTTTAAGTTGGACTTCTTTACCGTAGGAAATATGAGAGAAATGCCCTGGAGAGAACAGCTGCCTCCCTGTTCGAGCTGCCATTTTGCAAACTCCAACTGTGCTGTGCTTGGTTGGTCAAACCTCCTATCTGAGATCTTTAGGTTTTAAAACAAAATAATAACCATAATTTGGCAAAATGAGTTTAATCCAAATCTCCTCTCCCTATTCGCCTTTTGAGGAATAAATCTATGTGATCTTTAATTCATGAAGAAAGGGAGGTTCTATGCAAAGCCTGATGATCATGGTTCCCTGTAGATAATCAGCATGGAAAATCAAATGTTCACCATTAGAGGAGGGGAAGAAAGCCTCTTAATAGCAATAGAATGAGAAAACCTTTTAAAATATCTTAACTGTTCCATGGGAAGAATTTAGAGACAAAAAGCATATGAACCAATAGAATCATAAGAATTATTATTTAATATGATTAAATGGTAAGTATAAATGGTTCTATTATGTAAAAATCATGTTTCCATAATTCAGTATTGCTTTAGAGATCATAGTCTGTTCTTACATTAAGATCACAAGAATTCATTTTATCTAGCTATATTATGACAAATCATCTTTATTTCTTTTTTTCTTTATTATATTAATAAAAATTTTTATCACCTTTCTCTCTGGAGAATCAGTGAGATGGTTAATCGTAGAATGCAAATGTATGAAATAGAATGAGAATAAATTTAGGCCTTATATTTGGGGAATATTTTTTAAAGCTTTCCCTCCTCCATCTCCAGGGAAGCATTTTGCCTTTCAGAGAGAGAGAGACAAAATTACCTTGGAATAATAACTTGGGTAAAACAAAAACTATTTACATAGTCAACAAATACTTTTCTTTTTCTTTGGTATTTTCTTTTTCTGGTCACCTTTCCCAGACTCATGTATCTGTAAGGTAGCTTTTGGTACTTTATGTGAAGGTACCACCATTATGGGGTCCATAGAGACACATTCCATATATAAGATACATTTCAGTATATAGAGTGTGTCTGTGGATGTTAGATAGCATGAATCATAGCAAAGATCAAACTAAATGCTTTAAAAATTGAGTGACCCTTTCCTTGAACTAATGAAACAAAAATGGGATGTCCTGTGAGAACAAAATTTGTTTTATGCCTGTACATTGAGTTCAGAGAAATAAAATCCCTAGTGTAAATTTAACTTTATGATTTATGAGAGTGAGGAAAAGAGAGTGGAAATCGGTGAATTTTCCTTCTGTTGTAGGAGCTAGGTACAATATTTTGCAATGGATGACTTTTACTTTATAAAGCTCTTTGAAGGTAAGGGAAGTGACCATTGTAAAAATCATGCTTGGAGCACCTGGGTGGCTCAGTCGGTTGAGTGTCCAACTTTGGCTCAGGTCACGAACTCACAGTTCGTGGGTTCGAGCCCCGCATCGGGCTCTGTGGTGACAGCTCAGAGTCTGGAGCCTGCTTCAGATTCTGTGTCTCCCTCTCTCTCTGCCCCTCCCCTGCTCATGCTCTGTCTTTCAAAAATAAATAAATGTAAAAATAAAAACAGATTTAAAAAAAATCATGCTTTTGACTAGAGATCTCCCTCAACATAGTCCACCCATTGTCTACATAGCCTTATTCCATACAGAGCAAGGCGACTTACTCAGCATTCACTGCCAATGGATGCATTGGACTCATAATATTTGTGGAACAAGAATACAATCTATGAATATCCAGCTGTCTGGGACAAGCTATGGAGGACAGAAAAAGGCACACTGAATCAGGCCTGTAATTCTTCTAGCCCAGGCTTCTGACTGCAGCACTTGAACTCACTAGAGAAGCACAGTTGTTCTCATGACATCAGTCTCAAAATTTTAAGATGTGTCTATGTATCTTTCTTCCTTATTAAATGTAATGCAGTGAGGTAGTCAGACATAAGCAATGAGTGGGATAAGAAGAATAACACAGGCCAAATACAGTGCTAAGAAACACAGAAGAAGGGAGAAAAATTAATGTTATCTGGTAGGTTGATAAAGACTTCATGGAAAAGGTTGCATTTGAACTGAGTCTTGAATAAGGGGGGAGCATTTTGTCAAGTGGGGAATTGCATATGGGGTGACAGAAGATATCTCAAGTTGGGGATCTTCACACAGGCACTGATGTAGAAAATAAATGGCATACCCATGGGACAATGAGTGGTCTCATTCAGCTATAATATATGATATCAGAGTCTAAGATAGGGAGGAGCGGAGGAGGTCAGCACCCAGTGAGACTCTAAGTTTGAATTGAGGCTGTATTATGAAAGGTCTTCAATCCATGGCTCTAGAATTCCCCATTGCTGACTGAACAGAAGTGCTTGCAGGTTTTTCTACAC
This sequence comes from Herpailurus yagouaroundi, assembly GCF_014898765.1. Lineage (NCBI taxonomy): Eukaryota > Metazoa > Chordata > Mammalia > Carnivora > Felidae > Herpailurus > Herpailurus yagouaroundi. The sequence continues at coordinate 19,275,400 of NW_024412415.1, read as the reverse complement.
AGAAGCCACATGATCAGACCCTGGTTTTAGGGATAAGACTCACTTCAATTTAAAGAGTTACTGGAGGGAGAGACATCTCTTACCAGGCTATTAAAATAGAGGAATGACCCTGGAACTGGAAAGTAGGGTGAGAGCATAATCATCTTGAGGGGTTGGAGGAACTAGAGGAGAGAAAATGGCAGTAGTAGGCATATATAATTTCTTGGGAAGTTTACAAATATCAGTCACCTTCTTCACATTTACTTCCATGCTGGAGTCTTTGGTCCTCCTAATTTCTTCTTGAGATATTCTGATATGATATAGACTCTCCTCCCTCGTAATTCTTCCCAGACCTTTGGTTGGCTTTTTAAATTCCACCATATGCTATACTGGCTACAATCTCTGGAGGCACATACAGGGTTTCAGATCCAGGGGCTTCCTGGGCTCACTTGTTGGTTTTCTTGTGGTTGGTTTATTTTTTTTCCTTAACAAAATTTTTTTTAATGTTTATTCATCTTTCAGAGAGAGCACAAGCAGGAGAGGGGCAGAGAGAGAGGGAGACACAGGATCCAAAGCAGGCTCCAGGCTCTGAGCTGTCAGCACAGAGCTTGACATGGGGCTTGAACTCACAAGCAGTGAAATCATGACCTGAACTGAAGTCAGACTCTCAAACAACTGAGCCATCCAGGCACCCCTGGATGGTTGTTTTTTTGTGTGTTGGCTGTCCCCTTCCTAAAGTGCCAGCCTTTAGTTAACCATTTGCCTACATTTTTACATTGGCCTAATATCCTTGAGTCATAGTCAATGATAGCTCAGAGCCATGTCCTTGTTATTTATACTTGTTACTTGGATCATGTTTCCTTTAAATAGTTCCCAGAATTTACTATACTGAAATATGTACACAGCATGTGTTCCCAGTGATTCAGCCTCACAATTGTTTTCCATAGCTAATCTAATTAGTCTCACATTTCACAACTCAGGAACTCTTAGTGTGGTCTATAGTCCTAGAGATTTACTATGTATTCTTCCAAACAATTTGTAAAAATTTAGGAGGAGGGATATTTTACAGTGATCTAGGACACTGTTTTATACTGTCTTACCTAGAAATATCTGTCCCTTACCTTTTGTTACCTATTACTTAGTTCTTTCATTATAAAAACATCTTTTTTGTATTGAACATAGTTTTTTCAAAGTCTCACTAGATTATAGGTACTGGCTTCCCTTTATCCATATGCATGTTTGCTCTTTAAAATGTTACTTTCTTTAGGTATGTTTCTCTTACCCTTTATTTGGCGATGCCGCTGGCTTGCTTAGTATGAAAATGAGAGTTTGTATTACTTATCAAGGTCATTTCTACATTTTGGACAACCATCTCTTAGACATATTAGTACAAATACTGGATGTTATGCAGTGACTCAGCTTGAGGATTTGATAAGGCATCCTTCAATGATTTATCCCCCAGCAAAATTAATATTTTGAAATGAGTGGCTACATTTTATATGCATAACCATAAGAAACAATCAATGCCAACAGACTACCTATGCTTTCTCTGCCTGGTATGAGGGCATGTATAAGAGAGTGATGCTTGCCACTGATTGCATTATAATACAGTGGTTAAGCACATTATTAGCATCCAAGCATATCTTACATTCAATTTCAGTAAGTTCTCAAGTCCACTAACATAGCATTTGATGTCATTTAAATAAAAATAAATCACCTTCAGAGTAATGAAGCCTAATGATACAAAATGCAGTAACTTAGACCTTTTCTTCCTTGCATCCTTCTTAATGTTGACAAAGGAGTAGAAAACTAAGGCATAGTCTAGATAATTTGATTTCCTTATTTTCCATTTCCTATCTAGGAGATGAAAGAGCTCTGACACTTGATTAACCATCTGAGACAAACGTTCTCCCCTGAGATAGAGATGACTATCAGCTGGGAATTTGAGACTGCCTGCCAACTATCCTCCCCATGCTGATGGCGTCGTCTTAGGTTCAGCCTATGGAAGGGTTGCTGCTCTTATGAATTCCAATGGTCGGGCCATTTGACAGTTTCTTCTCCCACCAATTCAAGAGGAAAAATGTTTTTGGCATTTTTCCTCATGGATAACTGAAGACTTTGCTGTTTTAAATTGCCCTATGCTGGGAATCCTTATCTTAAGTTCATATATAAATCACATTTATCTCTAGTCTCAAATGCTAGCTTGATGCTCTTTTGATTGAAGGGTATCTTTTGTTTTCCTGACCTTCTTTTAAATTTTCAAATTCAAGCTGGGAAGTTGACTATAAATTTCCTCTATAATTCTTCCTTTACTGACTGTTCTTCAATTTATCAATATGTAGGGATATATTTGTTTTCAGCTTTGAAATCTATTCCTGCTTTCAACTTTTTGAACTTCTGAACAGCAAAATGAATGCATTTGTGCATTTACCATAGGATTTGGTCCTTACTAGAAAAGTTAAATGAATTTTGCAGAACCTAAATGGCATGAAGAGTGTGAGTTAATTTCTATATATTCTTAGAATCCATCCATCACCTATAGTTCCTTTTAGTGAGGACAGAGTCCTTTCAGATAACATGTTCCTGAGTCTCTTTGTCTTGAATAATTATCTCTCAGTAAAACATAGCAAGCTGGGATTGAGCTTGCTGATTTGACCAGTTTATTTCTTGCATCTAGAAATTATCTTCTTTACCCAATGATGATACATAAATATAAAAAATAATAACAAATAATGTTTCCTTGAGTTATTGCCACTCTGAATTTATTCATTAATGTTCAGGAACCAAAGTTGAGCAAATTATTTTGATTTGATGTTTTTCAAAATGGTGCCTGCTCACCTGCTCACCCCCTCTCTCCTGGGAGCACTGCTTGCCAAGGAAATGGTACTATAAAGGAGTACATAAAGAAATTCAGGCAAAACCCTCACTGGTAACTCAAGAATTACTCTTTTGGGGGATGAGGAAACACAGCAGAAAGAGAAGAAACAGTTGCATCATTACCTGTTATGCTCCTTTCCAATTCCCAACTTACCTTACACATTTCCTTTGTCATACCCTCCCACTCTACCTCCGATCTGTCTCTGTAGTCTGTTTCAGTCTGAGAGTCTAGATAATTTGATTAGAGTTGGTTTTCATGTCAGGCTTGACTAAGACAAATCACTTCATTGGCCCCATCCTTACATATAAAAGGAATAGAAATAGTTGCCCTTTAAGAGATTTGACTTGAGGAAAACACAATTAATTCCACAAGAACACCACACCTCTGCATTCATTTCACAAATAATAACTGAGAAGCTCATCATGCCTAAGGCCTGAAAGCCAAGATGGACCCAGGCCTCAGAGGAGTCCAGCACATATGAAGCCTAACCTAACTTAGACCGTGTAACATCCAGACTAGGGCTCATCTGCTGCATCTGTGCTTCTTGCAATTATTACATGGACCCAGTTAAGTTAGTTTAGGATGATTTATCTTGCACCAAAGTTCATATTTGCCAAATTGATTGATAAAGAGAGGGATTGTTTAAGTAAATGAACTGAATAAGTACGATTCGAAGAAGGGTAAGATATAACTGATTTTTTTTTCAAGATTTGTTTTTAAAGATGTGTTTTGCACCATTGGTAAACATCTGACAGATGCTTTTCTATGCCAAGGAGTCACCTTGTTTGTTCTCACTAGTAGCCATGGTGCAGCCTCAGTTATTTCTCGGTCATCTTTCCATAGGGCTGCCTGACCCTAGCATTGCAACTACCCAAGTATCCCTCTGAAGCTGCCTTGATGTCCTCAGTCAGACTGGACATTGCCACTTGTAGAAAAATACCAATCTTACTTAATTCCAAAAGAGCTTTAGAAGTCATTATTTCTAAGGCTCATGTAGTAGCCATTTACCATCTTGGTATCTTGTTCAATGACACACTGAGTAGTTGATTGTCTTGAATTGTTAACTGGAGGAGTGTTTGAGTTTCCGAGCCAGAAGATGTCAAGGAAGTTGTCCAGTCCATTTCTCTTATTTTATTAATAAAAGGACCTGAGTCCAGGAGAATAAAATGACATACTCAAAATCACAAGGTCACACTATTAGGACCAGAGGTGGAATTAAAAAACAGATCTTCTGAATCCTATTAATTTCACTTTTGTCCAGTGCAACATATTATATCTCCCCAGGAACTCAGAATTTCATCCCTATGATGAAACTGTTGATACTCATTTTTGTTCCAATTCATATATATATTTGGATGCCAAAAAATGAGGAATTTCATTTTGCACTCAGAAATAAGGAAGATAGAGCCTCCTTCTTTATGCAGACTGCCTATTGACATTAATAATAGATTGCAGGGTTGTTTGGGTATGTTTGAGCTGTAAACTCTAGGCCTGACCTTGAGATTTTCCCCTTAAACTATAAGTGAAATTAACCTTTGGTTTTCAATTTTTAGGAAAGCTCATTAGCAGTTTCACTCAGTCATTTAATAAGTACTCTAAGTATGTGCCTTGTGCCTCGCATAGGGCTAGAGACGTATGTGCTTATTTATCAACCTTACCAAAGCATCCCACTGCCCAAACATTTGGATGACAGAGGAATTTCTGTATCTGAAAGGAATAAAGCATTGTTTAAAAAGATTCATTAATTGATTGTCTTTTTTAGCATTCACATTTTCCTTCCTCCAAATTAGTTGGCTGTTCCACTCATGTATTTCATTTGTAGAAGTTAGCTATAGAGAGATTTTTTTCCTCTTAGACTAAGTAGTCAAAAATCTGATCCTCTGTGTATGTGTGTGTAATATACATACATTCAAAATATTTAAATTAAATATAATTTTAATTCTATACATCTAGTAAAGATACCAAAATAATAGTTACCCTTCCCAGCATTTTAGAAAATTCATTTTTCTACCAGTTGAAAATGTCATCCTTAAAGCAATTCATACTAGAAAATGTCATCCAGAAAATATTCCATGTCAGATTAGAATTTCAGAGAGATAGCAAAAACACCTAAGTTTAATGTTAACTGAACTTGTCCATAAAACAGTTATTACTTAGTTATAAAGAAGCATTAGATATTTTATTTAATTCTGGGCATCTTTATCTGATTTTTTTCCCCAGTTTCCAGTCCACACTGACAAAAATAAGCCTGAAGCCTGATGCAGGATGCAGTAAAAATAAGCTATTATTATGCAAATATAATTAAAAGGTCCTATCACTTGATTATCTCAGTAGATACTCTTAAAGTAGGGGTAATAAGTACATAGTTCTTTAGCTAAATATGTTTTCCTGATGGGACATCCGTCCTGAGAGAACCACTTTGTAAAGTGAATTAGGGGTCTATTCAAATGGCATCCTCTTTGTTTACAAATTTGGTGTTAGCACTTCAAATCTTTTCACTGATTATGTCTCCCTCTAATTTAAAATATATAACAGTCTTCGGTGATCTGTGACTGTTGCATTAGTATTTACTTCTTGAATTTAACGTAGTTTTTCTTTCTTCTAAGCCTGCAGAAAGTTGTTTGTTTGTTTGTTTGTTTAGTTGATTCATAGGGATGCCTTAAGATTGCCAAGAGACCTAAACGATCAACCAAGAAAGTGATCAACTCTTAGCCACCATATTGAGCTAGTAGATCTGAACTCAGGTCTTTGACTTCTCCACTGCTCATTCCACAAATCTGAGTGGTCTTTTAGTCTTTCCTGACTTCTGCACCCTGTACATTATTTTTGTCCCCTTGAGTAAGATGTCATTAAGATTTTTTCTGAGTTTTATCTGCTACTACAGTGGTTTATTCTACTCAGACCAACATTTCAAACTGTTATATCTTTTTATTAATGGTTTTCTATAAATATCCTCAATACTTCCAAAAAGTCCATACATATGATGGATGGGATCTATTTTTAAATCATTCATAAGTCATTGTATTGAAAACACTATTTGTAGTGCAGATTTTATTCACATTGTAAATGACATGGATTTTTAACAGGGGCTCTATTTAGTCTACAGAACTGGCCTAGCTTGGAAGAACCAGCTGCTGTTAGTGGAGATGAATGGAGATTTTTCCAGTGGTCACTCTCTTGTCTTACTGGGGGGTGGGGAGAATAATTCTTGGAATTATTTGCTGCCTAGAGTTAGCCACCTTTAAAAGCTAATACCATTTTTCTGCAAATGATGGCAAAGGGAAGGAGGGAATTTTTGGAGGTTAACTGAAACCAAAATAGAGTATACAGGGAGATGGAGGAGCATAACCACTGTCACCACACGGTGACCCTGTCACCACATGGTCTTATGGTAAATCCTTCTATAGTGTCTTTGTCATACAATCTTCTGAGTTTCTTCTACCATTGAACTATTCATTTCTTTAATATCTAGAATTATATTCATAGCTAAACACATTATAGTCAAACACATCCATACAAAGTACATGGATTTCTCTGTTTCACTACCAAAGACATTACAAAGATATTTAGAACACTGGTGTTTCTGCTGTCAACATTTTGAGGTACATGATGAGTAAATGGAATAGCCTTACATCTTTCGGTGGTAGAACTGTCAAGAAGAGTTTGTCTTTTTTGCCCCACTTCCCCCAAATGTGGACTGTTTCAGAATCCATTACAGAGGAAATAGACAGTTGATTTTAAGTTAAGGATGAACCTAACAATCATTTGCACTATATTGATGTCAAAAGTATCTCTCTAACAAGCTTTAAAATGCATCTTCAAAAACTACTGAAAATATCCAAGAACTTTAGTGATGAGCTACAAATGGACTTGGGTATTGATAAATAAAAGTCAATATGTATAGTGAAAGGACAACTTACTGTGATAAATGGGCCCACCATCAGTAAAGATCAAATTATTGACTATCTAGGGCAAGGAAAAACCTGTCTATAGCTAACTTCTACAGGTGAGAAGAATTAGCCACAGCAGCAATTTAGGGAAAGCTCAAAGAGATATGTTAAGAGAATTCATTAAAAATGCATATAAAAGTAGGCAGCAACATTCTGTTAAATACATTTGTGACACTAGGCTAATGTATTTTTTGACCATGCCTGGGTTCACACCTTTTTTTCTTTTGCCTTGAATGAGCTCCCTTTGGGCTACCCATACTCCTTTCCAAGGAATTCAAAATTCACTCCCCAATCCTCCTATTACAGGAGAATTACTGCTGCATTCCTAAAAAGTATGTCACTCTTGGAATATTGTCTCTAATGCTCCTACTAGTTACTTTTCATTATACCTCAACTAGATCACAAGTTGTATGAGGGCACATTTGAAATGCCTTTATTTTCTTTTTACCCCTCCCATGGTCTAGCACAGAGTTCTACCCATAATAAGGGCTAGATCAATATTTGTTGATTTCATTGTTTTTGAAATGATTCATTAGGGAAGCTCTGGTCACACATCATGTCAGAGTTTAATGATGAAACATCACAGAAAACACCCAAAAGAACAATTGCAAAGATTAGCCTATCAAAAAAAAAAAAAAAAAAAAGTGAAATGGCAATAATTAACTTCTCCAATGTCTGCTGTTCCCAACTGACAGAATGAAGGTATTTCCTATATAGTAAATTTAACCAGGTACTCTATAAATTAGCCAGTAAAAATGACAAATCATGTTCCATCTCAAATTTGGAAGCTGAAATGTAATTAAGCAAAATATCTGAAGAATAATACCCTTTCTACTCTCCTACCCCTTCACAAAGACACCGTTCAGAATCAGAGGTAGAGACAAAAATAGCTGCAGGATACCTACTAGTGTGAGTTTAATGAAGATCATGCAGCTATAACTATACCTAACTTTCTGACTTTCTTGAGAGGTTTGGGATGTCAGTTCAACCTGGGACCACTTTATTGTCACTAAAAATTGTTACTGGCATTTGCTATGTGGTTCTAATACCATGCTCTCCTCCTTGAAGTCCTTATATCTAGAAAAGAGTCTTACTGGAAGAATAAATGAATGAATCAATGAATGAAAGTTTTAAATTATGAAAGAACAATGTATGGGATGACAAGTGGAATGCATTTGCCCAAATAAACACAGGTGCTAACTCATTGGCTGTTAATAATAGATTTAGCTGTATGATGAATCCCCTAGTAATCCCCTATTAGAAACACCAATGTAAATATTTCAGAAAATTAACAAGATATTTAGGGATAAAAAAATTAAAACAGTCTAGTAAATCTTGACCAGTGTAATAGTTTTCTGCAACTTTGATACATTTAATTATCTGCTTAAACATATTACAAAAATTGATGGATTAAAAAATAATCTGTAAATATGATCTAAACCGAGAAAAATTAAATTAAAGGGAATTACACCAATAACTACTTAGGCCATATGTGTCTCCCCTTCAAATTATACACTACCCCCACCACCATCTTATAAATATGCAACCTTTGTCTCAAGTGGGCCTAAACAAGAAACTGAATGGATCTAGTTGAAGATAATTCAAAGCACATACCCTCGTGGGCCAGGAGGACATCTAGCATGGTACCTCTGTTTCATTCATTTGTTCACTCATTCATTCCACAAATCCTTTAAGAATACCTCTGATGGCCCATGGCATACAGAGATGAATAAAACAGACATGCTATGTACTTCCATATTTTTTTTGAAAACTTAAATGCCAGAATTTCATACGTTTCCCATATTTCGTTCTCTAATAAAAGGTTTTAGAGAAGCACTGGATTCAAACTCTATGCTCACACTTTGACAGAACAGAGGAGAACTGTGTTCTGAGAGGTTGGTGAAACTCAAGAGAATATTTGGATCAGAATTATGTTACTAGTCTCCTTTAAGGTGTGTATACAGTAGGCCTCAGGTTACGATCACCAGTGCAATAAAAACTCCATGGAAAGAAGATGAGGAGTGTGGGTGGTGTGAGTTCTGCTCATGCTGCTTTAGACCTTGGGTTGTGTTCCTTTGTGTCACTTATTGAGTATGTGTGTGAAGTGACACAGCCTCCAGCCTCTGTGTTTGCTCTATCATTTCCTAATGGAGGTTTAGGAACAGTGGCCAGGCCTACTCACTGTGCCAACAAACATATTATTTCATGAATGACTTATATAATTTCTTTTTTGTTTTTATGGCCTATAAATAATATGCCGTGTATGTTATCAAGATCTGAAGAGAACGTAGTAGTGTTTATTGCAGCAATTTGTGATAGATAAAATTAGCAATAGTCAATAATATACATATTTATGTAGTTTGGCTTCAAACAAGTAAGTATAACAATTTATATTATTGGGGAATTGCTCTGTTTTGTTATTCACAGAGTTTTTTTCATGAAGCCAATATCCACTCTTCCTGACAAGGGATTCCTTGAACAAATATAACATGGAAATACGTTACTCAGGGAGATAAGTTAAACCAAGTATTACAACTTGTGCAAAAATGTGGAAACTTGAGACTGTTTCTCTAATGAACTAGTGGTATAATGTGTTTATAGGAAATTTTAGATTTCTGTGCTCATTTCTATTTCTGTTCATAATTCCTACCCAGATAATAATGACAAGTTGTTTGGAGACAAGTTGTGTGAAATCACCGTTCAAACATTAGTCCTTCTTATTAAACATTTGCGAAGTATTTATTCTCTATTTTAAATTTTATTTGTATAAGGCTTTTATTTTTTGTGTGTTTAGAGTTTTTAATTTGATGAAGGAGAAACAAAATGCATAAAAAATGTTCACCAGCTGTGATTTGTGCGACAAAAGGAACCATTGCATCCACACAGAGCTGGTCTTTCTAACTAACCAGTCCAACGTTCCGTCTGTGTCCTGTGGCTGTTAATTGACTATATCGTTTTAGATTTATGCATTAAAAATACGATTTCTACTTTGAAGGGATCACTTTGTTACTTTGTAGCTTTTAAGCTGATCCCATGAACTTATTTTTCTTGTAAGATAAAGTCTCATCTATAGATTTTGCAACTAATTACATGTCTGCCAATACATACTTAGAGGATACATTTTATTTCAATTTATTATTTGTGTTTACATAGTGTGTCCCTGGAAATATCTGTGGAACTTAAAGGAAATGTTTCAGTGGTGTTTATTACTACTTTTTCACTGTTCTCTCTTTCTTCTCTCTCTCTCTCCCCCCTTTTAATAGCTCCAGTCAGTCCGGTCAAGCATGACAGCGACTCAAACTCGGCAAAGTTCCAAGACACTGAGGACATGCCTGACAGATGTGTCTTGGAAGAGTCTGAGAGTCCAGGTGAAAGCCATTTAAAAATAGTCAAGTATAAAATGATAAATTTGACACAGCTTTGGGGTCCTTGGAAGGGGGTGGCGGGGAGGACATTGTAATGCTGTTTTCTCTTAGCAGCTGCACTGTCAAATTAATGGTCACCTCCAGGGGTCACAGTGTGGAGCTGTTACCTTTTCCTCTTTCATCAGGAATTCAGTTGGAGGAAGTACAAAGGCTTTATGACTGAGAAGGGAAGCTGACACTATTAGTTCATTATCATCAATTTTAAGCTAAACTGGAGAATAGAGGCCGAGATTGAAAACTGGAGAAGTGGCAGCATTTTAAATATTTCAAATAATGGGATCAAGCGGAAGGAGAGAGTTAGAGACAAAAGAGACACAGATTGCCACCATTACAATCTATTTACCTTTCTAAATACAAACAATGCTCTCACCTGGACAAAAGTGCTCTAATCTGGACGATTTTAGCATAACAGTAATGGACTCATGGACATGTCAACTGTTTGGAACAAACAGAACAAAAGAAAGTAATAACCCTTCCTCATGCTACATCCCAAGTTGCTTATGTTTGTATTTTCTTTGTAGAAAGAATAGACAGAAATATACTGGAAGGATAGAGCCAGAAACACTTATGCATGGATTTTTGTTTCTGCTTCTGTCTTGTTTCAAAACATGCCTAGTCTTTAACAAATAATTAATTAAAAGGAAAAAAAAAATCCTGTGGAGGTTGAATGACATTCTTGGATCACTGCAAAGCCTTAAGGTGCTAGAAGGTACCTTATTACCATGAGTGAAAGAGTTAACTATCTCCCCCCACCGAACAGTTTTTCTTCCCTGTTTTCTCTGGCTGCTGGGTACCCTCGACCCTCTTGCATCTTTGTGTGCTGATCCTTGTATCAGATTTTTTATTCATCCTCTCTGTGGCCTGTCAGCTTAGTTAAGAGATTTCCAAATCTTGTAGCCTTCGCTGACAGGGGGCAGCTGCAAACAGTCCCCTGATCCTTCCCCGAGGAGAGCTACTGAGATTTAATTTTCAGGGAAAGGTGCAGCCTGCAATCTATGTCAGGTCCCCTAAGTCATCTCGGAACCCCAATAGGCCCAGTGGCGATGGCATTGTATTTCAGTTCCCTCCACTACACCAAGATTCCTCAAAAGATGAACTGCTGCAGTGTGTCTGTTCTCAACCACACTTCTGCTTTAGCATCCCATGGAACTGACAAATGGCACCTTTCACAACGACAGAAAATTTTAATCAGAACGTTAATCCCACCCGCTGCCATAGTATCTAAAAAAACAAATGCAGGTTAGTCCCACTCTAACAGGGAGAGAGTAGTGGTAGCATTAAATTTCTATTAAATTATTTATAAATTGCTTTTAGTTTTGACAAAGATTGCCTAATAGTGACTAGATTTTTAAACTGTCTTAATACATAGTTTCCTATAAACCCTAAGCAGTTAAATCCATGAGTCAAGTTTTTACTTGTGTTAACTGTTCACTGTTTTGGGCAAGAATAGATTGGCTTTATGTCATTTCAAAAGTAGTATAAATTTCGGTCATCCCTCAACATGAGTGGAATTGTAGTAAAATTCAAATATAACATAGTTCATTTGATATAAACAAAAGCATATATCAAAACAAAGATTAATTAGTAAAGAGAGGTACTGATAAAGAATCTTAACTTAAAAAGTGAGTACTGTTCTATACATCGGACATCATTAAACGGGTAATAAAGAATGAATTACTCTGGCTTTTTCCTCTGTCCATTCCTGCATTTTAAGACATCTTGCCTTATAGGCCTAGAAACCTCTGGAGAGTTCACTACTGGTCTCACTGCCTTCCACTGAGAATTTGTGGCTTGGTTGTCATGGAGACATCGTATTTCTCCAAGAATTGCTCATATTGATCCGTGGCCAGGCGTAAATGGCCAAGCGAGTGTGAGGAATAAAGGGGGCTGGGCAGTCCTATAAAATGACCAGGGCTTGTGGGTTGGAAATAAGCTCATAGCAAACACTTAGGTAAAAAGAAAGAAGCAGTTTTATTTTGTTTCAGGATTTCTTTCTGTACTTTGGGCCATTGTCTTCTTTCACTATGAACTGAAAGAAACTTGTTAGTCACTTGTCATGTCAGATCTTTGGTGCTTGTCCTGACACAGCTGTCAGCCTTCCAGCTCTGTGCAGTTCAGGGACACACAACAAAGAGGCAATGACATGAATTATTTATTGCTCCTTGTGTGGATAAAATTCTGTGATAAGAAATTAAGACACTTCTGACAGAGGTGCTTGTTTAGTAAGAAAGATTTTGATGAGAGAGTGCATTTCCTTGAAGTATGAGCATTTGAGAGGGACAATTCCTAAAAATGAGCACGAAGGAAGATATGAGAAATTGGTGGCATAGAGGGACTTTCTCGAACTGTGAAAATATGACTGTCCACTTCTCAGTGTCCCACAATTAACTAAAAAAATAGCAAGGCATTCAGATGGAGGGGCTCCAAAACTATAAACATCACTTTGGTGGTTTGGGTACCTCTTTTTACCACGTATGAATGGTGTTCTTCTGGAAAGTATATTTAACCACTTTTGTTAGAAGAAAAGGCAAAATTTGGGGGTTTTAAGTGATAAGCTTTGGGAAGGTGCTGTCAAATCAAGAGAGGTGCTTCCATAGCTAAGCTTATAACTGCATTGGTATATTCATTATTCCCTATATGGAAAGGAGTGCATTTAAATCTGAATGCATCATTCTCACCGTTTTCACCTGGCATATCATCGTTCATTTAAAAGTCCTTCTAATATTTTCATGTACATGCAAAATCCCCCCGTTACAAAGTTGAATGTGGTCAGTCTTCTAGCTTTAATGGATATTGACCTTACATGGTTTTATCTATGCAACTCTAAATGACTAATATATTTATTACATCATTTTTAATGAACAAACCAGTTGTTCAAACAGCACATATAAAATGAAAACAAAAATCATTTTTCCATCCAAGCACAGTTCAAGAATATTGCCTCATATATTGTTCTTTCCAAATAAAGTCTTTTCTTTGCAAATCCTCTAAACATAATTTTACTTTAAACCTTAGAGTTTCATATTTGTGATACCAATTCATTTGCATTTGCAGAGAGGAAAGGGATATTGAAGCACAGAAAAACTATAATAGTTTATTATTTAAGGTAAAGTCAAAGTTTCTTAAACATTGATATAATATTTTAAAATTCCATTGGTAAAATCGATTTTTTTAATTTATGTAAAAAATAAGATTGACTTTATGAATTGATTATCTTTGAACGCAAAGGGTTTTGAACTCAGTCAGAAGATTGTTTACTTTCCCACTGGCATCACTGCTTCTTCAGGAGTGAAGTGACTAGGATGACCCATTTGTAAATGGGCCGGAGTGTGCATACAGGTCACAATTTAGAGGCCTGGTGAAGTGGTTGTTCACCTGGTCTCTGGAGCACTCTACCTATTCATCATGCCGTTGTGATCTCTTTATTGGTTCATGCTGTATACCCAGGTGAGTGCCTGCAGTCCATTAAGGTTGGCAAAGCAACTTTAGACCAGAGCATTCTTACTGCTCTGACCCTGTCAGTGAACCTGGAGGTCTTGTCTGTTAGGTTAAGGTCTCCCTCAGCAGTGTCTTTCCTTTGGAATAATTCATTAGCAAAGAGTTTTGACTCACAGGTGAATCCCAGATTGAAGTTTCTGGCTTAGACTCTGTGAAGTCTACTTGCTTCTTCACTGGCATTTATACATTCCCAAAACCTGTGGGAATAACTTGATGTCTAGTAATAGAAGCACCACCGAGATAACGTTGTGAACTTACAGCTCCCTTTGTTTTCAGATTTTAGGGCCATTATAATGGCTTTCTTTCTTTGGCTCTTTAAAGCCCCATCACTTCTGAATCTGAAAGATGCTATCACAAAAATAGTTTAGTGCAGTCTTTTGCTGGTTAACTTCTTGTTGACTGCTTCATACACAATGATTAAAGCTCAATTCCTATTCTCCAGAATATAATAAAAAGCGTTCCTTGTCCCTTATCTTTGCACTCATGATGATAAAAAATTTAGTGTGACATTCACAATTTTTATCCAAGTGTTAATGAGAGACCTTGAGCTTTTATCACCTTATTGGCTTGGAAAATTAAGGATTTTACTTCCTAGTGCACTAGGGACAGGGCACTTAAATATAGCTTCAACTGAAAAATAGCAGTGACAAGAGAGAGCTTGAAAGTACAAAAAAAGGCATTCAGATCAGCATTTTCACGTCATTCTGAAGTAGTTTATAATCAGTATGCATTCTGCCATTAATAGAACATTTTAGTGGTTTTTATATAGCACGTTATGTGTATAGATCTATATACATCATTGTCAATCAATATTGCATTTGCATGAATCTGATGAACAAAACTAGGTTTCTCACAGTTTCCAGCGGATACTACATTGTGAAAAGCCAAGATGGAGGGTTTTTTTTTTTCTTTTACTATTCTAGCTCATGAATCAACAGCAAAAATCAGGTAACAGAAAGTAGGACAGATTCAGGACTGGAGTGTTGGAGATGGCTGATGATGATGCATGAAGCAGAAAAAATGTGGAATGTGTGAGCAGCCCATCAATCATAGCTATCGAGAACACACTTCTTAGGGTTAGTGCTAAAAAAAAAAATGTTCTAGATGTAAGAACAATTTCAGTAGTAAAAACACATAAGCCCTTTCTTCTAGTTGAGTTTAACAATATGAACATTTTTAAAAAGTTACCCAAATGGAAAAATTTAAGCATTAAGCTAATAATTTTTAAAAGATGTAAAATTCTAGACATAAACACACACACACACACACACACAATTATACATGTAGCTATATATATAAATGTATAATATATATTTAACTAAGCCAAATAACCAGTTTTTTGAGTCTTTGCCAGTAGGTGTAGGAGTTATTATGTTTGCATGGTCATGTCATTAATATAAATGTATTTAGAAATAGTTAACTAAGGCACAATGCTCCAGTATGTTTGATAGTCAAAATAATTTAAAACAAGTGATAGTTTTTAGGCTACAATGACAAGCATCTAAGTAGTTTGAAAAATAAATGCTCTTTTGATTCTTGAATTCAAGCCAGTTTATAAACTACCATTTATAACATTTGATCCTAAAACTGCAGTTGTGGGTTTCCTTGAGAGAAACTGACCTACTTGAAATTTATGCAAATTCATTAATTTCAAATCCAACTCATCTTGTTGAAAACTGTCATCTTTCTTGGCAATTAAAAGAAAAAAACAACTTGCAACCTGTCATAATAATGTGTACAATTCATTTGCCTGAAGCCTAGTTTATAAAAATATTTTTATTATAGTAACATATTATATTATAGCATAGAAAAGAAATATAGAAATTATAGGTAATTCTTTTCTTCCTTCACTTCCTTTCTCATTCCTTCCTTCTTTTCATCCTTCCCTGTTTTTCCATTCCCCTCTTACCTTCTTCCTCCTTTCTTCTTTCTTACTTCTTTCTTTATTTACTATATAACCTGATAATCTGTTTCCTTTCTAGGTAAGCCAAGGCATCATTCATGGATAGCAAAGGTGTGCTCCTGTAAACTGTGCTAAATGGAATCTTATCTATAGGAATTGGATTCGGACAAACTATGAAACCCAAACATGCCATTTGTTTATTGTTGTATTAAAAACTATGCTGTTATTGGTCATTATTAGATTGTAAGTAGATTTGCTAATGCCTTAGAAAGAGTGTATTGAAAATGTAATTACTGATTAAAAATATCCAAATTGATCTAATTTTTGAAAAACATTGTGGAAATCATTCTATATTCTTGCTTCTTATTTTCCTTTAAAATTTACAACAAGCAATGTCAGTCTGCAGACACAAATTTTAACACTGTTTTAGATTTTCTTCTATCTTTTCAGTTCCTAAATGATACAGGCAACATTAAAACCACATTGCTTTTAAATAAGATACAATGCTTCTAAATTTAATGATGCTTCAATGTATTTAATCTAAAACTTTACTAAATTTTTTTGATTTGCTAGGTTAGGACATTTTGTTTTAGTATATGCTTTAATATGGCTCAGTCACCCTGCAGTAAATCTCATCAAAGCATAAAATGTTGTCAACAAATACTGAGTTCCATTTAGTCATCAATTAGCCCAAATAAGTGATAGACAGTATAACAGGGACCAATCTTATGTGGTCAGGTTCATTTGGACTTCTAATGATATAGAAGCTAATGTATTCAGCCAAAGGTTGATTTTGTTGGCCATACACATGTAAACTATATATCTACTTACAGCACATCACAATTGATCCTTATTAAGTATAAACTCTTGTAGTTCTTTTCCCAGAAAGAAGCTTGACTAGCAGGAATTTTTAAAATAAAATATGAAAGCAATATAAATAGGAACAAAGTTCTCATCTATTAAAGCCCTTAGTGATCTGATTTATTTGCTGTGCCTTATATTGTATAATTCCTGGATTGATAGAAAATCATTGAAAAGTAGTGTGCATATAAATACAAATATTGCCTAACCCATAAAAATGGAAATAAAATGTTAAAGATGTTAAAGATACTATCTACCTACCTACCTACCTACCTACCTATCTACCTACCTGTCTATCTATTTATCTATCTAATAGGGAAGTTCCAGTCACTTCAATTCAACAAACATTTTTGAGGGCAGCAGCATCTGGTCCTATGCTGGGATGCAATGGGAGATTAGAGAAGAGAACTATATATTGGAATAGCTATATATAATGGTCTCTACCTTTAAGGAACTTATAAGTAATGACTGACCTGGATGAATATACCAAAACAGACATCCAATGAGTGTGACTCCTTTAAAGCAGACATAAACCTGTGTTCATTTTTTTGTCTCCTAGTAATATGACATCATTGCTTGAAATTGTTTTTGAGTTGTACTTCACAAAGAGTAACATATTATCAATATGAATAATCATGGAAAATTGTCATCTTTTGAAAATCAACATATATACACACTCCCCCCCCCCCCCCACACACACACATTAGAAATAGTCCACAGCTACTTGGAATAAGTTTCAAAATAAAGGAAGGTAGCAAGCTAGGCAATGGAAACCATTTTCTTACATGCTGTGCCCTGGCTCTGTAGGTCATTACAAGAAGGTCTACCAAAAATATTTTTATGATGGCACTTTCAAATATGTATATATTCTCTCAAGAGGGCAATTTTAATAGTTAAAACTTATTTGAATGCTTAAGTTCTGTTATATTTATTAAAAATAAGCTTTGTTTTTATAGCTATGTCCTATTATTCCCTTTTCAATGAAGAATAAAAATAAATTTAAGCAGTTGCCATATTTAGCATTTTCCGGGACTAAGGAAACCAATATTGAATCCTTGATAAATATTTTATGATGTCACCAGATATAGGAAATTAGAATTGGCATAACGCTGACATTACTAAATGAGATTTTTAAGATTTTTTGGAATCACATTTTGCAGTTGCTAAAATTTAATAATTTGTATTAAATGACTAATTATAATCTTCTTTTATTGATATGAATTCTGGAGGCCAACACCATTAACTATTAAAGCTTTTAATTCCTAAAAATGAAGTTTTAGAGAAAGACATTTAAATAGCATTCTCCAATATCCAGGTGCAAATGTGGGCAAGTCCACCCGTCTGTTTAAAAATGATTTCCTGGGGCGCCTGGGTGGCTCAGTCGGTTGAGCGTCCGACTTCGGCTCAGGTCATGATCTCACGGTCCGTGAGTTCGAGCCCCGCATCGGGCTCTGTGCTGACGGCTTAGAGCCTGGAACCTGCTTCGGATTCTGTGTCTCCCTCTCTCTGACCCTCCCCCGTTCATGCTCTGTCTCTCTCTGTCTCAAAAATAAATAAACGTTAAAAAAAAATTTAAAAAAAAATGATTTCCTTATATTGACTTATGTTCAGCATGTTTCAGCAATGTTTCTCATAAGGAGAACTTGAAATAGCAAGTTGCCACCCAGTTAACTGGATCAGCCACATGGTGACCCTAATCCCTTGGTACCACAGCTAAAAACTCAAAATTCTTTGCTTCTTGAATAGGTGCTTATCCTTTGTTGGCCTAGCAAGGGAAGTAATTGTATTAGCAAGCAGCTAATTTGTTTGTATCCAGTGTCTTCCTTGTTGTTGTCATAAATAATTAATTAAAAAATCATCTTGTGTTTCTTTTTTGTCGTTAATCTTGGTGATATTTAGGATTATCTATTTCCCTCCAAGGAGTATCAGATTTTCAAATTTCCAAGTGGGGATTCTGTTACTCATTGTGGAATTACATACAGGCTACTCTATTGCTGGGGAAAAGTTTAAGGGCCCAGGCCTCACCACCATATGTTCAGGTAGCTTGTCTTTGCTGTACTTGTCAGAGAGCCTTGCTTCCCCCTGGATGTGGAGAACATCCTCTCAGGGCTTGGACAAAGGCAGTCCACAAGATGGTCCCTGGAAAGCAATCTGAACACTGTAAAACACTTCAAATATAAGGTAAAATTTATAATATTCTAAACACACAATTAGAGAGGTGGCCTCAGACCTGAAACACTCTGTTGCTGTATTAGAAACTAGTTAAGGCTGCTTTGAATGTGTCACTATTAGAAAAATGATAGGAAAACATTTTGCTGAATATTAATTAACATTCTATCCCTAGATAGTAGTACTTGAGGTGATTTTTATTTCCCTCCTTGCACATTTTCCTCTGATGTTCTGTATTAAAAAAAAAAAACAAAAACTTTTATAATTATTCAAGTGAACATTTTAGAAAAGATAGTGTTTCTCTTCAATCTTTAGAGGACATGCAAGAATTGAAATTTTAAGAATTGACGGGGCACCTGGGTGGCTCAGTCGGTTAAGCATCCGACTTGGGCTCAGGTCATGATCTCGCGGTTTGTGGGTTCCAGCCCCACATCGGGCTCTGTGCTGACAGCTCAGAGCCCGGAGCCTGCTTCAGATTCTGTGTCTTCCCCTCTCTCTACCCCTCCCATTCTCATGCTGTGTCTCTATCAATAATAAATAAATGTTTAAAAAAAAACAAGAATTGTGTTATGCCATGTGTTTAAAATGAAGGCTCAGAGTACATTAATGCCAATTGATTCTGAAGTCTTATTTTCACAGAATGGACTTATTCATATAATTTTTAAAATTTTATATTGCATACATTTGATTATACAGTTATTTAAAAGCAGTACTATATATGCTGTGATTCTCCATGAAGTCTTGTTGTACATGTCAAGGACCCAAAGTTGTATGTAATTAAATATGAAAGTCCTTGCTTTGTAAACATGTACGTAGTTAGCATCGTAAAATAATTTCAAAACAGCACAACTAAAAAAGTTGCCAAGTTAAAGCTTTCTGGAATGGCTTGCTTTCTGATGAAGTTATGTGGCCTTGTCCCGAAGACACTTTGTGCTGTGATTTCATCAAGGACCTTACAGATGGCATGTATGAGAAACATGCAAACAAGAAATGAACAGGTCTCTCAGTGTGCGCATGCCACGGTGGGGGTGGGGGTTGGGGTCCATCCAGCCTGAAACCCTGGAAGACATCATGTGTCACCTCATCTCATCTCATTGGCAGGGCACAGACTGCCTTGCCACAATTCCCTCACTCCTGCCACCCTTCAACCAACTTTCTCAGATCCCATTTTATTTTAAATTTGATATCATGGATTTGGGACATTAATTTGACTTTTTAAATTTTGTATTAAAATACATTCATCCCGAGTACTGAGTTCTTTTGCCACCACCCTAGTCTTAGGCCCTGTTTATTAAATCTGGATAGATACACCTTTATCCCAAAAAGTATACCACAGGTAAATAGACTGGAACAATCACATCATTGTGAGAAAGATTATAATGATACAAAACCCTGTGAAAACTAAAGCCATAAACCATTGAGAATGTTTGAAATGGCTTACTTCTAGTGGTGTACAGGGGGAAATATTGGGCATCGATGGTTCTTCCTTTTGACAATGTTTCTCCAAATGCCTTTTTTCATTGCACAGAGCATGTTTTCCTATCATCAATTTTAAGGATCCTTTCTGTCGTCAACACACTACTAATTGGAAAGGTAGCAGTAATTTTTCATTCAAGGATCCAAGGTTTTTAACACCAAAGATAATTTGTACCTGTTTAGTATAGCCCTGCCTAAATCTGCAAAGTGCCAAATGCCAGCACAACACCAGTATCCATAGCATTATGCAATAGGAATAATTGGTTGGTACATGCTTGCAAACCTATCATTTATTCACTTAGCAATTATTTTAATTGCAATTATCTGTAAAGTCATCAATTGGCTTTTCGATCTTGCATGTGTATTTTCAGGGGAGGAGGTGTTTTCACACAGCCTCAGTAACGGAGCATCATGTCCTAGAATGATGCCATCTAAGATAAAAGGACAGTCTATGACGTGTTCTTGACACATCACAAGTTTCCTCTAGACTTTTAAAGAGATTTTCTGTTAATTGTGCAGTGGCAACTACATTTCCTATCAGAAATAAACTCTCTTATCTATATGAAAAGACTTCTTCCATCTATGTTATCTCTATTTCAATTTACAATCATAATCAAAAGAGAAAAAGTATTTAAATTTTTCTTTTTGTATTTTAGAGGGTTCCAGGGAGGGGAGGGAAGGAAAGAAAGAACAAACCTATAACAGTGAGATTAAGAGCCTTCATCCTGTCCCTAAAACAATCATAGCCACAGGGACCAGGTTGCACTTAGGACCGTTTTAATGATAAGGAAGATTTCCTTGGATCAGCCTCTATTTCAAATGATCAGTGTATTTTCGCCAATCTAAGCAAAACCATCTGGTCCAATTTATGGAAGAATTTCAGACAGGAAGTGAGGCAAATATATTAAATATTATCATTTCAGTTGTCTTTCAGATAGTCAAGAAACAAATTTGGGGATTTCTGAAGTGTGATTCCATAGAAAGTATATTTCAGTTGATTCCTGTCTGCAAAGGTGTGAGTTTTTGTTTGTAGGCTTCCTGCCATGTAGGTGGCAGCAACACTCAAGGCTAGAAATTTTCTTTCACATTCTCCAAGCTCTAGTCTAAACCACATTCTTACTAAAAACCCTTGTGGAAGAGAAAAGGTTTAAAGTGTAGAGACAAATTTCTCTATGTCCTCACATATCTCTAAAACACTATTTTAAGGTTGTGCTAAAGCGGTTCCCATAATGTGAAAACATTCATCATTTCCCTTAATACAGAAGTCATATTCTGCTCTCGTACATGTTGGTAGTATTAGGCTTTTGTTTCTTTATTTACTAGGATCTTAATTCTTTACCTTCTCTCAAGCTAAAGCTTTTCTCTCAAGAAAAAGGAAGAAAACTGGTTTATTCCATGACCACCTAGGCTTTTCTGGGAAATAGCAAAAGCCTCTCCTTTCATTCTTTGTAAACATCTATGAAGCCAGGGAATTTAGTAATTGTGGATTTTCCTTTCATCTTCCATATGAAGCTATTTCCTCTGATTATTCTAAATAGAGGAGATTGCATTCAAGTTAGGTGTGTGCAAATCAAATGAAGGCTATGTCCAAGCAGAGAGGCCCATGGCACCTGAATGTGGGGCCAGAAGACAAACAGGATTTACAGGCTAACAGTGAGGGTGTTGAGTCATTGCATGGATATGGATCATTGCCTTGAGAAAGGCAGTGGCTCCTGTACCTAGGCAGAAATGAAACAAGGATGCCCATGTCTATGTTAATAAGTCTGTTCTTCTTTAGTACTGGAAACTGATTATCAGGAAGAATTTCTTCAATTTCTAGCATTTTGCAAAAATTAGTACCTGTTATAGCAAATATTGGTAGCTTTTGTGAAGGAATCTTTAGAGTGTTCTTTTTATGTAGGGTTGGTCAACATGTCCAAAGTACCATCCATATATACAACTCCAGGCTCAGATAAAGCTCATAATAATTAAATTCCCAGGCTATAAGGAGGTCATTGAAGGGTTTGAGGAAGGTGAGGAAAGGGTTCTGTATCTAATACTTTTCAATCTCATTAATATCACTTCTAACTTCTCTTGTCCTTCATAACCTTGATCACTTTCTGCAAATATCTATGTAATTCAAAGCAAGTATTTTTCATTATACCAGGCATTGAATGTGGAATGTGAAGTACTGGCATTGTGTCTCAGCCCCTTCACTTTCTTACTAGCTGAGTGACATTAGAAAAGTAATTTATATAATACTCAGAAGCTCAGTTCTCTTAACTCTGCATTAAGACTAATAATTTCAATTTCTCAGGCACCATATGCCCGTATTGTTATTATTGAATGTAGTATCACAAATAATTGAAATCAGTATACATGCCAAAAATGCCTATTTTTATAATAATATTAATTATCATCAACCATCATGGCACTATAATGCTTGAACAAGCTTTTTACTCAGATTGGGAGAGCATTTTGGCATAAACAAGCTAAACAGGTTGGTTTAATGAAAATTTCTTCTTTTAAAATGTTTCATGTTAACTAGTACTCCCAGGATCAAAGGCTAATTTCAGTTGTTGACAATTTATTTAAAGGTCAAGGCTTTCCCAAGCTCAGTGGATAATAATAAATAGTAAATAGCTCATAGTTTTTCTTCTGGGTCCTGAAAGATAATCCTCTGAGAATGTTTTGTGTCAGAGTAGGATAGGCCATGGTCCATCTAAGGTTGTATAAAATGACAGGTAGCTTTTCTCTTCTATCAGTCTTCATATTATCAGATGACACTAGCAAACATGTTTCTATAGCTTTACATGAATGTGATGAATGGACCAAACCTAAACATGTAAGTACTTGTAAAGAAGTATACCACAACTTAGAAAGTCAATGAACCCCTGAAAGATCATGGGTACAACCAAACAGCATATATTAAATTCTACCTTCCTGCTAAGGTTGGTATATATTAGAAATTTCTCCCATGAGGCAAAAATCTGAAAATTGATGAATAGGTCAGAAAACCTGAGTCAAGGAAGGGTTAAAGTGGGGCTGACCAGAAGTGGCATCAGAAGCATCAAACATAAGAATGTACCTAGAGAAGGATACTCATCCTTATTTTTACTTTAATAACGTTTGGTAAAACATCTTACAACATTTCATTACTTCTGTTCCCTTCCACCCTCTTCTCTAAGTGGAAAAAAAGGGTGTTGGTCAGGAATAATAATAAAATGACCAGGAGGATTTTCAATTAAAATGGCAAATTAAAGACACATTTATCTCCATCCTCTCCTAAAGCCTCACTGGAATAATGGGATAAAATACAAGAACCCAACAAAACAATAGAGAATGGGGAAAGGAATAACAACAGCAAATTTTTAAAAGCCAGAAAGCAAATAAATGCCACAGAAGATGATGCCAAGAAATGAGCTGCTTGGTGTTACAGGGGTCCTAATGGCTCAAAAATCGGAGTCAGCTGTGACTTTTGTGGGGGTACAGGAAAACTGTTTCAAAGAAAGTTAATCACCTTGATTCTCACTCTGACTTCTTACCCCAGTTATTACCTGGGGGTTCCCTCCCTGGTCAGGCTGAATAGGAAGGATTATGGTTCAGGACAGTAAGACTAGCTGAGAGCAAGGACATCATCCTGAAAAAAAAAAGGATGGGTAAAAATCTGTACACTGATGACCACACCCTCACCCTAGCTCCCTTCTGTTTTGCTCCAAAGATGCTGATAACCATTCTTCTTAACACTAGACAAGAGACAGATGACTCTTTTATGATAAAATAACAAGCCTGAGGCCAATAAGCACTTGAAAAGATGCTCAACATCACTAATCATTAGGGAAGTGTAAATCAAACCCACAATGAGTTACCACCTCACACCCATTAGAATGGCTACTATCAAAAAACAAAACAAAAACGCAAAATGACAAGTATTGATGAGGATGCTGAGAAATTGGAACTCTTGTGCTACATTGGTGGGAATGTCAAATGGTGCAGCTGCTGTGGTAAACAGCATAGCAGTGCCTCAAAAACTGTATAATAGAATTCCAATATAATCCAGCAATTCTACTAGTGGATATATGTTCAAAAGAATATCTAAAAGCAGGATCTCAAAATTATATTTGTACACCCATGTTCACAGCAGCATTATTCACGATAGCCAAAAAGGGTGGAAGCAACTCAACTGTCTATCAACGAATGAATGATAAATAAGATGTATATACATACAACAGAATATTGTTCAACTTCAAAAAGGAAAGAAAATCTTACGCATGCTACAACATGGATTAACCTTAAAGACATTATCCTAAGTGAAATAATCTGGTAAAATGCCCAATAAAATGACAAATACTGTGTAATTCCACTTACTGAGGAAACTAGGGTAAAATTATACAGACAAAAGAAAAAGAGAGGTTACTGGGAGGGGGAAGAGAAGGAGGGAAGGGAGGACTGAGGAGTTGTTGTTTAATGGGTATAGAGTTTTAGTTTTGCAAGAGGAAAGAGTTCTAGAGATTGGCAGCACAACAATGTGAATATACTTAACACTACTCAAGTATACACTTAAAAATAGTTAAAATGGTAAAATTTATATTATGTATATTTTACCACAATTCTAAAAATTAAAAAAAAAAAATACAGCCTGAGAACAAAAGACCTACAGATGCTGACTACTCAGGCTCTTCCAGTGAAACATCATAACCAGAAAACCTCATAGGGAAGACTAGCACTCTGACCTATTCCCAAACACAAAGTATTTTTGTGCTTCACTAGCTGGAAAGCCAAAGATCACCAAATATATGAATAAAGCTTTTAATTCAAAAGAGAGAAACCAAAACAAACATGCAGAAAGAGCAGAAACAGGTGATAGAGGGTAATGTAAAAAAAAAAATCCCAAAACATCTATAATTAATGTAATCAGAGAGATAAGTGAGGAAATTACCTTCAAGAAACAAAAAGGAGGGGCGCCTGGGTGGCTCAGTTGGTTAAGCATGTGACTTCGGCTCAGGTCATGATCTCACAGTTCGTGAGTTCGAGCCCCGCGTCGGGCTCTGTGCCGGCAGCTCAGAGCCTGGAGCCTGTTTCGGATTCTGTGTCTCCCTCTCTCTCTGCCCCTCCCCTGTTCATGCTCTCTCTCTCTCTCTGTCTCTCAAAAATAAATAAATGTTTAAAAAAATAAAAAAAAAGAAACAAAAAGGAGACTATAAAAACAGAACATTCAAGAATTTAAAAATATGTGGTACCATTCATTTATTCAATTCAACACACCTTTTTCCCCCAATTTCTACTATATGCCAGGCACTGTTCTAGCCATTGTGAATGCCGCAGTAAATAAAACATACATATGCACATTCAAAAGCTAGCACTTTTTTTTTCTCTAAAAAATGTTTGCAAGATATAATTGGGGCGGGGCGCCTGGGTGGCTCAGTCGGTTGAGCATCTGACTTCGGCGGGGGTCATGATCTCACGGTTAGTGGGTTCAAGCCCTGCGTCGGGTTCTGTGCTGACAGCTCAGAGCCTGCAGCCTGCTTCAGATTCTGTGTCCTCCTCTCTCTCTGCCCCTCACCCACTCATGCTCTGTCTTTCTCTCTCAGAAATAAATAAACATTAAAAAAAAAAGATATAATTGGGGAGACCTCCCAGGAAGAAACTAGGAAAAACAGTTAAAAAATGTACAGATTAATTCAATTAGAGGTCCAATATTAAAAATATTAATGAGAGATCCAGAAAAGGTAAACAGAGAAATTAGAGGGAAGAAAATCATGGAAAATAAAATCATGCTAATTTTCCAGAAATGATGAAACAAATTCCAGATTGAAAGAATCCATAGTGTGCTCCTCAAAAATTAATGAAAATGATTCACCTGAAAGCATATTCTAGTGAAAGTTCAGAACACTGGAGGCAAAGGGATGATTTCAAAAACTTTAGAAAAAGGAAGAGAACTTTAGCCCAATGTGAATGATAGGCAATCAGAATGGCATTAGACTTCTCAAATGCAATTCCAGATGCTAGAAGAAAATGGGGCAGTGACTTAATATCCCCACGAAAACCATTTCCATCCTGGAATTTGGTATTTAGCCACTCCATCTATCCTATGCACCGTTTCTCATACAATTACTGGAGGATATAATTCACCTACAAAATGGAGTAAACCAAGAATGAGCAGCACATGGAACATAGGAAAGAAGAAACCCCCAAAGGATGGTGAAGATAAATGGCATGTGAACTGCTGTATACAGTTGTAGCAGAAAGTGCGGATGCTAGTAAGGAGGGCTCCATAACAACGCCAGTAAGCCTTACTAAACGGAGAGCAATTTTAGGGTTCTATTGATGAGCTTGGTAATCAGTTAGTGACAGGGATTTTGTATGACAGAAAACTAAGCAAAAGAAGAGATGAAATGTAATCATAGTATATTACATGGTCCAATTGTGAATAATACCAATAATGATTATTACAAAGTAATTATTATTCTAATGAGAGAAAGAGGGAGAGAGTCAGAGAGAGAGGAGAATAGCCAAGAAATCACTAAAATTGAGAATTCAATTAATCTGAAAGAGTGGGTAAATTCTCACTTCACAGATTCAAATGATTGTATATTGAATTTATTAACAAGAAGAGTTATCTGGAATCTTGGAGTGTCTTACCTTTGCTTGCCCTATATGCGGTTCTATCTTTGCATCTCTCTGGTTGTTTAGGATCATAGCTCAAGAAATTACCCAGATTGTACAGTTCTTGTAAACCCTAGCCATGTCCCCCATTCCAAGTTCTCTGACAGTTGCCTGTGACTCAGTCTGCAGAGTGACCCAGCAGGCATGGCTTCCAGGCAGGGGATTTTCCTGCACATCTGGCCATAGTTGTTAATGATCCTCCTTTGTAATGTGATTAATGAGCGTAATGTGTGATTAATGAGTGTGAGATAGTGAAACTTTAAACAGCTGAAAATAATATTGAGTAGGTAGCTATTCATAAGGTTTGTTGGTTTTTTTTGTTTTTGTTTTTGTTTTTTTTGGATAGCATCTAAGAACATTGGTCAAAATATTCTATGCTACATAGTTATCCAGTGGACTAGAAGGTCACCTTCTGCATCTATGCTTGTCAAAAATTTACTACAGGCTTCTTAGAAGAAAAGCTAACTAGTGTACAAAGTAGCCTTAAAATACCACACTACAAATGTGAAATTTCTCTGGCATCTCAAAGTTTATCTTTAAAGAGTCATTTGAATTTTGTACACGTTTACTTTTGTGTTTGCTAATTACATAAAATATTAACAGCTAACATTTACTGAACATTTTCTGTGTGTGCTATGCCTAATAGTTTACATATTGTTTCTCACTCAATCTTCACAGCCATTTCATGGGATAGTTTCAATGCTCATTTTATTGGTGGGGAAAAACACAGAAGGGCTAAGTAATTTCCCAAAGATCACACAGCTCATAAGCAGTGACAAAAGTGTTTAAATATGACACTGTAGTTTGTATGCACACAGGTACTGCATTCAGACCCTGGAATCATTTAGAGTCTTTTATAACTGCCTGTCTTACCTGTGGTTCCCAAGTTTTTCATTAGGCTTATGAGAACTACAATTTGAAAAGCATGAATCTATTTTATCTACTTCCATTCATTATGGTAAAAACTAGTTGAATCAAGAGCAAGAATGTTACCACTTTTAAAAAATATTGACCAGGGCGCCTGGGTGGCTCAGTCGGTTAAATGGCCGACTTCGGCTCAGGTCATGATCTCGCGGTCCGTGAGTTCGAGTCCCGCGTCGGGCTCTGTGCTGACAGCTCAGAGCCTGGAGCCTATTTCAGATTCTGTGTCTCCCTCTCTCTGACCCTCCCCCGTTCATGCTCTGTCTCTCTCTGTCTCAAAAATAAATAAACGTTAAAAAAAATTAAAAAAATATATATTGACCAGCACATTGTTAATTTGATTAAAAAGAAACAAGAAGTATTGTCATAATCACAGCATTAATACTACAAGTACCTTTGCGTCAGTTACCTAAGAGCCCTTAGAGAAAGGGCTTCAAAGCAGTAGGCTAGCGCTAGGTCGTCTTTTGCTCCATTGATAAGACCCTCTTTGCTAGGCTCCTCAAGCCATGTAGATGGCATTTACTGAGAGCCCATGAGGCCTCAATCACTTGACTAAGCTCTGAGAATGATATTTGATTTACTCTCAAACACAACTCTTTGAGGCAAGTATTAATCTTATCCCTATTTTACAGATGAAAAAGAGAGCAGCAAATGAGAGGATAAGTAATTTGCTTGAGCTCATACAACTAGTGAATTATAGGACCACGAGTCTTGCAAGCTCAGAGAGCTGGATTCAGCAACCCATGCTCTTAACCACTACCTTATATTGCTGACCACTTCCACCACCTTTTATCCTCATATGTGACAATGCAATAGCCAAAATTAGTGGCCATTTTGAACCTTCTATTTTTTAGGTGTCTTTAGTGGCATGTGCTTTCCCATCCACTCCCATATAGAACTTAACTTTGCATCAACTGCTAACCTATGTTGGAGGGATCCACAGGTAAAAATTCTGTACTTCCTTGGAGCCCTCAATGTGACGTGCACCCAGTGTGCTCTTGTGCACACAAGAGCTTTTGAGCAGGTAAGTGGCCTTTTGAGTTACAAAAGCTAACTGGAATGGACTTCTCAGCCAGGATATCAAGGTACTTTCATGCATTACATCAAAGTCTTTCTGTGGTGTTTCTTGATCAGAAAACCAATTTAAGGGTGATTTCAGCTCTTTCAACAAAATTCTTAGCTCAATTGTCTAAGGCAGAGGTTTCTCAACCTCAGCACTATTGACATTTTGAGCTGGCTAATTCTTTGTTTGGTGAGGGCTGTCTTGTGAATTGTAGGATATTTAGTAGCATCCCTGGCCTCTACCACCAGATGCCAGTAACAGTCCCTTCCCATGACCCCCTGTAGTTATAACAACCCATTTCTAGACATTGTTAGATGTCCCCTATGGGACAACATACCCCCAGTAGAGAAACACTGGTCAAAGGTAAAATTCTTCCTATGAAATTCCCAACAAAAAGCTCATAAAGTATGTTATTGAGCTTTATTTTTATTTCAGAAAAATACCTTCTAGCCTGATTTTGACATAAAATTTACTTAGGTTATTTTTACATATACTAAAAGACTAAGAGAAAGTAACCACTATATTTTTTTCCTCTTTTCTCTCTCTCTTTCTCTCTTTTTTTCAGTGCTTACTACTTACCCTCTTATAAGCTGGTACCTCCAAATCACATGTTCCTCATACACAACTTCGTGTCAACTCCAAACCCAAAAATTCACCTGAAAAACCACCATCTCCTCCTGAGGAAACTTAAGACAATGTGTCCAACACTGAACTCATTTTCCACCTCTACAAATGTTCTCTTTGTTTCTCATTCCCAGTGTAAAATTGATGTCCAAATATTTTTTTCTATGATTTTTTAAATGGCTTCCCTATCTCTTTTCTGGCATCCTCACTGTTACTTCAGACTTATTTACCATTAAAATTGCCACAGGAGCCTTCTGGCTAGTCCTCCTCCAGTCCATCATCTGCATTGTTGCCCAAGCCAATACTCTAAAATACAAATCTCATTCTTTTATTCCTTTAAATACAGTCCAAATCCCCTTAGCTGGGCTGGTGAAGCCCTTTATAAAGCATCCCTTGCTTTCTACCATCTTATTATAATAAATTAGTGAGGATTCCATTTGCTGCTAGGATAAAGGCATTCTGAGAACTTGAGCCAGAAACTAAATACATAAAATGTATTATATATCCTATCATATTGAAGTAATGGTTTGTGCGAAGTGTAATGGACTTGAAGATGTAAGCTCCTTTAGGTGCCTTTTACATTAGAAAAGGTGAATTTCAGCACATACTCTCAGGCCTGCCAAAAACTCAATTTTATTTTCCCCATAAATGAATTTAATTTCTATTTTACATTTTCCTCCTCATTTTTCCAGGTAGAAGAAACATAATCTCACCTGGTTCAGGCTTTCTACTTTTTCCCATATATCACACCTAAGTTTTGAGAGCTTAGTTGGGTGACCACATAATTTTTAGTTTTTTAGTTTTAATTTCTTTAGTGAGAAGAACCACTATTTAAGAGTTTTGCATGAGGCAACTAATATAAATCAAGGATATCCTAGAAAAATGGAGATATATGGTCACCTTCAACTTAGGCAAGGTAGGTCTAGTAGTTGAGGGTTGTTGGAATCCGTGAACTATTCAGTAATCATCTGTCTATACTAGATGACAGATAATATTATATCCGGATACAACAATGTCCAGAGGGGAAAAATGTTCTGCCTCATTCCTATCTGGTCTTTTGTCATCTGTCCATACGTATCTCAGCTGTTTCCACCCTCTTTTCTAGCAAGAGGCATCTCTTGTCTGGCTCACTTTCAGGTCCCTCCAGACTGAGGGAGATGGACAAAAATGACCTGAATCTCCTGCACTTCACTGACATGGAACGTGACTGTCTCAGGCATTTCTACTCAATCGTGTCTACGTTGTACTGCATGCAGGAAACTTCTGTCGAGCTTGCAATCCTCATGAGCTCTACCTCAAAATCCAGATGGAGTTATCCAGAGTTCTTGAATTCTGAATTTTATCTCAAGTTTCTATTGTGCACCCAACCCCCAACTAGGAAACAGACTGTGGATGAGACACAGGATTGCTTTTTAGGAATCCACCTACATCTACGTTACTTGTCTTCTCTTTGCCCTCCCCATGCACTCTTTACCCCTCTGCAGTGAGATAGCCCAACTTGTCTATTTTCTCAGATTAGTTGTTTGTGAAATAAACATTATACCCTAGATGCAAATCTTACTGAAGCTCAAAGGTATTTTCTTTGCTTGTGTGTCTTGTCATCTTTCTCCTAACATAATAAATGCTGCTGGCAATAAGGGGGGGGGGGGGGAGCAAAATGTATAAGAAACTAGAGAGTAATACAACTCAAATTATTGATGAGTATAAAAACATACTATGTTTTCAATTACAGAAGGCAAACGAATTTTAGAGCAGAGGAAAATAATATGGGAATTGTGATGGTTGATTTTACATGTCACCTTGGTTAGGCAATGGTGACCAGTTATTTGGTCAAACACCAGTGTTGCTGTGAAGGTATTGTTTAGGTGTGATTGATATTTAAATCAGTAGACCTTGAGTAAATCCTATTACCCTCTATAATGTGGGGGAGCACCAACTCTTCAGTTGAAGACCTATTTCCTGAAAGAGAAGGAATTCTTCTCAAGACTGCAATATAAGAGCCCTGCGTGACTTATTAGTCTGTTGCCCTTTACTTCAGTTTTTAGTTAAAAAAAAAGTAGATTTTAGCACTAAAAAAAGAAGTAAAATTAATTTTAATAATAAATTTTATTTAACTCCATGAATCCAAAATATCATTGCAACATGTAAGTTATATAAAAATAATGTATGAGATATTTTATAGTCCTTTTTTTCATACCAAATCTTCAAAACTCTATTCATATTTTACATGTATGGGACATCTCAATATGGACCAGCTATATGTGGCTAATGGCTAACATATAGGACAGAGCAGATCTAGACCAAAACACGTATGAAAAAGAATTAAGGAGGCATTTTGTGCATTATCATGGATTTAGAGATTATTAGGTAAATTTATTTGAAGTTTAATCCTTTGATTTGACTCCATTACACAAATAAAAAAACTAAAACTCATAGAAGTAAAATGATTATGTGGAAATCATTCAGTTAATCAGACTGGCAGAAAGAAGACAGCAACCCAAAATTTCTTATTTTCATCATTAGCCATTAAATAAAAATTTTTAAAAGAACAATATATGATAGGAAGCTATATCATAGCTTCAAGCAATCAAATACTCCAATCAAATGAGCTTAAACAATATCCTAGATAATCTTGTTACCTAACATAACAAGATTCCTACCTTGGTTGCTTCAGAGGCTCCACAGGGTCATCAAAAGTTCCAGTTCTTTCCATCCTTCTGCTCTGCCATCTTCTATGTGGCAGCTTTGCCCTCAGCTGGCCCCTCAAGGTTTCAAGCTAGCTGTATTAATTCCAGACAAAATCTCCAGTGAGAAAGATGTGTTAAGGGTGAAAGGCACTGTCTCTTTTCATGTCTCCTTTGTAGGAGGGAGTAAACTTTTTTGAGAAGCTTCTAAACAGAATAATTCTCTTGTTTCAATGACTGGGACTGGAAACATGCATATTCCAAAACCAATCGCCAACAAGATAAATAAGATTAACAGAATTCTAGATGATTTATTTGAAAGTAGAATGGATTTGGGGAGGGGAGACCAATGGCTACCACAACTCTGATTAAACTGAATAGCTGAAAAACCAATTGTAGTGAAAATATAGTTATATTCACAACCCCAGAATTCTATAGAAAGCTGTCTTTTTTTAGCCCCAAACTCCATTTTGATGTAATAAACTAATGGCTCAACAAACACACATGAAATGACATGCTGCTATTTCTTAACCCAAATCCCAGAATTATAAGAAAGAAAGCTCTAGTTATGTTAAACCAGAGATCTGACAAGTCTTTATTGAGGGCTTAGTATGCAGCAGGTACTGGTTTAGTCATTGCCACATGTACCACGTTTGATCCTTATGGCTACCCAGTGGAAGGACTGTTTTTTTTTTTTTTTTTCAACCTTGATTTTTTAAAATTTTTAAATGTAATTAATTTACTTAGTTTTTCAAGTTTTATTTAGAAATAATTGATATACATCACTATAAATTTAAGACAAACAGCACAATGGTTTGATTTATATACACTGTGAAACAATGACCACAACAGGTTTAGCTAATTGAAATGACTGTTAAAATCATGTCCCTAATAGCTTGGGTCTTAAAGAAGTTAATGATTCCTGTTTGAGGTTATATGGAGCCCATTTACTCTTTTTTTTTTTTTTTTTTTGGAGAGAGAGAGGGAGAGGGAGAGAGGGGGAGAGGGGGAGAGAGGGAGCGTGGGAGAGGGGGGGGAGGCAGAGGCTCCATGCCACAGACCCTGACACGGGGCGGGTTCCCTCACCTCTGAGTTCATGACCTGAGCTGAAATCAAGAGTAGGTTGCTCAACTGACTTAGCCACCCAGATGCCCTGAGCCCATTTTCTAATCCAAGTGTTTTACTCTAAGTCCAGTGCTATTTCTACTCTACTAATCGACTATTAAACTAGTAAATTTTGTCAGCATAGCAGCTTAGGATAGTAGACAGCACTATTATTTTCTCTTCTAATTATTATAAATAAACTTTGTGAAAACTTAATCAGAAGAGATTCCATAAATAAATCACAAATGGAGTACAATTATAGGAGAAGCATACTATAAAGCAGAGGTTGGCAAACTACAGCCCAACTGCTGCCTGGTTTGTAAATAAAGTTTTATTGGAACACAGCCACTTATTTACCTTTTTTTTCCCGTGACTGCTTTCTCTCTACACAGGCAAAACTAAACAGTTGCAACAGAAACCCTATAACCTGAAAAGCTGAAAATATTTACTATCTAACCCCTTATAGAAAGTGTCTCAACCCCTCATCTAAAGGAAAACTCTTAGAATTTGAAATCAAGAGACCTGAATTTGAAATCTAATTCTGACTAGATTTAGTGGTTGTATACTCTGGGGCATTTCATTTAACCTTTCCAAATTCAGTTTCCTTCTCTGAAAAGTAAGAATCATGCCTAATTCAAGAAATTTTGAGGGGTGCCTGGGTGACTCAGTCAGTTGAGCCCAACTCCTGATTTCAGCCCAGGTCATGATCTCATGGGCATGAGACTGAGCCTGTGCATTGGGCTTTGAGCTGGGCATGGGGCTTGCTTAAGATTCTCTCTCTCCCTCTCCCTCTTCCCCTCTTCCCTCAAAAAATGAAAGAAAAAATAAAAGACATTTAAAACGAAATCTTGAGAATTATATAAGCAAATGTATATGACAATGGTTTGTGATCCAAAAGTTGTAGCCAGTGCATAATAAATATGAAGAGTAGTTTTGTCAAGTCTCAGAGAAAAGACGAAGGAAAGTCTCATTTCTCTGCCATTTTGAAGTTTTCCTGGCACTAAAGTGGATATATAAGTGGATATTTGAGGCCAAATGGGGATTAAATAAAAAAAAAAATTGGGATGTTTTGCTTCCCAAGACAGCACTATTTGACTGAACAATAGCTGACTGTGAAGAGTTCAGGGACACCAGGGTAAGGTGATGGGCATATCTCTGTAGTGGCTTCTTATAGATGGTTAAAGAATAGTTAGGAAGCCAATGGACACATGTTGGTAGTAAAATTGGCCAAGCAAATGATGCAGAGCCTAGATGACTGCCTAAGGATATTTTAAAATTAGTTTCTAAATATAAAGACATTAAATTATATTGTCTTTTCTACCAATAAAATGTGTACAATTCCCAATTATAGTGGATGCACTGTCAGAAGGTAATAACATTTAGACTATGAGTTTTAAAAGCAATAATGTCACATATAGTAATTTTAAAAACTACTTCTTGTGGTCTACCTTCATTTATGATGCACTCATGTAAATTTCTTCCTTGCTGTTGACCTTGATCACAATAAGAAAAACAGTCATCCTTCTATTTTTAAGCCTTGTCAGCAAATATCTTCCTCTTTTGTTCTAGGCCACCCTGGATTATGGAGAAAAAAAACACACAAAAAAAACCCAGTAAGATATGGAGCAAATTATAGCAAAAAAGGCCATTTACACTGCTATTCTGACTGCTATTACCAGCAATAACTATCATCTCTAAGCTTTTCAACAATGAGTCCACACCAATAAGTGGAAACACTTTTTATAAGTGCTGTATAGTAATACCTGACATGTATATAGCACCTTTCATCTGTAAGAATCCCAAAGTGCCATGTGGAGTATCCTGGAATCACTTCATCTACTAGAGAAATACAACAATCTCTGGAGTACAAAGCAGCAACCTTTCCATACACATAATGGTCCCAGTCTTGGCTTGGGGAGATGGCAAGAGTACGTATGTTTTACACTTCTAGCCCCTCCAGACCAACATGCCTTACACTCTTGCTTCACTTGCACATGTGGACCCAGAGATAATCTCCTCCATTTCTACTTTTTCTGTGGGAAAAAGTGGGAAGGCTGACTCTTGAAAACCTTGGGGACCTAAGGAAACCTTTTCTAAGTGCAGATTTGTTTTGACTGCTCCTTATTTATAGCAGAGTTTGTGGAAATTAATTAAAACAGAACAATTGTAGAAATAGTAGAATATTAGAAATAGTTTGAAGCCTGAGCCAGTTTGATGCCAGTTTCTGTTACTTCCAGCTGTAGATTTGGGGAAAGTTTCTTAATTTCTCTCAGCCTCATTTTTAAAAATGCAGATGCTAATACCTACTCCAAAATGAGCTTACAAATTTAAAGTGACTGTCAGAGTAGTCAGGATAGTATAGGCACACAATAAAAGTCTTCTTCTTCATTTCCACAATGTATATCCATAGGAAACATTCCAAGTTTGCTGATTAAATCATGGGGGTTAAAGAGAGCAAAGTTTCTATTATTTCTTAAAAAGTTAACTTTAGTAATGGTAATACTACAGATTAGGAGTCAGGAATTTGATTTAATAATCTTTGGCTGTGTCAGTTATTTGATGCCTCCAAATAACTCTGTCTACTTAAAAGAAAAACATAATATCCCCTACTCTCCTCACTGAAGACTTAGGATAAATTGAATACTGCTTGCAACACAGCTCTTCTTCCTCAGAAAATGGTGCCATGGAAAGACAACACAACATTACTCTGATTAGGACTGTTGACCAAGACCAGATTTGAAAGAACTAATGAGTAGAAAGGAAAAGATTTAGAAAGGTTATATTGGAGCACAGGGGTTGCTCAGTCAGTTAAGCTGACTCTTGATCTCGGCTCAGGTCATGATCTTTTGGTTTGTGAGATGAGCCCCATGTTAGCGCAGAGCCTGCTTAAGATTCTCTCACCACCCCCCTCTCTCTCTGCCCCTTCCCCCACACACATGCACACACTCTCTTTCTCTCCCAAAATAAAGAATAAACTTTAAAAAAATAGAAAGGTTATATTAAAGTCACAGATGAAAAGAAGTACATATCCTATCTTGAAATTATCCCCATCTCTTCCCTACCCCTCACTGTAAAAGTTCAGAAGGATGTAGAAAACCAATAGAAGGTAAGCCACCTACTTTTCCTAGACTATGTAGCATATTCATTAAGCAAATATTTATTAAGAACCTATTATGTGCAAAGTATGGCAATATTTCATTCTCAGACCAAACTAAAAGATATTCAGCTCAACTAATATTCCTTGATATCTGCTATGAGCCAAGTACCATGCTTAGATTTAGAACTAATGAGCTAAGAGAAAAAAAAAAAAAAGGAAAGAAAACAAAGCACTTCATCCTCAAAGAAAAGATGTCCATAGATAGATACAGCTATGTCATACAAGGCAAGATGTAAAATGTATGACATAATTGAAAAAAGCATGAGCTTTGAAATTGGCTAATTGCTTAAAAGACAGCCTCACCATTTATTAGCTATTTGACTTTCTCTAAATTCTGTTTCCTTATACTTAATTTGCAGAGATATTTTAAGCACAGGATAAATTTATATGTGAAAGTCTGGCTTGGCCTACAGTATTCACACAATGTATATTAACTTTAAAAATACTATAAAATATTGTCATTATTATGTACAAATAATTAGAAACATAATGGATTTAAAGCAGGGACTCCCAATGGGGGATGATTTTGTCCCCTAAGGACTTTTGGTGATAATCTGAAGATATTTTCAGTTGTAGAACTTGGGGAGGTGGAGGGAGACTACTGTCTAGCAGATAGAAAACGGCCAGGGATGCTGTTAAACATTCTGCAATAAACAGGACAGCCTTCCACAATAAAGAATTATCCAGCCACAAATGTCAATAGTCCCAAGGTCAAGAAACTCTGATTTAGAGAAAAGAATCTATCCATCTATCTATCCATCTATCTATCTATCATCTATGCTTTCATCCATGTTTCTATCAGTCAAAAGTGGTTTTGTCAGCTAAACTAATTTAATTGCTGTTAGGTTGATTGAAAATAAAAAGAAAACTACATCTTCTAAAGTGAATTTCAGAACAGATCTGAATCCTAGAGGGTGAGAACAGAACATAAAATCCAGAAAAAATCTTGGTACTGCTGGTGATCAAAAATTGAAGTCCATTATTATTAAGACATTAAGCTTAGAAATAAGGGTATTGCTGCTGGAAAGTGCAACAATATTAGAAATATTTGCTACTCTGCCATGAAGGAAGAACAGGAAAAAAAAGGAAGAAAACAAAAAGAAAAAAAAAAAAGAAGAAAGAGTCAAAACAGAGGCCAGTAGGGCCAGGGAAACTCATATGGAGAGTGACATGTTTAAAACCCAGCCTCAGGATCCTGCTGCTTTACTAAAGGGAAAATGAGAAAACCTGAAGAACCATAGAAAAAAAATTTTTGGTCTGTCTCCTTGGGGAATGGGGCTTCTATTCAAGTAAATAATTCTTTTATGATATAGAGAGTGAGAAAGAGAAAGATGTAACAATGCAATATCTCCCATGGGGCAGATGGTAGGTAGAGAGGCTGTGAGACAACTGGTAGCCAAAGGTCTG
The DNA here is from genome assembly GCF_014898765.1 of Herpailurus yagouaroundi. Taxonomy (NCBI): domain Eukaryota; kingdom Metazoa; phylum Chordata; class Mammalia; order Carnivora; family Felidae; genus Herpailurus; species Herpailurus yagouaroundi. The sequence continues at coordinate 19,237,656 of NW_024412415.1, read as the reverse complement.
CTTTGGGAGGACAGGGAGGCCCAGGGAAGAAGCCAGGAGCCAAAGGGAGTGCAGTGGAGTCTAACCTGAAAGGGAGTCAATGTATAAGGAGGGAGCAGGCTCCGTGGATTGTGTCTTGTGTAACCACAGTGAAAAAGGTTGCAGAATAGAAGAAAAATCTGGCTAATTTAAGGAGTGTTGGACAAAGGAGAAGTGATCTATATTATAAGGTTTCTCCCCAGGGCCCAGTGCCCTAGTATATAGTACATGGAAACTGAGAGTAAACATAGAGGTAATTCCTAAGTGCCATTAGAATACACCCAGAAGAGGACAAGCATCCCAGCCATCTGAGACAGTAGGACTAAGCCACTCCTCGAAGTATTGCAGTCTAGAGACTTTTCACCCACTCATTGTGCTTTTAGAAGAGTAGGTAATCAGATTCAGCAGGTTTAATTATAATTAGTTCTCAAATTCACATTTCTTAAGAATGTACAAAGGCAGCAAATATTGGGCTTCTGCTGTGAGCTGATACAGGCCCCAGTATTTGAAATTAGAGTTGGTGGTAGAGTGAAATGGAGTATGATGCTGGTGGTGGCATAGGGCAGGACATAGGGAGACAGGCACAAATAACCTATTAAACTGCAGGATATAATAAAATAAATATTTTTTTTTAATTTATATATGAAATTTATTGTCAAATTGGTTTCCATACAACACCCAGTGCTCATCCCAAAAGGTGCCCTCCTCAATACCCATCACCCACCCTCTCCTCCCTCCCACCCCCCATCAACCCTTAGTTTGTTCTCAGTTCTCAACAGTCTCTTATGCTTTGGCTCTCTCCCACTCTAACCTCTTTTTTTTTTTTTTTCCTTCCCCTCCCCATGGGTTCCTGTTAAGTTTCTCAGGATCCACATAAGAGTGAAACCATATGGTATCTGTCTTTCTCTGTATGGCTTATTTCACTTAGCATCACACTCTCCAGTTCCATCCACGTTGCTACAAAAGGCCATATTTCATTTTTTCTCATTGCCACGTAGTATTCCATATTGTATATAAACCACTACTTCTTTATCCATTCATCAGTTGATGGACATTTAGGCTCTTTCCATAATTTGGCTATTGTTGAGAGTGCTGCTATGAACATTGGGGTACAAGTGCCCCTATGCATCAGTACTCCTGTGTCCCTTGGATAAATTCCTAGCAGTGCTATTGCTGGGTCATAGGGTAGGTCTATTTTTAATTTTCTGAGGAACCTCCACACTGCTTTCCAGAGCGGCTGCACCAATTTGCATTCCCACCAACAGTGCAAGAGGGTTCCCGTTTCTCCACATCCTCTCCAGCACCTATAGTCTCCTGATTTGTTCATGTTGGCCACTCTCACTGGCGTTGAGATGATACCTAAGTGTGGTTTTGATTTGTATTTCCCTGATAAGGAGTGACGCTGAACATCTTTTCATGTGCCTGTTGGCCATCCGGATGTCTTCTTTAGAGAAGTGTCTATTCATGTTTTCTGCCCATTTCTTCACTGGGTTATTTGCTTTTCGGGTGTGGAGTTTGGTGAGCTCTTTATAGATTTTGGATACTAGCCCTTTGTCCGATATGTCATTTGCAAATATCTTTTCCCATTCCGTTGGTTGCCTTTTAGTTTTGTTGGTTGTTTCCTTTGCTGTGCAGAAGATTTTTATCTTCATAAGGTCCCAGTAATTCACTTTTGCTTTTAATTCCCTTGCCTTTGGGGATGTGTTGAGTAAGAGATTGCTATGGCTGAGGTCAGAGAGGTCTTTTCCTGCTTTCTCCTCTAAGGTTTTTTTTTTTTTTTTTTAATTTTTTTTTTTTAACATTTATTTATTTTTGAGACAGAGAGAGACAGAGCATGAACGGGGGGAGGGCCAGAGACAGAGGGAGACACAGAATCTGAAGCAGGTTCCAGGCTCTGAGCTGTCAGCACAGAGCCTGATGCGGGGCTCGAATTCACGGACCGTGAGATCGTGACCTGAGCGAAGTCGGACGCTCAACCGACTGAGCCACCCAGGCGCCCCTCTCCTCTAAGGTTTTGATGGTTTCCTGTCTCACATTCAGGTCCTTTATCCATTTTGAGTTTATTTTTGTGAATGGTGTGAGAAAGTGGTCTAGTTTCAACCTTCTGCATGTTGCTGTCCAGTTCTCCCAGCACCATTTGTTAAAGAGACTGTCTTTTTTCCATTGGATGTTCTTTCCTGCTTTGTCAAAGATGAGTTGGCCATACGTTTGTGGGTCTAGTTCTGGGGTTTCTATTCTATTCCGTTGGTCTATGTGTCTGTTTTTGTGCCAATACCATGCTGTCTTGATGATGACAGCATTGTAGTAGAGGCTGAAGTCTGGGATTGTGATGCCTCCTGCTTTGGTCTTCTTCTTCAAAATTACTTTGGCTATTCGGGGCCTTTTGTGGTTCCATATGAATTTTAGGATGGCTTGTTCTAGTTTCGAGAAGAATGCTGGTGCAATTTTGATTGGGATTGCATTGAATGTGTAGATAGCTTTGGGTAGTATTGACATTTTGACAATATTTATTCTTCCAATCCATGAGCAGGGAATGTCTTTCCATTTCTTTAAATCTTCTTCAATTACCTTCATAAGCTTTCTATAGTTTTCAGCATACAGATCCTTCACATCTTTGGTTAGATTTATTCCTAGGTATTTTATGCTTCTTGGTGCAATTGTGAATGGGATCAGTTTCTTTATTTGTCTTTCTGTTGCTTCATTGTTAGTGTATAAGAATGCAACTGATTTCTGTACATTGATTTTGTATCCTGCAACTTTGCTGAATTCATGTATCAGTTCTAGCAGACTTTTGGTGGAGTCTATCGGATTTTCCATGTATAATATCATGTCATCTGCAAAAAGCGAAAGCTTGACTTCATCTTTGCCAATTTTGATGCCTTTGATTTCCTTTTGTTGTCTGATTGCTGATGCTAGAACTTCCAGCACTATGTTAAACAACAGCGGTGAGAGTGGGCATCCCTGTCGTGTTCCTGATCTCAGGGAAAAAGCTCTCAGTTTTTCCCCGTTGAGGATGATGTTAGCTGTGGGCTTTTCATAAATGGCTTTTATGATCTTTAAGTATGTTCCTTCTATCCCGACTTTCTCAAGGGTTTTTATTAAGAAAGGGTGCTGGATTTTGTCAAAGGCCTTTTCTGCATCGATTGACAGGATCATACAGTTTTTCTCTTTTTTTTTTGTTAATGTGATGTATCACGTTGATTGATTTGCAAATGTTGAACCAGCCCTGCATCCCAGGAATGAATCCCACTTGATCATGGTGAATAATTCTTTTTATATGCTGTTGAATTCGATTTGCTAGTATCTTATTGAGAATTTTTGCATCCATATTCATCAGGGATATTGGCCTGTAGTTCTCTTTTTTTACTGGGTCTCTGTCTGGTTTAGGAATCAAAGTAATACTGGCTTCATAGAATGAGTCTGGAAGTTTTCCTTCCCTTTCTATTTCTTGGAATAGCTTGAGAAGGATAGGTATTATCTCTGCTTTAAACGTCTGGTAGAACTCCCCTGGGAAGCCATCTGGTCCTGGACTCTTATTTGTTGGGGGATTTTTGATAACCGATTCAATTTCTTCGCTGGTGATGGGTCTGTTCAAGCTTTCTATTTCCTCCTGATTGAGTTTTGGAAGAGTGTGGGTGTTCAGGAATTTGTCCATTTCTTCCAGGTTGTCCAATTTGTTGCCATATAATTTTTCATAGTATTCCCTGATAATTGTTTGTATCTCTGAGGGATTGGTTGTAATCATTCCATTTTCATTCATGATTTTATCTATTTGGGTCCTCTCCCTTTTCTTTTTGAGAAGCCTGGCTACAGGTTTGTCAATTTTGTTTATTTTTTCAAAAAACCAACTCTTGGTTTCGTTGATCTGCTCTACAGTTTTTTTAGATTCTATATTGTTTATTTCTGCTCTGATCTTTATTATTTCTCTTCTTCTGCTGGGTTTAGGCTGCCTTTGCTGTTCTGCCTCTATTTCCTTTAGGTGTGCTGTTAGATTTTGTATTTGGGATTTTTCTTGTTTCTTGAGATAGGCCTGGATTGCAATGTATTTTCCTCTCAGGACTGCCTTCGCTGCATCCCAAAGCGTTTGGATTGTTGTATTTTCATTTTCGTTTGTTTCCATATATTTTTTAATTTCTTCTCGAATTGCCTGGTTGACCCACTCATTCGTTAGTAGGGTGTTCTTTAACCTCCATGCTTTTGGAGGTTTTCCAGACTTTTTTCTGTGGTTGATTTCAAGCTTCATAGCATTGTGGTCTGAAAGTATGCATGGTATGATTTCAATTCTTGTAAACTTATGAAGGGCTGTTTTGTGACCCAGTATATGATCTATCTTGGAGAATGTTCCATGTGCACTCGAGAAGAAAGTATATTCTGTTGCTTTGGGATGCAGAGTTCTAAATATATCTGTCAAGTCCATCTGATCCAATGTCTCATTCAGGGCCCTTGTTTCTTTATTGACCGTGTGTCTAGATGATCTATCCATTTCTGTAAGTGGGGTGTTAAAGTCCCCTGCAATTACCACATTCTTATCAATAAGTTTGCTTATGTTTATGAGTAATTGTTTTATATATTTGGGCGCTCCGGTATTCGGCGCATAGACATTTATAATTGTTAGCTCTTCCTGATGGATAGACCCTGTCACTATTATATAATGTCCTTCTTCATCTCTTGTTACAGCCTTTAATTTAAAGTCTAGTTTGTCTGATAGAAGTATGGCTACTCCAGCTTTCTTTTGGCTTCCAGTAGCATGATAAATAGTTCTCCATCCCCTCACTCTCAATCTAAAGGTGTCCTCAGGTCTAAAATGAGTCTCTTGTAGACAGCAAATAGATGGGTCTTGTTTTTTTATCCATTCTGATACCCTATGTCTTTTGGTTGGCACATTTAATCCATTTACATTCAGTGTGATTATAGAAAGATGTGGGTTTAGAGTCATTGTGATGTCCGTATGTTTTATGCTTGTAGTGATGTCTCTGGTACTTTGTCTCACAGGGTCCCCCTTAGGGTCTCTTGTAGGGCTGGTTTAGTGGTGACAAATTCCTTCAGTTTTTGTTTGTTTGGGAAGACCTTTATCTCTCCTTCTATTCTAAATGACAGACTTGCTGGATAAAGGATTCTCGGCTGCATATTTTTTCTGTCTAGCACACTGAAAATCTCGTGCCAATTCTTTCTGGCCTGCCAAGTTTCAAAAGAGAGATCAGTCACGAGTCTTATAGGTCTCCCTTTATATGTGAGGGCACGTTTACCCCTTGCTGCTTTCAGAATTTTCTCTTTATCCTTGTATTTTGCCAGTTTCACTATGATATGTCCTGCAGAAGATCGATTCAAGTTACGTCTGAGGGGAGTTCTCTGTGCCTCTTGGATTTCAATGCTTTTTTCCTTCCCCAATTCAGGGAAGTTCTCAGCTATTATTTCTTCAAGTACCCCTTCAGCACCTTTCCCTCTCTCTTCCTCCTCTGGGATACCAATGATGCGTATATTATTTCTTTTTAGTGTATCACTTAGTTCTCTAATTTTCCCCTCATACTCCTGGATTTTTTTATCTCTCTTTTTCTCAGCTTCCTCTTTTTCCATAACTTTATCTTCTAGTTCACCTATTCTCTCCTCTGCCTCTTCAATCCGAGCCGTGGTGGTTTCCATTTTGTTATGCATTTCATTTAAAGCGTTTTTCAGCTCCTCGTGACTGTTCCTTAGTCCCTTGATCTCTGTAGCAAGAGATTCTCTGCTGTCAGCTATACTGTTTTCAAGCCCAGCGATTAATTTTATGACTATTATTCTAAATTCACTTTCTGTTATATTATTTAAATCCTTTTTGATCAGCTCATTAGCTGTTGTTATTTCCTGGAGATTCTTCTGAGGGGAATTCTTCCGCTTGGTCATTTTGGATAGTCCCTGGCGTGGTGAGGACCTGCAGGGCACTTCCCCTGTGCTGTGGTGTATAAGTGGAGTTGGTGGGCGGAGCCGCAGTCAGACCTGATGTCTGCCCCCAGCCCACCGCTGTGTCCACAGTCAGACTGGTGTGTGCCTTCTCTTCCCCTCTCCTAGGGGCGGGATTCACTGTGGGGTGGGGTGGCCTGTCTGGGCTACTTGCACACTGCCAGGCTTGTGATGCTGGGGATCTGGCGTCTTAGCTGGGGTGGGTAGGCAAGGTGCACAGGGGCAGGAGGGGCAGGCTTAGCTTGCTTCTCCTTAGGATCCACTTCAGGAGGGGCCCTGTGGCAGCAGGAGGGAGTCAGATCTGCTGCCGGAGGTTTGGCTCCGCAGAAGCGCAGAGTTGGGTGTTTGCGCAGAGGGAGCAAGTTCCCTGGCAGGAACTGGTTCTCTTTGGGATTTTGGCTGGGGGATGGGCGGGGGAGATGGCACTGGCGAGCGCCTTTGTTCACCCCCAAACTGAGCTCTGTCATCCGGGGGCTCAGCAGCTCTCCTTCCCTTTGTCCTCCAGCCTTCCGCTTTCTGAGCAGAGCTGTTAACTTATGACCTCCCAGACGCTAAGTCGTGCTTGCTGTCGGAACACAGTCCGTCAGGCCCCTCCGCTTTTTGCAAGCCAGATTCGGGGGCTCTGCTTGGCCGTCGAGCCTCCCCTCCGCCCCGGCTCCCTCCCGCCAGTCCGTGGAGCGCGCACCGCCTTGCCGCCCTTCCTACCCTCTTCCGTGGGCCTCTCGTCTGCGCTTGGCTCTGGCGACTCCGTTCTGCTAATCCTCTGGTGGTTTTCTGGGTTATTTAGGCAGGTGTAGGTGGGATCTAAGTGATCAGCAGGATGCGCGGTGAGCCCAGCGTCCTCCTACGCCGCCATCTTCCCTCCTCCTCCTAAAATAAATATTTAAAGTACACATAAGACACTGAATCTAGAGAAGAAAAAGACCCAAAAAATAGACCCACATAAACATAGTCAACTGATCTTTGACAAAAAACCAGAGGCAATAACAATGAAGCAAATGCAGTGTCTTCAACAAATGGTGTTGGAACAACTGGACATCCACATGCAAAAAAGGGAATGTAGACACAAACCTTACAGCATTCACTAAAACTAGCTTGAAATGGGTCATAGACCTAAATATAAAATGCAAACCTATAAAACTCCTAGAAGATAACATAGGAGAAAATCTGCACGACTTTGGGTATGATGATATCTGTATAGATTCAACAATAAAGATAAGATCTGTGAAATAAATAATTGTAAAGCTGGACTTCCTTAAAATTAAAAGTGTATGCTCTATGAAAGACACTAGTAAGAGAGTAAGAAGACAAGTCATAGACTGGGAGTAAATATTTGTAAAAGACATATTTGATAAAGGACAGTTATCCAAAAAAATATAAGAACAAAAAAAACAAAATCTCTTAAAACTCAACAATAAGAAAACAAACAATGCTATTAGAAAATGGGCCAAAGACATTAACAAGACACCTCACCAAGGAAGGTATGTAGATGAAAAATAAGCACATGAAGAGATGTTCCATATCATAGGTGATCAGGTAAATGAAAATTAAAACAATAATAAGGAACCACTATAAACACCTATTAGAATGGTCAAAATCTGGAACACTGATAACAGGAACTCTCACTCATGGGTTTTGGGAATGCAAAATGGAATAGTCACTTTGGAAGATAGTTTGGTAGTTTCTTACAAAACTAAACAAATTCTTAACATACTATCCAGCAGTTACCCTCCTTGGTATTATCCAAAGGAGTTGAAGGTCCACACAAAAACCTGGGCAAAGATGTTTATAGCAGCTCTATAGCTGCACAAGGATGTCTGCCAAAACGTGGAAATGATCAAGAAGTCCTTCAGTAGGTGAATGGATAAACTGTGGTATATCCAACAAAGGAATATTACTTAGTGCTAGAAAGAAATGAACTATCAAACCATGAAAATACATAAAGGAACCTTAAATGCGTATCACTAAGTGAATGAAGCCAATCTGAAAAGGGGACTTACTATATGATTCCAACTATATGACATTCTGGTAAAAGCAAAACTGTAGAAATAATACAAAAAATCAGTGATTGCCAGGAGAAGGAGGGGTAGTGGGGTGGGCAAGAAATAGAGGATTTGGTGGGACAAAGAAAATTCTGTGTATGATACTGTAGTAATGGATACATGTCATTATACATTTCTCCAAATGTACAACATCAAGAGTGAACCATAAGGTAAATGTGGACCTTGGTAATTATGATGTATCAATGCAGGTCCATCAGTTGTAACAAATGTACCACTCTGGTGGGGGATGCTGATGATAGTGGAGGCTATGTTTGTGTCAGGGCAGAGGATATATGGGAAACCTACGGACCTTCCTTTCAATTTTGTTGTAAAACTAAAACTCCTCCAAAAAATCCAAGTGCTGATAGGGGCACTTGTACCCCAATGTTTATAGCAGCACTCTCAACAATAGCCAAATTATGGAAAGAGCCTAAATGTCCATCAACTGATAAATAGATAAAGAAATTGTGGTTTATATACACAATGGAATACTACTTGGCAATGAGAAAGAATGAAATATGGCCCTTTGTAGTGACATGGATGGAACTGGAGAGTGTGATGCTAAGTGAAATAAGCCATACAGAGAAAGACAGATACCATATGTTTTCACTCTTATGTGGATCCTGAGAAACTTAACAGAAACCCATGGGGGAGGGGAAGGAAAAAAAAAAAAAGAGGTTAAAGTGGAAGAGAGCCAAAGCATAAGATACTCTTAAAAACTGAGAACAAACTGAGGGTTGTTGGGGGGTGGGAGGGAGGGGAAGGTGGGTGATGGGTATTGAGGAGGGCACCGTTTGGGATGAGCACTGGGTGTTGTAGGGAAACCAATTTGACAATAAACTTCATATATTGAAAAGAAAAATCCAAGTGCTGAAAAAATAGCTAAAAGAGGCATCTTGATGTTTACCAAGCTAAAACATATATTATATATTATAAAGCATCAATAATTAAAACAGTGTGGTATTGACTCAGGATGAGACAAATTGATCAATGGAATGGAACAAATCTCCAGAAGAAAGCCTAGGTATATAGGGAGATTTAAAATATGATAATAATGATATCTCAAATCAGTGAGGTGAAAATGGACATTTTAATAAAAGGCATTAGCATCACTGGGTAGCCATTTAAGAAAGATAATATTCTATCTGTGCCTCATATTGTATATCAGTATAAACTCTGAATGTACTGAAGTATTTTAATTTTTTTAATGTTTATTTATTTTTGAGAGTGAGAGAGAGAGAGACAGAGAAAGACAGAGTATGAGCAGGGGAGGGACAGAGAGAGAGGGAGACACAGAATCTAAAGCAGTCTCCAGGCTCTGAGCTGCCAGCACAAGCCTGATGTGGGGCTCGAACTCACAGACTGCAAGATCATGACGTGTGCCAAACTTGGACACTTAAGTGACTGAGCCACACAGGCTCCTGCACTGAAATATTTTAAATGTGAAAATAAAATAATAAACGTATTTATAGAATGAATGTGTGAATTCTTTCATAAACCGAGATTAGGAAACTATGTCTTGCATGGCAAACAAAACAAAAGCCAGAAGCCAATTCAAAAAGAAATCAGCAACTGGGAAAAACATTTGCAACCCTTAGAAAATGGGGGGTGGGGGTGGGGAATGAGTAACATTTCCAAAGAACCCAAAAGAAAAACAGCTAAAAGATCTAAATAGAGACCCCCCAAAAAAAAGAAAAAGAAGAAAAGAAATACAAATGGTCCCTAAGCATGAAACAAGAGCACGATTTCACTTAGAGAGACTACATTGACATTCTATCTCTCAACTACCATATGGCCAAAATTCCAAAAGTGTTCACAGCACACATTGTTGGCCAGACCGTGAGAAAAGAGGGGCTCTCCTGTCATGCTGGTGGGAGTACAAAATGATACATCTAGAAAAGGAAAATCTTCACTGCGTTTGGCAATGTCTACCAAAATTACAAAAGCATTTACCCACTGGACCAGAAATCTTACTTTGGAGACTCTCATTCTGGCATTGCTTGAAATAAGAAAAGATTGTGCAAGACAGGGAGAAAAAGTGAAATACATGTTCATGTTCACTTGTATTTAGATAAAGTAACATCAAAAGGTTGATCAAAAAAGAAAATGGTTATCTATAGGGGAGATTTCTTAATATCTGCCTTTCATATCATTTTTATTTTGTAAATGTATTAATTATTTAAAAACCTCAATTAAACATTTATTTCTAGACTATTGCAATTTTTAAAATCCAACCAGTCTGCTGCCATCCTAACCACTTTCAAAAACTTTTTGATCAAAACATAAACCTATTGCATCAGATGAAAACTATTTTTTCATTGCCTTCAGGAAAAAAAAAAAAATCTCAATTCCATATGTGGCATATAAGACCCTTCCTGATTTGTTCTTCCATATATCAGTGTCTACCTACTTTCTTTGTCTTCATCCAGCAGATCTCATTTTTAACTGGTCGCTCTGGGCAGTTTCTTTCCCATCCTTCCTCTCTCCCCCACACTGGTTTACATTTCTTAGTCATGTTTCCAAGTCATATTCTCTTTGTTTTTTTTTCTCTCCTTCCTTTGCCTGAGTCCCTGGAGGGTAACGTAGTACATCTTAGTCTCTAGTCTTTGGCACACAGTAGGCATGTTTATCCTGCATCTGGATGGGTGGCATAGACAGTGTGCCAGTTAGTAAGTTACTGTTTCTCAGCACCACATCCACCCTTCTCTACCCTACTTTGGGTCCCTGTGGGGTGGAAGGGTGCAAACGACGTATTTCTGCTTTGCCAGTGGCTCCTTCCTGGGTGCGTCCAATAGCAGTTGCCAGAGGGAGACTGCAAGGCTGCTGTGGAGAGAAGGGACTTGCTCCTTCCTTCCTATGGGTTTCCTGTTCTTGTCAGTGGCCTCTCAGCCTCATTTCTTCACCCCAGTAAGCATCCATATTCTGGTAACAGCAGCTGAACCCTGTTAGTTTTTCCCATACTCGAAAAACCAGCACATGACATCTTTCAAAATCCCCGGCTTCAGCTGAGTAGCACCCCCTCCTCAGAGGTCTGACTCTCAGCTCCACAGGGCTCCAAGCTTCTAAGTTGGAATAATTATAGCCTCTCCCCTTGGTTCCCTCGACCAAAGGGCTTGAAGCTGCTCTTTGCAGTTGCTACCTTCGTAATACCTCAGAGTTCCTTTGCCTTTTCAGTTTTTCAAAACCTAACAAACCTTTATATCAAATTCTCTCTGTTAAAATAGCCAGTGTGGCTTCTGTCTCTTGCCTGGAGCCTGGGTGAAGCTGTTCATGCTCAGCATATCTACACCTGTTCCTGCTGTGACCTCAGACGGGATTTCTCCTCACCACTTGCTGCACCAATGAGTCCTGGGGTAATTAACACCTCTGGTTCTGTACCACCTCCACAGAATCCTCCACATATTGAATAAGTTGATGGTTTTGCTATCTGGGGCTCAGTGGAGAGAAGGACCAGAACTCAGCAGTTTCAAGCATGGCTTCTCTTCTCTGTCTTTTGCTATTTTGTTCTAATTCCTATCTCAAAGGACCCACACTCATTTTGGTTTAATTCAAGTGTCCAAGTACCCTCTACCCTTGACCATTTTATCTGTCTCCTTCAGGTATCCCATGTTTCACAAAATATGCAGTTTTTGAAAATTTTCTCATACATAACAAGCACAGCAGAGGGACAGTAACCATAGTACATAGTATTTATTAAGCATTTATCATAAACCATAAAGGTGAGAGATCCTCCTTTAATCCTCAAATCAATCTTATTTTATAGGGTGAGAAGGCTGAGACAAAGACAAGTACAATCATTTTCTCAGGGCCTTAGACAAAACCAAGATTTGGCCCAAGGCAGACTGACCTATCGCTTCCTTAATAACCATCAGAGTAACATTAACTAGGGAGATATCAGTTGATTTTCAAAAGACAATGGGGCTATGAAATCTTAACTAGAATTACATTGGGGTAGGTGTGCATGTAGAAGGTATATAAGCTCTAGATTTTGAGTGGCATGAATATTTAGAATTTGGGAAAGAAAAAAAAATCATCTGTGAGGCTTTTCTGCAACATTGTAAAACCAGAGGTCAAGAGTGGGGGAAGGGAGACACTGTCATAGAGAAAAATATATACAACTGCCCATTTCTCTTGGCAGTACCTGGATGATTGCTAGCTCCTGGCATTAATCACCTGTCAGAAATTACCTTCCCCACACCTGACACCCCTACCTTGACAATTTTTGCCTCCTTGCTCATGAGTGATGGGATGATGGTTAGGCCCTATCCATCATGCATTTTGATCAGACTGTCATTCCTAGGTGACTCACATATCCTGGCTGGGACTAGGCCCCAAAGGTGTCAGCCCCAAAGTGATATCTTGTGATGGTTGGGTACATGGTTCTGGGAGCAGATTGATGGTAATCAGGGTTTGCTGTATGTCAGCACCAGGTTGCCTGCTATGACACATGAGCTGTGCACTCATATAAAAGTACAGTGTGTAGATGATACTGGCCTGGGCATACCTCTTTAGCATAAGGATGAGCCTAATTGGATAAGTGCTCAGCTGTGCCTCTTTTGGGGTCAAGGATGGGTCAGAGAAGGACAGAATTCTAAACTAGTAAGAAGGCAGAATTTCTATGTTGTGTGAACAAATGACTCATAATGCCTATTGATGCCAACCTTGGAAACACAAGAATTGAAAGTGTTAGAGAAGGTCTATAGGACTCTGAAGACCAAAACCCCAATGTAGAAAGATGGGGAGAGTGAAATCAGAAACATCCAAGAATGGACCTTGCTTTCAGAAGAAATAACAGTTTGCAGTTAGCATTATATGCTTTGGGTAATTAATTTCATAAGTCAAGGTCAGTGAAATCTTTCTTCAATGAGGAAGCCCAAAGACATTATGGTTATGATTATGATTATTATATTTTTAACCATTTCAGTGTCCCTGATTTGTAATCAGCATTAAGTACTGCTGCTCTCTCTGTTTCCGATTCTGTGTCTCCCTCTCTCTCTGCCCCTCCCCGTTCATGCTCTGTCTCTCTCTGTCCCAAAAATAAATAAACGTTGAAAAAAAAAAGTAAAAAAAAAAAGTACTGCTGCTCTCTTTCCTTCTTGAAACATTTTTCTCCTCCTCCTCATCATTTATTTAATAACCTAGACCCACCTGAAATTCCTTCTCCTGTCTTGAATCCTTATTGAGCCATTCTTATTTAAATTTATTTTGTGGTTTTGGTCTTATTATATAACTCTGTACTTTATTTTCATAGTACACTTTACTAGGTATGTTTTATTGGGACAGGAGTTTTTATAAACCCGTCATCTAAATGTATCGCTGTGTTTGTACCATTTCTCTCCTAGTTGATTAGGAGGTTTTTGCGATTAGGGATTATATCTTATCCATTTAGCCCTAGTGTATACTTTGGGAATGTTTATTGATTGATAATATTTATGCTTTTGTCCCTGACAACACCTAACACAGGGCTAGGTACATGCTTATGGACAGGTTCAGGGACTGATGTCTTGTTTAGAACTGTGTCAGCAAGCCTTCCATAGGACATATTCTGCACCTCTTTCTAGATACACAGATGCCATTTCTATTCTCGAGGTCACGGAATCCAGCAAATTGAAAACATTTCTTGGGTCTTACTCAGTAAACTCTTTGCAGTTGAAATGGTATCTGTTTCAAATGCCACTTATAGAAGCCAATAATAATACAAGAGCTTGATCTTGACAGCAGAGAAATGTGTTAACTTTCCCAATGTGCCCTATTTACTGTAATCTTGAGTGAATTTCACTTTTTTTTTTTCTTTACTACCACTACTTCAAACTCTCTCATTTGAAGAGTAATTTCTTTGGAATACTGCCCAGGTTAACCAGGGGCCTCTTTTCCCGTTTTGGCTTCTAATGTTGTCCTTAAACTGTCCTTAATTTCTTCTTACTTTTCTAATGCTTACTAATAATCTCTTGTTCTTTTACTCTGTTCACTCCCTCACTCATTCACTCACACATTCTTTCACACACCAGCTGTTGCCACTGACACTCCTTGTTTTACCTTTTACTAGCTATGTGATTTTGGCTTTCTCTGTGACTCAGCACATCCATAAAATAGGGAAAATATCAGTTCTGCCTTATAGGGTTATTATGAAGAATAAGTGTGTGTGTGTGTGTGTGTGTGTGTGTGTGTGTGTGCGTGTGTGTGTGTGTGTGTGTGTGTGTGTGTATTGTCCAAGTATGTAGCACTTAGAATCCTATGGTCAAAATAATCTGAGAAACCTTAAACTGAGCAGGTTAGCATTCCCTACTGTTCATACCCCATTCTGGGTTTTGAATAATCTCTCATGGATTACTGCTATAGGTAAGTATACCTAGCACATTCTAAGGATTTGTTATTTTTATATTCAGAGAGAACTGCACCAAATGCATTGGAAAGGGAATTCTAAGCTTCCAGAGCATTACACCACCCCAAATAGGCCAACAACAGATTAATATTCCTCAAATACAACTTTTATCACACTATTCTCCTCACAAAGCTTCTCTGGCAAAGGGAAGAGAACATTATGGCAAAGGACTGGCTGATGTGCAAATCCAAAGATCTCAGCATAAACTCAGCTTCCATGAAACACTTGCTCATTCGTTGATCTGCTAACTTGTCCATGTCAGATAATGTACAAGTAGCTCTGTCTGTGATCATGATTCCCTGCTGGGTGCTAGGAATAGCAAATCTGAGATGCAGAAAAATGTAAAGGGAGCAAATTAAAAAAAAAATTTTTTTTAATTAGCAGGTGTTAAGCTAGCATTCCCAAACTGAATCCTGAGGAATTCTTGGAATATTATATCAGGAAAGAAGAATCCTATGGTCAAAATACCTGAGAAACCTTAAACTGAGCAGGTTAGCATTCCCTATTGTTCATTATGGGTTTTGAATCATCTCTCATGGATTACTGCTATAATCACTTGCTTCGACTCTCTGCCTTTCATTCTTTCCCTTTCTAGTCCAACCCTTCTACTCTTGACAAAAGAGTCTTTCTAAGACATAGATCTGGTCACACCACTTCCTTGTTTGAAACCATTGGCAGCTCCTCATTACCTATAGCATCAAATCCAAATTTCTTAGCATGTTTTACAAACACTTCAGGATCTGGGCCACAAACTGTGTTTCCAATCTCTTCTCCAATCTCCCTCTTCAAATATACCATATATCTGTTCACAGAGATTTGCAATTCCTTGACATTCCATGGACACCCATTGCTTCTGGTCATACTATTTTCACTGCCTGGAATGACATTATCATGTTCTTACGTACAAACTTAGTTAATCCTCATAGCAACACTACAGGGTATGTACTATTATTATCCCATTTAACAGTTGAGTAAGCTGGGGTGAATAATTGTTGAATAACTTGGTAGAGGTTATACAGGTCATAAAGTAATTGATTTGAACCCAGACAGTCTATCTCTGAAGCCAATGCCTTTAAGCCTTTGGCTTCCCTGCATCTGGGAAGCTGACAGAGAGAGACAGGTAAACTACTAATCCAGTTCAAGTTAAGTTCCTTTTGACAAATATACATTCTACTCCTCCTTCCAGAAGAAAACATAAATTATTATGTTTTCTCTTACTACGTGCATACATATAATGTTATATGTACACACTGTAACTTCTTATCGTCCTCAACAGCAATGCCTGTTCAGTTGTTTGCCCCACAGGGCTGTGAGTTCCTTATGAATAGAGATCTTTTAGAAATATTCTGACATCAATCTCTATTTTAACAGCCAGGCACAACACCTTAAGTTTCATGTTAGGCACTTAAATCTTTATGGAGGTGAATTAAAATGAATCTGCTTGAAGGTAATAGGAGGCCCTGGTGACAGCTTGGTTATGATTCTGCCCAACAGTTCCCAGACACACGACTGATAAATGCAAACTCCTTGTCAAAAATGACAGTGTCTGGTAAGCTATGTGCTGCAAGCTTTTCTGAACTGTAAATGTCACAGCAAGGTTTAGAAATGGAACTCAAAACACTTTTGAGAAAGTCTACCTTAGTCAAGAACTCTTCCCCCCAAAGTGGCTTTGGAAAATCAATTTGGCTTCCTGTCTGGGATGTGTTGGTCACTTCTAATACATGTAGGTGTCTTTGGTATGCAGAAGCTCTTCCACAATCCTTTCAATATCAGAATCAATCCCAAGTGCCTAGATCTGGCTTCCGTTCAGTGTTGCAAGTCATGTGAAGAGCTCTCCAACAATCTAGAAGGCAAGATTCACACACACATTTGACATCTACTGAGCACCTCTTACACACTGGGCTCTGTTCTCAGGCCAAGGATACAGAAATGGACAAGACACAGCCATTATTCTAAAAATAGTTCACAGTCTTACAGAAGGCAGGCAAGGAAGTCAATATTATGGTATGTCACATTGTAGAGCCATGTGACAGGCTGCTTAGAGAACAAGGGGGTCTCTAACCCTGTGGGATTAAGAGGCTTTCAAAGTAGCTTAGTTTGTAGGGGATGCTTGGTTTGGGACTTTAAGGTAATAGAAATAAGTCAGAAAACAGAAAAATTCAATTGCATTGATAATTCTTCCCCCCTATATCTCTTGAATGCATCTGCTATTATCCCTTTTTTTTGGTCTGCCAGAATAGCCTAAGTAACTGTTCCACCCACTTTCTCTATTGTCTTTCTTTTATTCATTCATCACACAAAGCCAGAACAATCTTTTTAAAACATAAATTAAGCCATGTTACAACTTTGCTTAAATCTAACCAATAACTTTTGATTGCATTTGGAATAAAACTCCTTGCTATGAGCTATAGGACTGCTTGATCTGAAGCTACCTCTTCACCTTCACCTCATGCTATGTCCTCCACACCATACTCCAGCCACACTGGCCTTTATTAATTCACCGAACTTTAGAAAATCTTCCATACTTAGAACTTGTATATGTTTTTTTCTTGGTCTGGAAGTCTTTGTCCCAGGTCTTCACCTGGCACATACCAAATGTCACCACCTCACACTCATCATTCCCTTTTGTCTCTATGTTAACCCTCTGTTTATTTTCCCTTCCCAGCACCTATCACAATCTATAATTATTTTATTTATATTTATTTATTTATTGTTGTTGTTGGTGTGTGGGGGGGTGTTCTGTTTCTTTGTTATCCCCACTCTACCATAAATTGCATGAGGCCTTGGATCATGTTGCCTTGCTCACCATTTATTATTAGCCCTTGGCTCAGTGTCTGACACACAGTATATACCCCCAAAATATTTATTAAATAAGTAAAGGAAGGCAAGGGGGCTTACAGACACAGTCCACTTAAGATCTACAATAATTAATTGTGATACATTTGTGGTGATGGGGGGATGTATGAGTGTTAGGACATGAGATTGAAGAGGCATCCAAGGGTTAGGTTGTGAAGAATCTTTTATGCCATTCAGAGTAGTCACAACGTCATCCTCAAACGATGGGGAACTGCTGAGGAATGGTAGAGCAGTGAGTGTCTTGACATATAATGAAGTTTTAATGTTTTGTCCAAGGTCACCCATGTAAGAAAATATGATCTTGGGAACAAATAATGCTTAGCAATTGCCACTCACTTCTCTATGGACTTCTGCAGGATTTTGAAAGAAAATGCTTTATTCTACCATTGGCCTAAACCCAGCAATCATTTCTTACTCCTTGATAATTGCTAACTATATTATTGCTTTTTTTTTTTCTTCTTCCAGTGAGGGATAACTTTGGAAAAAGGCAGTAGGTAGAGCATTTTCTGATCTTATTTGTTAAATGGTACAAACATTCAAGAAAAAGTATGACCACTGTACACCATTCTTTGCCTCTATTCTCACCTGAAACATAAGACAAAATTTATATGTAATCACTTGTCATTTTCACACTCTGACAAACTCTTCTAATATTTCTATTACCAAAACACTGTAAAGTGTACTAAATACACATGAGATAGTGAAGATTTTATGTTGCTTTCTCAACCGACTCTATTGCAAAAGAACCAAGCTAGCCAGCTTGGTCTCCCAAGATATATTTGTGCAAGGGTTCGGATAACATGCAGTGTGTTCTGGGTTCTCCCTCTGCCCAACCCCAATTATTTGAACAAAGATGTCCTTTTGATTAATTTCTACAAGTTTCAGCTTTACTTAGGAAAGTCATCTGCTTTGGGTATTTTTCTAGGAAAAGCAACATGTTGAATCTGAAAAAAATTTTCACTTGGACAATATTTATCAAAAAGTAAATTATTAGGAGAGTCACATATTAATGACCTAAATGGAGTCCTATTATATCCTTAGAATATATCTGGTGTAATTGAGCAGTGCTACCTAAGAACCTGCTAATTTTAAACTCAGACCACAAGTTAACAAATTTGCTAATACCCTTAAATCTAATTCCTGGCAATGAATTATATATATATTTTGTCTTTCCATCATTTACACCAAAGTTTTTAGAAATTCTACTAATAGTTTGATAGTTTTTCTACCAAATTTAAACAGAAATAATTCCAAAGTATTAAACAGAAGATTTGATTTTTAGCTTTTATTAGCCATAGTTTTTATATC
This sequence comes from Herpailurus yagouaroundi, assembly GCF_014898765.1. Lineage (NCBI taxonomy): Eukaryota > Metazoa > Chordata > Mammalia > Carnivora > Felidae > Herpailurus > Herpailurus yagouaroundi. The sequence continues at coordinate 19,219,113 of NW_024412415.1, read as the reverse complement.
TGAGACACTTCTAATACCTCTTGCATCCTCATCAGAATCTAAACAGTTCCAAAGACTATGTACAAATACTCAGCTTAAACACCTCCTTCCTACCTGGTCCCCAAAGCAAAAGATGGTAATTGTTTGGGGACAATTTCTCTTCAGGAGACCATCTGGATCTACTCCTTGGGGCAGCACAACAGACCTTTGTTCTTGATTATCTTACCGGTTCCTCCAGTTGGATGCATCACATAGAAAACTCTCCTATATGAAAAACTAGAGGAATTCAGGATCAAAATATGGGCCTTTTGCATATATTTTATTGGAGTCCAAATTCATATTAGATTTCACAGGATATAACATACCTGGACCTATAAGGCTATGAAACGCTTTTGCTTTTAGCGCTATGAATTTCTCAACAAGATTTGAACATTTCTGCTACAGTAAACATTTAGCTGCACTAAAGTAGTTCCCACAAGGTAGCTCACTGTGTTTCCATCAACATTGAGCATTCTCTTCACTCTGGAAGAAGGTGAAAGTCTATGACATGGTAAGTGGGAGTGGGGAGTCCAGACTTCACTTTCCACTTTCATTTTTCAAGAGCAAACCTGTTATTGTCAAGTAACTCTGAAATTCCACTTTGAGATGAAACTGAAATTGAGCTCTGAAAACCTCCATTGAAAAGCACCAAATTACAGATGAATTTATGTTTAAATACCAGACTCACTTGCTTTCTGATAATTCCTTATAGATGAAGAGAGGGAAATGTGTGCGTGGAATCTGGGATGACCATTTAGCCCATCCCTCTTTCTCCAGTCATAACCTTATTGATTTCCCCAACACTATGGCATTTTATATGCCATAAGTAGTATGTGTATCTTCTATTGGCAAGTTGTTACAGGCCATACAACAAAGAGTAATGTTTAAATGATCTTCCTTTCATTTAACCTAGCTAAAAATATTGAATATTTCAATTATCTAAACATGATGATACACTGTTGTATTGAATATGAATGTTTAGAATGAAATTAGAAGGTATATCACAGATTTCCCATCAAAGACCATACCAGATGGCTTTGGAAGGAAAAGACAGTAAGAAGCATGGCTAGTTTGGGAGAAGGAGCATTTCAATTCCAATAAAGCATTTTGGGAAGTATGAGATTTTTATAAATCTCCTACTATAAAACCCTTTCTTAAATGAACCCAAATATTTGTTTTACACTGAAATATTTATTGTTAAATTACTTAGTTCTCATAATCAGAAGATAGAACATTTCTTTTAAAACAATGACTACTTTTAATCTTATTTTAAAGCCAATTCTAAGTCTTAGTCAATTAAATAGGCTCTGCTAACAGGTACATTCCAGGCTACAAAGACAGCAGATAGGAAATGACCAACTCAGTGAGTGCTATGAGAGAGGACAGTGTTGATCATTTCCTTCTGGCCTCTCCATGTCCACTCTGAGTTCTTCTCCTATCCTACTCTGCCCTGTAAGGCTGATACATGTGGACAGCACTGACAGGTGCCCTTGCCCACAGGCTTTCAGTTGGTTCTACCAATAAGAGGCACTAGCAGTTGACAGAGGGTGGGAAGAAATAAAAATGAGAGAGCTTTCTCTCAGCTCCACCCCTGCCAGGTCATGGTGGGCTGGCCTAGTCTCTATACCAGACAGTAATTCTTTCTACACAGAGACCCTCAGTGGGTTTTTGAAACTGTTCTTCCCTGTTACTTTTTCAGAGTAGTAACTGTGCCCACTATTATTAGACCCTAGGTCCTGTACAATTTATTTTTCTAAGCCCCATCCTATCTTTGAAACATTTCTATACTACACTCAACTCAATTATGAAGTTTGAATGTGCCTTTTCTTTCTTGCCGATAAAAAGACCAGAGGGCTCATGGACTAGTAGTACAATCACATTCTCAGAAATGTGGCAGGCTCAAGGTCCTTTTGCACAAACTTTTAAAAAATATAGACTTCATGTTTAATAAAAGTTTTAGGTTTGTGCAAAATTGAGAGGAAGATACAGAGATTTCTCATATATCCTCTGTTCCCATCCATGCATAGCCTCCCCCATCATCAATATCCCCCACCAAGTGATACCATGCTTTCACAGAAAATGAATATAGAAAAAATATAATGATTGATGCATGCCATTATACATTCATCCAAACCCATTCAATGTACATTACCAAGAGAGAACCCTAATGTAGGCTGTGGACTTCGGCTGATAATCACGTGTCAATGTAGGTTCATCAATTATAACAAATGTACCATTCTGGTGGGGGATGTTGATAATGGGAGGGGCTATGCATATTTAGGGGCAGAAGGTATATAGGAAATCTCTGTACTTCCTCTTAATTTTGCTGTGAACCTAAAACTGCTCTAAAAACACAAAGTCTTTAGAAAAGAAAAACATTGACAATTTATTTTAAATTTCAGGAGTTTATAAGAAATTCAATGATGTTGGGGTGCCTAAGTGGCTCAGTCAGTTAAGTGTCTGGCTTTTGGTTTCAGCTCAGGTCATGATATTGTGGTTTCATGAGTTCAAGCCCTGCATCAGGCTCTGTGCTAGCAGCATGAAGCCTGCTTGGGATTCTCGCTCTCCTCTTTCTCTGCCCCTCCACTACTTGCATTGTCTCTTCCTCTCTCAAAATAACAAATTAATTTTAAAAAAAAGAAATTCAGTGATATCTATATTTCCACTATGGAATAAAATCTTCTCCCTAAATGAGAGAAAATAAGGAAGAATTGAGAATAAACCCAAAGGGATATACAAAACCAACAAATTCCTGTTTTCCTGTTGGTGGAAGTGTTTTTAACAAAACTAGTTTCGATGGTCTGAAAACAAGAGAGAAGGCTCTGAGCATGCTGCTTCGCCATGAATCCTAGGACCCAAGAATATCTGGAATACAAGGTATCTGAGATATTTCCTTACATCCCTTTCCAGTTCTTGAATACCTGCATTGGCAATTCTGCCAAAGGATGGCTCAGCCTTTGTGAGCACATTTCTGGTACCTGGGAGCAACCTATAGCTTGAGGCAACTCAGTCCAATGTGAACTGATCTAATAATTTAGAAAACTCTTCCTTCCATTGAGCCTCAATCAGCCACCCTGTGGCTGCCACACACTGAATCTCGTTCAGCCCTGGAGGGCGGCATGGAGTGAGTCTAATCTGTCTTCCCCTGACAGCCTTTGCAAATGTGAAGACAGCAATCATGTTCACCCTACATTTTTTCATCCCCAGGCCCAAATCCCTAGTTCCCAGTGGTGGATGCATGATCCTCTGGACATACACAATATTAATTTTATCAATGTGCTGAACTGAAAGTTGTGTTTGAGATGTGACCCGACCTAGCACAGAATGGTGCTATCCCCTTGTACATTCCAAATAGTGTATTTATATCAATGCAGCCTCAAAATACATTATTTTTAAAACAGCCCCATTATACTGTTAAATGCTAGGAGTATGAAGGCATGGTTTTTAATATGATGGGTTAAGAGAACGTGGAAGAAGTTTTACAACATACCTACATATGTAGTGCATTCTATCAAAGTAGACAGAATGCTAAAATGATTAGGGTAGTAAAAACATAAATTGTGAAGTTTGAATTTCTTTGTGAATTTTTGTATACAAATTGGTGTTAAGGTGACTCACATAAAGGACCTAAGACATGGTGACAATCTGTCTTTCACCCAGTGCTAGTTCTCCTTTCCTAGGCATACAAGCTGTTTCAGAAACTCACCAGCAAAGTCCTATAGTCAGAAGACCTGAATTTCAGTCAAGTTCACTGAAGCCCTGAAGATCAACTCATACTTTGGAATTATTCTCTATAAATTGGAGATAATAAACTTTGCCGACTTGTGATTATGAAATTAGAGAGTGTCAGGGACAATGCTGTGTGGAATCTAAAGCTCAATGCAGACAAACACGCCCCATGCAAGAGGAAGAGCAGGGACAGCTACAATGGTGTTCTTACGGTTACGGGCAGGGGAAAAGTTCTCTATTTGGTAACATTGCTGACCATTACCTAGCGCAGGTCTTGAGAGACGTTTGTTCTTTTTCTGACTTTACATATACACTAAAAGCCTGGTAATAAGGTCAAAATTACTCCACATAATTACAGGATTTTGTTTTCTGCCTTTTAAATGGTCCATTTGTTGGGGCGCCTGGGTGGCGCAGTCGGTTAAGCGTCCGACTTCAGCCAGGTCACGATCTCGCGGTCTGTGAGTTCGAGCCCCGCGTCGGGCTCTGGGCTGATGGCTCAGAGCCTGGAGCCTGTTTCCGATTCTGTGTCTCCCTCTCTCTCTGCCCCTTCCCCGTTCATGCTCTGTCTCTCTCTGTCCCAAAAATAAATAAACGTTGAAAAAAAAAATTTTTAAATGATCCATTTGCATACCAGAAGAAGCTTGATCATTGATAAGAAAATAAGCCGGAAAAGAAGGAGAAGCTTTATGTCTAAACTCTCATTCATTGAGCAACCACATAAAAGTAAAGTAAGAGAAACCAACTTTTCTTCCATTCCTGAGCTAGAGATACATATGCTAATGTTCTGGCTACTCTATCAATTGAGTTTACCAACACTCAGCAGGGCCATTTTAAAGACAAGCCTCTGTGGAAACAGGAAAGAATGGGGAGGCATTTTCATAAGCATGTTGAATGTTGGCACCAGTACAATGTGTCCTTTGAATCAACCTGAGCACAAATTGACAAGGGAAGGCTTTCTGGAAGACCAGAGGAGGTGTCTGTGCCAAGCTGCAGCTCACTCAAGGCTTCTCTACTAACTTCTCAACCTGTTTATGAACAACAGAGGACTATTTTTTTTTTATGTGATAGTTTCTAAATCTGATATTTTCTATCTAACCAGGTGTAGAGATCAATGGAATCCTATTAATCCAATTGATATTTGACAGTTTTCTAGTAAAATTGAACCACATATGGAGTGCTAAAAGCATTCAGAATGATGCCTCAGTGCTGCCTAGAGGTTCAGTGGTAGCTCAGAAGACCAAAAGATAGTTTCTGCAGTCATAGTGCCAACTTAATTACAACATTATTTAGACCAGGTTTAAATAACTTAAATGAGCTTATTTATTAGCTAGAATTGTCTAGAAAAAAAAGGAAAAGTTACAGCCATAGTCCAGTTAATTTTAACACTCTCTCATCTGATTCTCTGTAGACCTTACAAGGTTGTCAGTATATGAATTACCATCCCTGTTTCCATATGTGTAATCTGAGTTCCAAAAGTATTAGACAGTTGCTTCAACACAAATGGAGTGTAAAATATATAGGTTTTCAAAAAGTGTTCTTGGAATGACTGAGTGGACTAAATGAGCAGTTAGCAATAGGCTCAGGTAGGGCTTGAGGCCAGCTCTGGGTTCCAAGTGTTTTCCCATTATACCACCATTGTTCAAATTTAAGGACTATGTAAACCATTTGCAAGGAAGGAAACTCTATTGGAATTAAATGTATTCTAATGTTATAATGGATAATATGGCTCTGGTATTAACTTTCCAACATTCCTCAGTAAGAACCTGGTGAGATCATTTCACATTTTCTTTTGTCATTAAGATTTTACATTGTCTGCTTGTTACATGCTCTTTGATTTTTGCTTCATGCCATTCTGCACTTCACTCACAGCTTCCTCTTGTCATTAGCTTTTCAGAGCAATTGCAGAGAATTCTCAGCCTTCCTTCAGCAATTGTGCCTCGTTCAGATTTTAAATTGATTTTTAGCTATTCACACTCTGACTGCTAGTGTTTCTGCCTCCACAATTCATGATACTAGAACAGAGGGACAGGCTGTTAAACATACTGACTACAGTAACCTTATTTCTGTGTTTGTCCTGTGCTACAATCCCATTTTGCATCTTTGTATTTTGTGATCCACATTTCTGTACAGGTGCTGCCTTATGGAGTGTTGGGAATGAGGGGCAGGGTGACCACACTCTACTCCTCTGGTAGGGAACACTTGGAAGAAGTCTCAGAATAAAATAGGCCTTTCCTTGAAGCATCTGATACATGCTCCTTTCTCCTTTTGCCCATAATAGGGGATGTGGGCATTCCCTACTGTGGCACGTTTTTAGGTAATTGATGTTGCCACTTCAGATTAAGATGAAATTTTGGGTGTCAGCTATGAACTGCTTCAATGGCTGTGATCAGTTAGCTCTCAGTTTACCAATTTGTGTTCCACTGAGTTGAACAGTAAAAATCCTTGGTAGTTTACCTGAAAGGCCATGAAGATGACTTATGGGCCACAGCACACAATATTTCTTTTCTGTACTTTATCTAGACAAATAAGTGCTTATAACTCTGGATTCAGGAAAGACTGTTTATTCTTCAGAACTGACATCCCATTAAAAAGAAAATAAAGTAAGCATCAGGATTAGTCCCCTAAGCTTCCGTCAACAATTTTGCCATGAATGTCTGTGTGTTTTTCCCCTGTCAGCTCCTGACACCCAAAATGCATTTTTCTATAGAAAATATCATGTTACTCTTTTTTCTCCCTTCTACATTTGCCAGTCTTCCCTGACCTCTCACAAAAATCAAGACTTACATCTTAAAAATCATAATAAAAGAATAAGAAATGAAAACTCTTGTGGAGTCAGAGTGATGGCAATACCTTTAGCAAAAACCTTGGAAAAGAGGGACCTGACACAGTCAGGCTGAGCACAATGACTTTAGGGAACCAAGGAGAAGTATGAGCTGAGGGAAAAACAAAGCTCTGTTTCACAGTGCTAAACAAATTTTACTGGAATAGGCAGCTTCTTCCTTATACTTACCAATCATATCAGCCTTTTAGTTATCACTTATGTGAAATGAAGTCAGAGAAGCAAGGATACATTTTGGTTAGTCAAGTATATATAATTCAATGTGTCTAAGTCCTAGATTGCAGGAGAAAAGAATTTGGAAAACCAAAAGGCTTGTTATAGTGGGTAGCTCACTAGCTAGGATCTGGGAGATAGAATGGCTATGACAGATCTGGATTTTATCTGGGGATTTAATACCAAATCACCTAAATTTGTTCTTTACACTGAGCAACTGAGATTGAGGACAAAGTCATTGCTCTTTTCAGGCTGTCCCTGGTGCTTGTTTTTAACTGATAGCAATTGGATAAAACTGTTTGAAATGGGAGCTTTGTTATCCCCGTTTCTGGTCCACAGCCCTAAGGGATGGTCCTATTAGATCCTGTTGGGTGATCATAAAGAGAGAACCCATCTTGTCTTTGACTCCAAGGAGAACTCAGGAAGGTAGATGGGAAGAACAGAACACTCCTTTTGTTAAGAAAGAAAATACAGATAAAGAAGATGTGGTATGTGTATGCAATGGAATATTACTCAGCCATTAAAATAGGATGAAATCTTGTCATTTGTGACAACATAGATAGACCTAGAGGGTATTATGTTAAGTAAAATAAGTCAGAGAAAAACAAATACCATATGATTTCACTAATGTGTGAAATCTCAAAACCAAAACAAATGACAAATAAGCAGGAAAACAGGAACAGACTCATAAATACAGAGAACTGGCGGTTGGCAAAGGAGAAGGGGAGGCGGGATGGGTGAACTAGGTGCAGGGACTAACAGATACAAACTTCCAGTTATAAAATGCATAAGTCGCAGAAATGAAAAGTACAGCATAGGGAATATAGCCAATAATATTGTAATAGTGCTGTAAGGTGATAGATGGTGATTATACTTACAACAGTGAGCACGGAGTAACGTATAGAATTTTTGAATTACAGTGTTATAAACCTGAAACTAATATATTAACTATACTTCAGTAATAACAAAAAATTGAAAAAAAGGGTACAGATTTTTATCAGAGCACAGGATGCTGCAAGACAGAGGCAGGTGTTCTAAGTGGCCTGGTATCAAGTGATTTAAATTTGTTTGCTGTTGTTGTTTAACTTTTATTTATTTTGAGATAGAGAAGAGAGTATGAGTCAGGCAGGGGCAGAGAGAGAGAAAATCCCAAGAGGCTCTGCACTAAAAAGTATGGAGCCTGATGCAGGGCTCATACCCACAAACTACAAGATCATGACCTGAGCTGAAATCAGACACTTCACTCACTGAGCCACCCACGCACCCTGTTTGTTGTTCTTACTGACCATTTGTATTCCAGAATTCTTATACAGTAAACATATGTTCCTTACATTATTAAAAAGAGTAGTAAATTGAAATGGGTATTTGCAGAGTGTGTCTATAATGTTGCAATACTTAGGAAAATAATTTTCTATGAGGATTACCATACAAGTCATTCTGATGTCATAAGTCACTCTTACTGCTGTTAAGAGCCTAAAATCTGAGTTTGAAATTGGCTATGTTTTTCTTCAGGAATTTCATAAATACTGACCACTACCATGTGGCAGATATTTGTGTGAGCCCTGTATATATGATGAACAGGCACAGTCCTCAGTGAACTTAAAGGAGCTAAAACTGGCAGGCATCACTCAGTTTCCTCTCTTGCAACATGGAAATAACCACATTTCAGTAGGTCATTGTGAAGATTAAATTATTTAACATATGTGAATTCTCCAAGGGCAGAGCAACTATTCAATTAAATGTAGGATCTGAGAGTGTTTGAAAGAAAAGATGAGCTATTAGAATTTCAGGAGATAAATATTAGCTCACTAATAAAAGACATCTGGTATGAAACCCATGTATCTATGTTACTTATTATGAGTTTATGAGAAAACACAGTAACTTGTTCAAATATAAGCTGTTGAATTTAGCTCCTATTTTGATTTACCTTTCCCACAGACCTATTGGTACAAAATATCCAAGTGATAGAATGCCGTTAATACTCACTTCTTATCACCTGAGGGGCAAGTCAGTTTCTAGACATCCCAACTCTTCATGGTTCTACCTAGAAGATCAGATAGATGTCTTGGGAAAATTAACAAACTATTTCACTAATGTCTTTCTCATGGTTTTAGCCACAGGCTCCTTTTTCATGGCAGCCTTTACAAAGAGCCATGCGAATAGCAAGCCATGTAGAAATGAATGAGAAAATGAAGACATTTAAAAAAGAAAGTCCATGAAAGGTGGCTATAAAAAAAGGAGGTTCAGATTTCCTTTTGCGGAAAACACATTTTAATTTCCCCCAGTCACTAAATTAAGTCATTCTACCCTGGAAAATGTTGTACCATTTTTCCCTCTGAAAGCTCCTTAAAAAAATAAAACAATCTTTTTAAAAAATCATTTTTCTTAAACTGACTCAGATAAATTCACTATCCAAACCCTCTTTTTCTGCATCTCCTCTCCACACTAGGTTCCCTGGGGCAGAGAGTTGTTTCCCAGAGTACCCAGGAAGCTCTGCCAGGTTCTCAGCAGCCATTGGGCTTCCGTGCACAGCAGAAGCCTCTTGTGTAAAATGAGTGCTTCCTTTCCAGCGGTCACAAAGCCTTTAGTACCCAGCCATGCACTGAGTAAGAATTGTGGCCGGCAGCTGAGCAGTGGAGTGTGGTACAGAGAAAGTGGACTAGGGGTTTTAGGTCAGGGGCCATCAATAGATGTACAAGTGGTTAAAAAACTTGTTTAAATTCTTGTAACTATATATTTCCACAATCTGTAAAATGGGAAGAATATGGTCTACTTCCTAGGGTTATGACTAGGATTAAATGAGAAAACATAGGTAGACAGTAAGCCTGGACAAATACTAGGTGATTTTTAAAATCTTAGTATTGCCTGGTACTATGGACTGAATTGTGTCCCTCCCCCAAATTCAAATACTGAAGTCCCAACCCAGTGTGACTGTATTTGGAGATACAGCTTTTAGGAGTAATTAAGGGTAAATAAGATCATAATAGTAGGATCCTACTCCTATAGGATTGGGGGCCTTGTAAGAAGAGGAAGGAAACACTTAATATAAGATCTATTGTCTTAGAAATGTTTAAGTATACAATATGATATTGTTAACTATAGGCACTATGCTGATGGTAAAACTCTAGGACTTTTTTGTCTTGCATAACTGAAACTTAAAACCTTTTGACTAATACCTCCCGGATTCTCCCTCCTCCTAGGTCCTGGCAACCACCATTCTACTCTTTGCTTCTGAGTTTGACTATTTTAATTAAGAGTTCTTATTATACACACATACATAATAATAACAATAATAATAAATAGAACAGGAGGAAACTTTTAGATGTGATGAATAGATTTATGGTATAGATTGTGGTAGTGGTTTAATGGGTGCATACTTATTTCCAAACTGATCAAGTTGTATACATTTAGTACATATATGCACAGCTCTTTGTGGTCAATCACACCATGACAGAGTGGTTAAAAAAAGAAAGAAGAAGAACAGCACAAGCACAAAGGAAAGGACATGTAAACACACAGCAAGAAGGTGGTTGCCTGTGAGCCAGGAAGAGAGCTGTCACCAGAATCTGACCATATTAGCACCCGGATCTCAGGCTTCCTTGCAAAACTGAGAGAAATAAATGTCTGTTGTTTAAGTCACCTAGTCCGTCTATGGTATTTTATTACAGTATAATCTTGCACTTACCCCTTTTGCCAAACATACCACCTTGAAATTCTCTTCCTTCAGCTCTTACAACTAGTATTATGCAGTTGTTAAGAGCCACTCTAGACATTTACCAACTGTGTGACCTTGGGCAATATGTTTAACCTCCCTGTGCCTCAGTTTCCCATCTTTAAAGCAAGTTAATAATAATACCAACCATATGGGGTTGTTGTAGAGATGAATTTAGTTCATGGACATTCTGAATGAAAGGCAGATAAATAGCAGATTGTCATTCCTAGAATGTAAATCCTGTAACAGCAGAAACATTCCTTTTTTTTTTTTTTTTTTTTTTTTTGCTTCCCAATGTATCTCAAGCACCTGGAATTGTGTTTGGCACATAGTCACACTACATAAATATTTCAGAGTGATTGAATCAATGGTCCTCCCACCTTCCTGACTGGCTTTCCAAGCTCTCTATAATTTGACCATACTTAAGCTTTCCAGCCTTATTTCCCTTTCTAATCAACTCAGAAATGTATAGCTATATTGACTGACTAGATGTTTTTTTGTCTAAGTCCTACATTTCATATTTTATTTTCCTTGTTCCACCTATTTCTTCTACTTGCAATGTCTTGCCAATTCCCAACCTACCTCAGCCTCCTAAGTCCTACCCATCTTCAAGAGCATCTCAAACTGCATTCATGTTAGTAAGCGTTTATTAGATTTGATAGACCATCCTAACTTCCAGAAGATTCTTCGGCTCCCCTTTATATTCGCTATCTTTTACAAAGGTAAATGTGCAACTCCTCTACTTCCTGCTGCACACACAGACACACATAGTCACAAACATAGCATCCCAAAGGCTCCTTAAGGAACAGGAAGTGGGATTCTCAGGGTCTTACCTCCTCAGACCCTAAGAGCCCTCTCTGCTCTCAAATGGAAACATCTCATAAGGCCTGGTTTGGATTTCTTCAGCACCTCTTCACAACTTTCCCCAAGGAATACTACTTTACCAAGACAGAGTAGAAATATCTAGACAAGGTTATCGTACATTAGAATTCACTGCTTCAGTTTGGGGAGTACTTTTCTAAATTTTTTTTTTCCAACGTTTATTTATTTTTGGGACAGAGAGAGACAGAGCATGAATGGGCGAGGGGCAGAGAGAGAGGGAGACACAGAATCGGAAACAGGCTCCAGGCTCTGAGCCATCAGCCCAGAGCCCCACGCGGGGCTCGAAATCACGGACCGTGAGATCGTGACCTGGTTGAAGTCGGACGCTTAACCGACTGCGCCACCCAGGCGCCCCAGGGGAGTACTTTTCTAATACAATTTGAGATGACCTTAGGAGAAACACAGAAGGTTATAAAGTTAGAATTGATTCTCAATGTGTGGAAGGTGATGTTCACAGATGAAGAGGATGCCCCCAACACCTTAGTTCTTTTTTCTGCCCTCCTCTACACAATCAAGTTCATGACTGCCTAGTGCATCCCTGGAAAATGAACAGGCTCTTTCTATTCTGAAAGTCATCAGAGATTATGCCAAAATTTAATGAAAAAGGGGCAAGAGGACAGAGAACAGAAGTATCTGAGAGACCCAGATTCCTGCAGTAGCTTGGCCTCCATGGAATTTGGATAGAAAGCTCTATAATAAGTTTGGTATGTTTTTATTTTCTTCTCTCCCATGACTGTTCTGCTACCTATTCCCCTCCCTGAGATGTGGCCCCCCCCCCCCCCGGTTAAAGTAGATTTGTTTGATCAAATCCTAAGCCTGCTTACACAAACAGAAGGTGGAGGTTAATTAAGCATAGCTATTTGTTCTTCTGGGGAGACCAGAGGCTCTTCTCTACCAGTGCCTCCCAAAGACAACAATGATATCATTTCTACGTTCTTTTTTAATCTTTTTAAAAAATGTCTATTTATTTTTGAGACAGAGTGTAAGCAGGGGGAGGAGCAGACAGAGAGGGAGACACAGAATATGAAGCAGGCTCCAGGCTCTGAGCTGTCAGCACAGAGCCTGACATGGGGCTCAAACTCATGGACCACGAGATCATGACTTGAGCTGAAGTCGGACACTTAGCCAGCTGAGTCACCCAGGCAACCCTCATTTCTCAGTTCTTAGAGCCTTTCCAACTCCTCACAGTTGTGAATGGATGCATTCTGAGGACACAGTTGCCACCTACTGGATTAAACATGCCTTTTCACCATGGTAAATGGGTTGGAGTATAGTCTCATAATATCCAGAGACCTGAGGCTGTGGCTACAAAGTTGCCCCAATTTGCTCTCTGGGTCTGTCTCTGTTTTGCTCCATTAATTCTGAACTAATTGCCTTATCTAGGAATCTGATGAGTATCATAATTAAAGCACCTAAACTTATTTTTCCTGCCAGAATATTCATATCAACATTCCATTAACTCCCAGAGAAGGTAGACATCACACATAATTAGAAGCATTGCAATAATGCCAACCTACATTGATCTCATGTATTCTAGTGTACAGGTAACTTTCATACCTATAACTGCAGATTACACTCATAATAACTCACTCCATAAGGAAAGCCTGGAGACTATAATTAGCCCTTTTACAAATAAAGATTCTTAGGCAGTTTGGCTAAGTGATTTTGGCTTATAAAATGGCAGAAGCAAATCTTCTGTTGAATAAACAGAGGGAAGGATCTCTTAGGAAGAGAGTGGGAAAATGTAAGTAGGTCCCAAAGAAGAATTTTATGAGGTGTTAGACCAAAAAAAAAAAAAAAAAAAAAAAAAAAAATCTGATTTACCTTGTATCAGATTGATTTAATTAATGTGTAAAGATTTCTAAATGAAATAACCTGTACCACTCACCTTTCTGGTCTCTTTCAGTCTATTGATAGCCTGCCTGCCCTTCTGTTCTTACCACCACCAACATGCTGCAGGCACAGAAATCCAACCTAATAGTATTATGTCACGTCATGTCATCTTGGATCATATCCTATCATTTCTCCTGTGTAAAACCCCCTGATAGCTTTCCATTGCTCTTAGGATAACATCCATGCCTTCACATTGCCGGTAATGAGAGCCTGCACGATCCCATCCCTAAAGGTCTGTTTCTGCTCTATCTTATCTCCCATTCATCCTCGCTCTCCCCAGTCCAGCCATACCTTCAGTTCTTTGAGTACTACTCCCCCTCCACATCCAGACTCAATTATAACTTCCTCTGGTAAGTATTTCCTGACCTTCCTAACTAGGATGAACAACACTCTTACGGGTTTGCATAGTCCCATGTCCCTGCCCTTGGAGAGCTTAGTAATTTCATGTTTATTTGTGTGATTAGTTGATCCATTTCTTGTTTTTCACCTACATGGAGAGGTAGAGGTGACCAGTTGGGCTCACTGTTGTATCCCCATACCTGCCACCACACCTGGCATAAGTAGGCACTTAATAATTAATATTGACTGAATGAATGAACAAATGAGCAAATAAATGGAGAATGAAGGTGATCCTTCAAACTAATCCTCATTAAAATGAAAAGTCAATAGAAAGCTATGTCCCTCTTGGTAAGAATCCCATCTATTTCTAAATTTGTTAAAAAAAATTTATAAGTAAGAGTTTAGTCTTAAAGAACTACTAAGGACTTATGTAAATCTCTCCTCTTTTTTCGTTTTCACTGGGAACAATCTACCTGGCCCTTTTCTTCTCCCTATCCCTCACTTTAGGAAGTAACCAAACCATTTTCTTTAAATGGCAGTGAAATACTGCTGTGAGTAATTCCCTAGCAGGCAGCTCTTCAGGGTCAAAAACACTGCTCAAGTGCCCACCTGTGTGTGGGTTTTAGAATCACTCATCCTAGTACTTGAAAGTGAGGACCTCAGTGGGGTCAGATGTTGAGCCTCTGAGGAAATGACCACCTTCTTCCAACTTCCCAGCTCTTTGTTAAGAACCCTACCTTGAGCTTATTTATACTGAGAAAAGCTTTTTCAGCAGACACACACCTGTTCCTGAACATCCTGAGAGTGAGCTGTGGGGTTTCCTCATGAAAGGGTCTGTTCATGCAGAGCTCAGTGAGTCTGACTCAGAAAGAAAAATGAGTAAAGGAAATTTTTCCCCCCAAAACACAGCTCTGTCCAAAGAATGTGCTGATAGAAGAGAGTTTTAAGGCAAAAGAGGCAAAGCAAATAAGAGGAAATGATCCAACAACCATGTTGAACAGAGTTTTCTTTCCAAAAGCAGATATGAGGGGCGCCTGGGTGGCTCAGTCGGTTAAGCGTCCGACTTCAGCTCAGGTCACGATCTCGCGGTCCGCGAGTTCCAGCCCTGCGTCCGGCTCTGGGCTGATGGCTCAGAGCTTGGAGTCTGCTTCCGGTTCTGTGTCTCCCTCTCTCTCTGCCCCTCCCCCGTTCATGCTCTGTCTCTCTCTGTCTCAAAAATAAATAAACGTTAAAAAAATTTTTTTTCAAAAGCAGATATGAATGTATATTTTTCTGTTGGATTCCTTCAGACAGAGAACTGGAGCTCAGCAGATTAACTGGCATTTGCACAATGGTCTTTAAGTTGCTAATTCTTGGTGAAGGGAAAGAAGACTTAAAATCGGCTAATTTGGGGCTGTTGTTGGTTAACGCCAACATATTTGTGTCAGGAGTCAGGAAAGGATTAACTTTCCACTTGATCTGTGGATGTGCCTGAGGGGCAGCGAAGTTTTGAAGGAAACAGACCATTGGAGGATTTGTGTTTCGCTCCATCAGTTTGGGCCTAAGAATCTAAGAAGACGCTTGTAGCACCGTCTTTCCTCTTAGCAGATTTTTTGCTCTGAATCATCGCAACATGTAAAGCCCTGACACCTAGGATATCCTGAGGGGGAAAGCAAGAGAGAAGGATGTAATTGTGCCAATTCATCTGGCCAGGAGACTGAGGGCACAATGTCCTTTGGGCAGAATAAATTGTTATTTTGGGACCTTGTGTTGATCATTTTGGCAGTAGTATCCTGGAGGGACAAATCCAGAGTTGCAGAAAGATGTTTGGGTGCCTGGGGCAGGAAGTCAATTAGTTCTAAAGCTCTCCTTTTTCCCACCCATATTTACACAGGGTGAATATCCATTAGAGTTCCAATTTAATGAACTGGTGTCTGGTTTACATTATATTGCCCAATTTAAAAAGCTTATGATTACATGCATGTAAATAAAAACAAAGTATTACCTTTTATAGTTTGCAGTATTTCATTCACAGCAAAATGCTGAAATAAAAAAAATGTATGTATGTATGCCTGTTCTGTAGTTGCCCAATGTTTCATGATATTTAAGTTCTGGTTCTCTTTGTCCCCAGTTTCTCTTCCCATATTTGATAAAAATCTTCACTTATTGTGTTTTAGAAAGAAACATTTTGTTGTTGTTGTTGTTGTTGTTGTTGTTGTTGTTGTTGTTGTTGTTTTATTTCTACAAGGCCATTTGGGCCTTATTTCCAATTACCATTGTAATACAACCTTGAATTTCTAGCTGCCATCCACCATCGTTGTAAAGCTTAACACACTTCTCAGATTTAAAGGCTAAGAAATTCACAATGTAAGCACTTTCAACTCTGAAAGCAAAGAAACAAATGCTCCACCAATAAAATCTACTTTAGGAAATTTTCTTTTCTGGAAAGTGTTATTTCACTGTCCTAAATCTTTCAGAGCACTATAGCTATATACCTTACTCTCTAGTCAGGCCCACTCCACTTCTGTCTGAGCTGTGGCCATCACACATGGCCCTGAGGTGAAACACAACAGAGACGGCAGCAGTATACGAGGTACAAACTGAACAGCAATGTCCTGAATCATTCAAGTTCACCAGGAGGATGGGGGTGCGGAGATTGAGGTATTGGGGCTATGTGACTCTATTTTTTTTCCAGCTAATGATCTTATATTTTCTAAAGATTGTTGTCTACCAGCTTATGTTCCACTCTTCCTGCTCCTTTTCCTCCCCTTTTCTAGACCATCTCTAATTAATGCAATAAAAGATCCACCACAATGGAAGTGGTGATGGAGGCTCTGGACTGGGCAAAGCCCTAATACAGAGGCAAAGTGCTCAAGGGACTGGGGAAGGAGAAAGATAAATGAGGTTTCTGTCCACCCAAAATATGGACAAATGCCACCACATACAGCAAAAGACAGAATGGAGTTAACCACAGGAAGACAGGACTATTTCTTTTTTGTGTACTTTAGCACACACCTTTCATATGTAATCAACTGAAATAAAATAATATTTGCCTCACATTTTCCATTATATAATAGGTTTTTTTCCTACATTCATGTAGAAAATGTTTGTCCTTCCTGGTTGGCATAACCTGCCTAATGCAATCTCTTTCATCTCTGTTGATATTGACCTTTCACCTGAGATACATTCTTCCTGGTGTGACCCATTCCACATGTCATTAGAGCATCTCAATGGTTAAATTTTAAATGATGGAGAATGTATCATTGAAGAGCAAACATTTTTGAGATTTTTTTGGATCTGTTTTAAAACTGTAGCTTGGATATTATCAGATTCATATGTTTACACTGTGCTGTGTCCCACGCAACTTGTAAATATTTGATAAATGTTACCTTTTAATTCCTGATAACATTATGAAAGTGTTAAGAAATGTTGTGGCCGATAACCTCTTTCTGAGCCTAAGATTCACATTTACCATGTAGTTATTGATTGACTAGAGCAAAATGATTTTTGTTTTCAGGGAAACAGAGTCTCTCAGAGGCCACATTCAAACTTTCCCTTCATTTAATTGTATGTTTTCCAAGGACAGAGATAAGATTTTTCCCTGTTCTGATTCTCAAGCAGGTCAACCTGGGTCTACTAAGACCAAATATTTATGGACATATGTGAGTATGCAGTTCCCTAATGACAAATGTGTGATAATATGTCAGAATGAAAGATTTTTGAGACAGTAATGTTGACTGTCTGAGTTGGGCATTTACTTAAGCTGTGTTGCTGGGAAGCAGGTACCTGGCCCTCCATCAAATAAAGCTTTTTCTAATGAATGAGTTCACATTCTGAAGTGTAACCTCCAGAATCAGAACATTCAGGTACTAAGACATCATCCTGGGCAGAAACAGTTGGAAATGTTTATGTAAGCCTGAGAATACTTTATTTCAAGCCTATGCTACACAGTAAATCAACCTTTCCTGGTTTAATTTAATGAAGAAAGCATCAAATAATACATTTAAATTTGATGGGAAAATGTTCTTAAAATATGCATACTATACTATATGATTCTATTTATATAAAGTGCACAGATACAAAACTATATTTGATGCTATCAGAAAGGACATGATGGGGCAGATTCTAGGGTGCTGGTAAGGTTCTGTTTCTCAGTCTGCTTATTGTTTACTTAAGTGTGTCCAGTTTGTGAAAGTTCACTGAGTTTTAAAGTTATTATATATTATAATATATGTATTATATCATTTTCAATATATATTCCACAAAAATTATACATATACATTGAAGTCTGCGTATGTCTTGGTAGCTTTTAGTTCTATTTTTCTTTAAAGAAATATGTATTCTCTTTCTTTCAATCTCAAAGGGATCTTTTAAGAAATGTACTCTCTTTGGGGGCACCTGGGTGGCGCAGTCGGTTAAGCGTCCGACTTCAGCCAGGTCACGATCTCGCGGTCCGTGAGTTCGAGCCCCGCGTCGGGCTCTGGGCTGATGGCTCAGAGCCTGGAGCCTGTTTCCGATTCTGTGTCTCCCTCTCTCTCTGCCCCTCCCCCGTTCATGCTCTGTCTCTCTCTGTCCCAAAAATAAATAAACGTTGAAGAAATGTACTCTCTTTGAAGTGGGCATGTGTACTCTTACACATATTTCTTGAAGGAACCTTATTATATCCAACTTACTTTTTGTGTAACTGTTCATATAAAGGAAAATTTATTCTTGCTACATCTCACCAGGCTCTGAGCTCCCCAAGGCAGGGCCATGTCCTGTTTATATCCTCGGAGCCTGGTGCATGGTAGGCAATCAATAATTATTGAATCAGATGCAAAAGATTAGGTAGAACAGCATCCTTGATATTCCCCAACTCTGATCCCCAGCACCTTCAGTCTCTTTCCACTTGATAGTTCATAACACTGGTTACTAACGCAAGTTAAAGCGTAACCATCTCTGCTGTGACCAGGTCATATGATCTGCAGGGATCCAGCCTCAAATCAGGAGATATTGCACAAAGGCCAGGAAGCAGCCAAGGACGAGAACTGAGTAACTTCATCAGAGTTGGGTAAACAGCAGTTAGCACAATGGTCGCACTAAACAGGACAAGCTCAAAGTGCAGTGTCATGGCCAGATGGCTCCTTTCACTGGAATGGGCACAGGTGCCCCTTAGAGACCTGCCTTACAGGAATGATTACAAAGAATATTTACCAAGTGATTTATGGCTTATGTGTTTTGTCTTTTTTAATCTCACAATAGCTTTGTGGTATAGGTAATGTCATTCCTGTTTTATAGATGAGGAGACAGATGCTTGGTAAGTTTAGCAATTTATCCCTAGTTTCCAAGTCAATGACAGAATTATAACTCAAACCTAGGTCTGGCTGACTCTAAATTCCATGAACTCATGGCATTACACCTTTAAAAAGGAACAAACAAAATCATGAAAACTCAAAATTACTCTGATTAAGCTCAGAAATCAAAAAACAAAAAAAGATGGGGCCAGATATTGCATTATTATTTTTTATTTTGTGGATAACTTGCTATTAGAAAGGAAAGTTAAAAGAGGCATTTTCTCTATTTTCTTTGCAAGGATACTTAATGTCTGTTCAGGGCCTGTGCTATATGTATCTCATTTTAACCCTGCCAGCAACCTGGGGAAGAAGGTACTACCATTACCTCTACTTAATAATGAGATGATGGAGGATCTTCAAGGTTAAATAACCTGCCCAGGGCCACTCAGCCAATAAGTAGCATTTTTGGATTGGTAACTAAGTCTATTTCACCTCACAGTTGACTTTTCTTTCTAGAGTCAGCCCTGGTCTATGGGTAGTGGCTGCCTGGAGTTCTGTACAGAGATGGATTGCGAGGCACTGCAGAGCCCCGCTGGAAAGAAGGCTGGGATAGATTAGTCATGCTGCTTATTTGCCATCCCTGTGCCATACTGTTCCCACAACCCACTTCTCTTATGCCCTTAGGGATCCACCTGTGCTTAATAATCACAAACTTTCTTATGCTTCTTAACCTGCAAGACACAGACATGAAGCCTACATCCTACTAAGCCATCTTTATATTTGCATTCTCCAAAGACATTGTATCCATCCCATAACCAAGTAGCAGATGTAGACATTGGTAATGTTTCTATTTAGGCTTTCATTTTGAGTAAGGGGACATTTAAATTATTAAAGTAAAGATAAGCTAAAATTAATATAATATCAGTTCACTTACAATAAAAAGGCATTAAATATCTATACTCTTTTGAGAAAATCAGAAGCAGACTAGGGCAATAAAAAAGGAACTAAGTCGCAGGCCCAAATTCCAATTTGACCATCACTGGTTCTGCAGCCCTGGACTGATCATTCAAATGCATGGATTATAGAGCCAGACCTGGGATTGAATTCTGGCACTGAATTTATAAGTGCTATGATTGTATGCAGTTGGCTATTTTCTCTAAAGCTTTGTTTTTTCATCTTTAAAATGTGAATACCAACAACTACCTCATTGGTTTGTGAAATCCATGAAAATGTTGTATGTTAACTGTTAAGCACAGTCCTTGCAACATCGATGTCCTTAATAACTGCTAGCTGTCCTCATACTTCCTTATCACTCAGTTTCCTCATCTATAAAACTTGACTATAAATACAAATCTTTCTATCCTTCACAGAGTCCATTTACAAGTTCACACTTTATAGAAATAAAGGATTTTATGTATTACACATCATTCACATCTCAAAAAATATTCAACCTATTAAGGAAAGAGGATGCCTCCAAAAAGGTAAGAGGTAATACTACGTAATACACATTTGCAAAACAAATGAGGAATAATACATGGGAATGGGAAAAATCTTGGAATAAATGAAGTAATTAGAACTGAAAAGTTAGTGAAAGTGTGGATTTTGAAGGAAGAGAAAGGCATGCCCTGTCACAGAACACAGAAAAGGAGGTGAGGTTTCATTCTGCTAGAAAGAATATTCTGCTCAGATTCAGAACACATGATAGTGAGTTCTAATACTTCCTGACTTTTAACTTTTCTCAAACTAAAATATGTGTATCCTCGTAGAATGGGGGAAATCAATTATTGGCCTTTTTAGGGACTGAGAGAATAAAATTAGATCACACATGTGAATTGACTTTAAAGAGCTGAAAACCAGTAAAGAAATAAAAATTGCTATTTTTAATTGATCACACAAGGCAAGGCCAGAACTACAATAAGGCAAATGACCTGTCTAGGGTGCAAAATTTAAGAAGGCACAACTCTGAGATCTTGCTTTTTTAGATTTTGCACCCTCATCTCCTCACTTGCCTCACCCTGATCCCAGGCCAGTGAAAGGAGACAGTAAGCCCAGAGTAACATTGTAAAGATAAATAATGAGACATGAGGGCACAGTGATAAATCCAACTAATAACAGGCTACAAAGAACAAAGCATGGGTCTGGACCCAATGAATCAGTGGGAGCAAGCTCAGGTTTTGGAGAAGGGACATGGTAGTATTTTCATAGCATGAGCATATAATGCGACAGTTCAGTTGGATTCTGAAACACATAACAGCTGATCTATATAAGGGGTCAATATTGCTCTGTTTTTTTATGGATTGGGAAGAAAATAAAATTATATATAACATTTTAAGTCAACTATTAAAATTATGAATGAATATCACCCTGCACTTGTAAGAATTAATAATGCTGCCTTTTTACTGTACTACATAACATAGTAGTAGTATGGATTGCCAGGGAACTCAAGCCAGACAAAGAAACACTAGCTATCTGCCATTGGTACAAATTGGCTACTAGAAAGGGAAACAGAATTTGGACAAACTGATGCTTTTAGCACAGTTATTCTTGAAACACAGTACCACTTACATGTAAATTGGGACCACTGTTGATCTGCAGCCTACAGAGTGTCAGTGTACTTGTGGTCTAGATATCTAAAAGAGGAGATCTTAATTCTGTTCTGTTAAGGACTGAGAAAAAATATATAGAGTCATGGAGGGTCAGAGACTCAGGAACTCATTTTTGTCTGTAATTGGAAAGTTTTATCCATCATATCTAAACTTATTGATTAGTAATGGCTTCCAAGAGCACCATCAAATGGATTCTGAGGCCTCAGCTTGGCTCAGCAAGAAAGAGCCACAAGTGACTAACAATGTCTGTTACAAGTGTTGCAAAGGTGAGTGGTGGTGTATGTTCCACCTAGAGTCCCCTGATCTAGTTCAGTCCTTTGCTTTACAATTAATAAAACTAACACCCTAAGAGGGGAAGAAAGAATCAAAGCCACACAGAAGGTAAATTAACAAGTCAGGAATCAAACCTAAATTATCCAGTCCAATGCAATTCTTTCACAATCCATTTCCCAAATATGTCACAGAACATTTTCATTTGTTTTTCGTTGAGTCTATCTTTGCTTTATATTTTGGTGCACAAAGCAACATTCAGAATCTGAGTAATGCTTTTCTTCAGGATATTTTACTCTAGCTTAAACCACATCTTTTCTAGGCTACGTGATTAGAAATGCAGCATAATGGGAGCCTTTGCTGAATATGAAGCAGATTCCTAGAAAACAAGTAGGCATTGATTTATTTTTATTGATGTGCTTTTACTAACTGACAGGAAGTGTTCTTTGAACACCTCTCTCCCAACCATTCCACTCCAATAAGCCACTGAGTTTGATCTTTTCCAACACATGGTCCACCCACTGTCTGGAGAGTTGAGAGCCTGATCAGCCACAGTGATAAGTGGGCCAACAGGCAACCAGTCTCCTCCATTAGGACGGTAGCTTCCTGATGCAGAACTTGCATCGTGACCTGAAGATAGTCCACCCGTTTGTGGAAGTGTGAACAGAAAATGGACTGGGATATGGATACCTCAGATAAGCCTTGGTCTTTTATTTTATTTATTTTTTTTTATTTTATTTATTTATTTTGAGAGGGAGATAGAGCATGCAAGCAGGGAGGAGCAGAGAGAGAGAATCCCAGGCAGGCTACACACTGTCAGCATAGAGCCCAACACAGGGCTCCAACTCATGAATCATGAGATCATGACCTGAGCCAAAATCAAGAATTGGACAGTCAACCAACTGAGCCACTCAGGTGCCCCAACTCTTAGTCTTTTAAAAAGAAGAGATTTAGCTAGAAACAAACTTTCAGATGAACTATTCACACATTCACTGTATAAGGAAAAACAGGTTTTGGAGGAAATGGTATAAAATAAATGGGGGGAAAAAGCTGATTTTGGAGTACAGACATTATCTACTTAAATGTCATTTAACATTAGGCATTGTCTAAAATCTCCAAATTCCATGTCACATCTGGAATCAGCAGTACAGAAGCATATGACGTTCTAAAGTCTGAGTTGGGAGGGCATTGGAGCCTTTGCTGTTAGAAGCAGAGTGACATAGCTTCTTCTAGGCTAGAAAGAGCCTGAAGTGTCATTTTGTTTTGAATTTACCACCTAAAAACAGGAAAAATTCTAATAAAATGTGGAGAAAAAAGAAGGCTCCTTTTTGAATGATGTTCTTCCCCATCAAAGAGTTTCTTGGGGCTTTTTTTTTCTGTGCTTTTGTTTGTTTTGTTTTTAATCAATACAATATCCAAATCATTACCAATTGGAATAGAAGGGAAGCATATTTCACCCATAATACTACCATCCTAACACAACCATAACATCCTTCTGGTATGTTTTCCTGAGCTTGCATTTTTTTCCAGTGGCTATAACTTACTATTTTTTACTTAAAACTATAGTATATGCTTTTTCATATTTTTTGAAGTATTATTTTTTCCAAAACCAATATTTCTAATAGCTGCAAAACATGTTATCCAACGTATATGCCACACTTTGTCTTTCTAAATTCTTTATTGCTAGTCATATAGGTTATTTTCAATTCTAAATAATACTTCTAAGAACATCTTTGTGCAGACATATTTACTATATCGGTGAGATTCCCTGAGCTTAGATGTCATTATTTTTCCCTTTCATTCTTACTTCCCATTCTCATTTTCATTCCAAAATAAGCAGTTAGGTTTTTGTCTTTGCTATTGCTTATTTGTTTATGATTATTTTTGTTCATTCTTTTTTGTTTGTAAATGGTTAAATTATTTAAAATATTTAGAGTTTTGCTAAAACCTTGTCTGCTGTTTTCTCAGTTATGGTCTTGGCCTGAATTAATGAAGTTTTATCTTCCCATATTCATGTGTGGGGCCAACTTTTCTATAAAGAGAGATAGTACCTGGATCTTCTTTGAAGGGTTTCACTGACGTTCTAGGTAAAACACTCCTTTGTGCTGGTGGCCACAGCAGGGACATCACTGAGAGGCTTGCCTGAGATAAAAATGGTACTTTTATAGCTATGGATGTGTTTGTCCAAAGAACATTTAATCACTGAAGGTTTTTTTTTCCCTTGTCTGTAGTAAGCAGCATTTTGTAACTGTAGAGTTCTGCTAATGCACACTTCTGCCGGGAAGCTTCCCAGGGTGGGGCACAAAAGATGCTAAGTGGCAGGGGGCGCGATGGGAGAAAGCCATTAACACTCCAGCAGCGAGGTCAGATTTGATGTTTCCTTTTGTTTGCTGGATCCAAATTAAGAAGCTGCTTCTGTACTTTCCCTATTGCCTCCCCCCTAAACACACTCTTGGGTCATCCCGCTCTGGTCACATCTTTTGACAATTAGCCACCCATTAACAGGATGATTGAAAAGCAGCCAGAGTGGTTTACACATAAAGTGCTTACTCTTTTCCAGGAAGAACACATATCTCTACAGTTTCATTAATGCTTTGGCCGATTAGTACACAAAATAAAATACTTACACTCTAGAAAGCACTAGCAAAAGGAAGAAAGTGGGGTGGGAAGGAAGAAAATTAGGGAACAAAAATAACCCTTAGAGGCTTATCTTTGTCTTCTTCTTTCCTTTCTGCAAACATGCTTTAAAAAAGGGTAGGGGAGGGTGGGGGTGTTATCTTGCTTCTATCTTTTGCTATCTTTATAGCCAGTATTACCAGCCATTTTACTTGTACTTTACTATTATTATCTGGGTGATGGCTGTGACATGTTGATCATATATGGCAGTGAGAAAATTGATTTCCCTCAACAGAAATGCTTCCAATTTTCCCAGGGCCATAATTTTATGTCCACAACAAAATAAAAGGGTCATTTTCCTTAAGATGAGGGGAATTGAAATCTTTGATAAAAGCTATGGTAAATGTTGTACTTTTGATTGCGGAAACTGCAGTTTTCATAAACATCTGGCCTGTCTGATTTGGGGGTGTGCACTGGGGGCAGGGAAGAGGGGTCTGCAGGCAAAGAATTGTTGTTATTTTTCTTTAAAGAGCTGAATTTGCTTCAAGAAAGCCCTGTAAGTCCACAGCTTCCCTCTCAATGTTCATATTCCCATTAAAGGGAAGCTACAGGGGTGTTGCTTTGAGCTACCTGCCAATAAGTGAGCCTACTCAAAGAAGGCCCAGTCACACAGATGGGGCCTTCTGAAAGAATGAACACCTGTGCCGCACACAGCTCATAGTGAGCCTGTCATAAAATGTACTAATAAACTCACTGATATTGCTTTGCAAGCCAAAGACATTTTATACCAAAGAAGGTGGAGGGGAGAGGACTGAGGCCAGGGACAAACTGATGCAGCATAGGCACAGGAAGAAGAAAAACAGGCTGTTTTCTGACTGCAGTTACAACCGCTGCTTTGTTTGGTTAGCAGGCTTTACCTAATCTGATGGAAACTGATTTCCAAGTAGCTAGTGGAGCAACATTTACCAACAAATATTTAGAATTAGAGACCTTTGCTTCACCCTGGGTCTAGGCGCAGGGTTAAACTATAAGCCTCCTAGCCAAGCGTTTTGACATTTGATTTGCCAACAGAAAAACTTTTATATAATGGCTATCGACACATGAGAAAAGATTTTTTTTAATCCCTTGATTTTAAACCCCATCTTTTTTGAACTAGAAGTAAACTGTGCTCTTGTGCATTTTCCATGTAATCTAAAATAAACAAATATAGCTTTTGTAATCAGAAAAAGTAATTTTTATTGTGGGGTTTTCTATGACTATGAATAATGAACAGTCATTTGTTAGAAAGCAAAATTCACAATCCATTATGAATCTAGGAGTACATTTTTCTAGGAAAAAATTAAGTCAAAGAGTAGTGAAAGTAAATGAATAATTATAGCAATTTTTCTCAAAGTACATATTGCAAGGAAAATTGTCTTGATGTCTCTTGATTTTTTGTCTTCTCACTACTTTTATAACTCTGTAAAAGTAAAATGTGAAATTCCTCATATTTATATGCTGCAATAATTGTTCTGTATGTGTTTTCATAGTTCCACTGATTTTCTCTCCAAATCAAGTAGGATGAGTTAATGTTGATAAAAAACTTAAGAAGGAAACATAAGCAAAGAGGTTTTATGATTTATTTTCAAAGCTATGGGTTAAAGCAGGGTTCAATAAATTATGGGCCAAATGAAGCCTGCCACCTGTTTTAGTATGACCCCACTAGCAAAGAATGGTTTTTACACTATTTAATTGTTGAAAAAAATTTTTAATTTCTTTTCTTTTTTTTAATGTTTATTTATTTTTGAGAGAGAGAGAGAGAGAGAGTGGGAGAGGGGCAGAAAGAGAGGGAGACACAGAATCTGAATCAGGCTCCAGGTTCCAAGCTGTCAGCACAGAGCCTGACACAGGGGCTCAAACGCAGAGACTGTGAGATCGCGACCCGAGCCAAAGCAAATCGTTCAACCAACTGAGCCACTAAGGCACACTGAATAAAATTTTTTTAAAGAATCATATTTTCTGAGATAAAAAATACAAAGATCCAATTTCATTGTTGTCCATAAATAAAAATTTAGTGGAATATAGTGACACACATTTGTTTACACACTGTTTATGGTGGCTTTCACACTATTAACAGCTGAGTTGAAAGGTTGCAATAGAGCACAGGGCCTGAAATATTTACTATGTGGCTCTTCAACTTATGTATTTATTTACCTATTAGGGAAACTTAATAATTTATTAAGTTTACAAAGTACTGTATGTGTATGAATTATAACATACTGATAAATATTGCTGTCATATAGGCAGGAACTTCACCTTTTTGTGAGGATAAAGCTCAGTGATAGGTGTGAAGCCATGAAGAAATCCTTCCCTCCCAACTCACAATTTGGACAAAGTTGAGATCTGTAGACATTGCATCTGTGGTATAAATAGTGTTTCAGTGCCATTGAGGAATCAGTCTTGAAAAGTGACTGAGACATTTTCAAGGGATCCTTCAAATAACAGAAATTCTGAGAGCACTTAGAAATGTCTGCACCCAGAGGAAATCTAAATGCTCACACTTTGCTGGCTAAGAGCATTCATGTATCTCTATTCAGAGGTGCAGATAACAGAGGAGGAAAACTCACTTCACTTCTTGGGAGCTGTGTTCTTTGAATGTCCAGTTCTTTTTGGTGCAGTTCAGAGGACAAAGATTGTAAATGGCTCTGAGGACACTGGTCCAGGCAGGGTGAGTGACAAGCCCTAAGTAAGCAATGCTCATTTGAATCCGTGGTCCCACCCCTTTAATGTGAAAAGGTCTCTGCATTTAGAATACTAACGATGAATTAGAGTAACTTGCCTGCCTCATTAACATGTGGTCTGATCTAGGTAAATCAATTTGGAGGATGTCAGCGTATTTAATCCTTCCCAAGGGTGAGTTGTGGCTTTTTCCAATTTGTTGACCTTAGGGCTACGCCCAGAAGAATTTCCTCATCTCTTCTCGAGCCTGCCTTGGATACTAAGTATGTCTGTGCTGAACCAGGGACATTACTGAGATCCTCTGCACTTATTCTGGCAAACGTGGTGGATTAGTACAGGCTGGGATGCCAAAGACTACAGAGGTATCTGTGCAGAAAACTCATCACATCACATTGAAAGTAGTGTTTCTCTGCTGGCATAGAATCAGCCTCCTCGTGCAAACTGCACTTCTTAAGGGTCAGCATCTGAGAAACTGCAAAGCATGGTTATATCTTTAGGACAGAAAGACTTGCAACTACACTGGGAGGTCAAATGGATTTTTCAGTATTTCTACAATGCCCTGAATTTGGTTCAGTGAGTATGTGATTTGCATGGGTGGCCACGTCTCCAGATCAAAATCTTTCATACTGCCATGCACATCTACTCAGCATTGGTCCCCAGCTGATGATAAATACATAATGCCTACAAAAATCAGTGGTATGTGGTGCTCTTGGATCTCTTGTCCCCTTGGCCGAGAGTGCCCCACCCAGTAGTAACATGTAACATGTAGCAAATCATGTTTTCTCAAATCAGTGCTCCAAGATATCATATGTTAATAGTGTTCCATTGGGGGAAAAAACTGCTCCATTGACAAATAACATTGGGAAATGCTGGATTGAATCATGTAAAAAATTTCTTTACTGTAGTATTTTTCAGAGCCTTTATACACATGAAGCATCTCTAAGAGGATAATACTATGTGCATTTCCCAGGGCGCCTGGGTGGCTCAGTCAGTTAAGTATCCAACTTTGACTCAGGTCATGATCTTACATTTCGTGAGTTCAAGCACCGTGTCAGACTCTGTGCTGACAGCTCAGAGCCTGGAAGCTGCTTCGGATTCTTTGTCTCCCTCTCTCTCTGTCTCTCTCCCACTCACATTCTGTCTCTATCTCTCTCTCTCTCTCAAAAATAAATAAACATTAAAAAATTTAATGCTTATTTAATGTAATGTGCATTTCTAAAAACTGCTTATTCTGAAATACCTTTTTTCAATCAACCATTAGATTTCCATGGTACAAAATTTAGGAAATGCTGAATTAAGGAGAGGGAGAAGCTCTTGTCTAACTAGTGAATGGAAATTACCTAAACTAATAAAACCAGAGACTGTTAATGGTAGAATGGATCTTAATGATTATCAAAAGGTTCTCAAACTATGAGCAGTTCTCAAGTCTAGAAGATACTACAGTTATTGCAAGTTTATGTGTTCACATATCTTACAAATGTATGTACTCTAATTTTTCAAAAAGCATGTAAATTGATCCTGTGACTAATAATGAATAAATTTGTTTATGTATTTATTTATTTACTTAAATGTTTATTTAAATGTTTATCTTATTTATTTTTGAGAGAGAGAGAGAGAGTGAGATTGAGAGAAAACACAAGTTGGGGAGGGGCAGAGGGAAAGAGAGAGAGAGAGAGAGAGAGAGAGAGAGAGAGAGAGACAGAAGCAGGCTCCAGACTCTGAGCTGTCAGCACAGAGCCTGACACAGGCTCAAACTCATGAACTATGAGATCATGACCTGAGCTGAAGCCAGATACTTAACCAAGTGAGCAACCTAGGTGCCCCTGATGAATTTATTTTAAAGCACTAACGGGGGTGCCTGGATGGATCAGTTGGTTAAGTGTCAGACTTCAGCTCAGGTCATGACTTCACTGCTCACAAGTCACAAGTTTGAGTCCTGCATCAGGCTCTGTGCTGACAGCTCAGAGCCTGGAGACTGCTTCACATTCTCTCTCTCTCTCTCTCTCTCTCTCTCTCTCTCTCTCTGCTCCCCCCCTGCTCATGCTCTGTCTCTCTGTCTCTCAAGAATAAATAAACATTTAAAAAAAGTTTTTAAAAAGACATTATTTAATCTAGATGTCAAGTTTAGCTCCAATTAGGATAAATACAAGAAGCCCCAAATTAATAAAGAAAATAAGAGATAGTGTATCTAGGAACACAAATCTATACTTAGTTAATCTGTTACTTCAGTAAAAATTACGGATTGTCTATGTCATGCATTGAGGCTTCATGACCAAAAAGGACACAGTGCTTCCTCAAGTTTATGAACTAGTTGAAGAGATAACTCAAGAGAGAGTTGTTGTAGAGAATGACAAGTGCTACAGCAGATATATGTACAGGTTGCTCCATGAAAAAGGAGCCTTTTTCAATGATGAGATGAGGATGCCGGATGTGAAATAAAGTAAGGCTTTTCAGAAAAAGCAACTGGCTCTCTAAGATCCAAAGGACATATGATGCCATCAGATAAGAAAAGGTGTGAAACAGAGTTATTGCTAGAGAGAACAGCATGTAGAAAAGCTTCAAAGTGACACCAACAGCAACATTAGTTTGGTAAACTTAAAGTAATTCACCACTTTAGAATGACTTTGTTTAACGGTGGTAGGGGAGAAAAGACAGTACGTGGCAGGTACACCAGATGAAGCTACCTGGGTAAGCAGCAGTCAGTCATTAAAGATACATTAAGATGAACTTTATTACAAAGGCAATGGGAAACTCTTGAAACATTTTAAGCAGAGAAGTAACATGATTGTAACATATTTCAGAAAGATCACCCAAATTCTGTAAAGAATTGAGTTTAAGGGGTATTGAGAGTCAGTTGGAGAGAGAACAATTAGAAATCAGCAGTGATCCAGAAGAAAGTTTATTTAGTGTAATGATGATGGGGCTGGAGATTAAAGGACAGGCTTCAGAGATTAAGTTAAACTCCGCAGGAGTTTATAGTGACTGACTGGATGTGAAAATTGGGAGACAGAGGTGGACTTAAAGACAGTACCTGGGCGCTTGGGGGGCTCAGTCAGTTAAGCGTTCAACTCTTGGTTTTGGTTCAGGTCATGATCTCATGATTCGTGAGTTGGAGTCCCACATCGGGCTCCTTGCTGTCAGCACAGAGAGGCTGCTTGAGATTCTCTCTCTCCCTCTCTCTCTCTGCCTCTCCCCTGCTGGCTCATTCTCTCTCTCTCAAAATAAAGAAATACACTTAAAAAGAATTAAAGACAGTACCCACGTGATATCTTAGACACATGTGTGAATGGTGTTACCATTTACTAAACCAGGCATCATGAGAAGAACAGATATTTCCTTTGAGGTGGGGTGTCGTGGGGCTAGATAATACATTCTGGTTATTTGTATGTTTAATTTTTTGACTTAGTTTTTTATACTATATTTGAATGCAGGATTTCAGAGGAGGAGAAATTCTAAGTGATGAAAAGGCCCAGAATATGCCCTTGGAAATTAATGGCTAGAGTGGAGATGAAGGTTACTGGAGTATAAGAGATCAAGAAATGGATTGGTGAGGCTACATTGTTCTTAAGAATTCTCAAATCCCCAAGATGACAACAGAGCTTGGGACAGAGATACGATTCACTGACCCAGGGTTAAAATCTTCAATAAATGAGGAGGAAGTAACCATGAGGCTAGAAAATGAGAATGACAAGAAATCAAGAGTGATGTGGCCAAATATCATGAGTAGTCTGTAAGGACCAGGGATTTTTACACAGGATAGAAGTGTAATGTTTGACAAGCTATACATTTTTGGAAGTGAGATACTTGGAAATGTAAGAAAGATAAAGGCATCTTCTTGAGGGAATTTCAGGGATGTTGGTGTCCTCAGGAAAGAGCATTTCACAGTTAAAGCTAGCAGTTAGGGAACATATTTGGTGGAGAGCCTGAGAACACAGGGGAGGTTTTGTGCAACGTAACAGAAAGTCTAGAGAATTTACAGGATTTGAAAAGTTTTGAGAAGAAGAGAATCAGTGGGAGGTTAGATGAGCAGAGGAAGTACAAAGCAATGTGAAAGGATGAGAGTCTGAAGGAAAATGGATAAACAGAAGGGTGAGTTTTTTTTTTTTAATTTTTTTTTAACGTTTATTTATTTTTGGGACAGAGAGAGACAGAGCATGAATGGGGAGGGGCAGAGAGAGAGGGAGACACAGAATCAGAAACAGGCTCCAGGCTCTGAGCCATCAGCCCAGAGCCTGACGCGGGGCTCGAACTCACGGACCGCGAGATCGTGACCTGAGCTGAAGTCGGACGATTAACAGACTGCGCCACCCAGGCGCCCCTAGAAGGGTGAGTCTTAAGCAATGACTAGGGTAACAGTGCTGAAGAATATTGGTTTAGGGGATTAGTAGATTCTTACAGCTGCTATAACAAGTTATCCCAAACTTAGAGGCTTAAAACAGCACAAATTTATTATCTTACAGTTCTGGATTTCAGAAATCCAAAAACCAGTCTTACAGGGCTACATGTCTCCCATAAGCTCCAGTGGGAAATCTGTTTCTTACCTTTTCCAGATTCTAGAGGCTTGGCCTTATTCTTTGGCTGGTGGTCTCCTTCCAGCAATACCATTCTGACCTCTGCTTCCATTATCACATCTCCTCCTTTGACTCTTGTGCTTTCCTCTTCCCTTATAAAGACACTTGTGCTTATACTAGGTGCCCTGGTTAATCCAGGATATTTCCCACAACAAAAGATTAATCATATCTTCAAAGTCTTTTTGCCATGTAACCTATAATATTCACAGGTTACTGGGATGAGAGTGTAGACATCTTTGGGGGGCTGTGTTGATGCCCACCACAGGGGCCACATAGTGCCCTGGTGAAGGGATGAACAGAGCTAGAAATGGCAGAAGAGGGTCAGACCTCTCAGCAGGGGTTAACCAAGACCTGGAATGTTTGTGTTTCCAAACATTCTGACATAGATGGGGGGCTGCTGAAAGAATCACGTGGATTTTATATTCTCACCACAAATTGGAAACAATGGCCTCCAAAAGTTGTCAGCAGAGACCTGAATTGAGAGAATGAGCTTTCAAAGCAGCTGGCAGCCACTGGAAGTTCACATCAATCTCCTCAGGAAAAGTTGAAAGTGAGATCAATTCATTGCATTTACTCATTCTTTTAACAAAATTCTACAGCTATGATGGCTTGGTAGAAGATAAAAATAAAACAGAGCTGTTTTTTAAAAGTACATTGGCTGGTTGGGGAAAGGAGGTAAGGTGTGAACAAACTGTGGAGTCAAAAGTGATGTGGAGCCTATTTCCAGGACACTGAAGACATGCTTAGGCTACTAATAATGTCTTTATCTTTGAATCATTCCTTATATCTCACCAGTCATTAAATCCTATATTTATTCCCTGGAAAATTCTTGCAAGTACATTCCTTTCTTCTAATTTTGTCAGCTACCATATCAGTCCACATTAACCTAAATTTTAATCTTAATTTTTCTCAGAAATGGACAAATCAAGGGGTGCCTGGGTGGCTTAGTTGGTTAAGCATCCAACTTCAGCTCAGGACATTATCTCAGCGTTCATGAGTTTGAGCTCTCACACAGAGACTGCTACTCTCTTTGCCCTGCCCCCCTCTCAGAAATAAACATAAAAAAAAAAAAAAAAGAAATGGACAAATCAAAACAAAAAAAAAATCTGGGTGGAGAAATGATGGGTTACATTTGGTATATGCTGATCTTAAGAAAACAGCAGGATAAAGGCTACAGAACTAAGTTGGAGAAGCAGATTACAAAGTCATCTACACAGCAATGGTACAAAACTCCCAAATCTCAGGGTGAGATTCTGGAGAAATTAAAGCTGATAAGCAAGAACTGAGGTCCCGGGGCACTTGGGTGACTCAGTCAGTTAAGTGTTCGACCGTTGGTTTTGGGCCAGGTCATGGTCTCAGGGTTGTAAGATTGAGCCCTACATCAAGCTCCGCATTGGGCACAAAGCCTGATTAAGATTCTATCTCCCTTTACAGCTTGTGCTCCCTCTTTCTTTCTAAAAAAAAAAAAAAAAAAGAAGAAGAACTGAGGTCCCCCAGATCATAACTACACTCATTGTGATGAGCATTGCTTAACATAAAGAATTGTTGAACCTATGGTGTACACCTAAAACTAATATGACATTGTATATCAATTATATTTCAATAATAAAAATTTAAAATTACAAAAAACAAAAAACTAATGGAGATTGATTCTTTCAAAGTTCGGATGTCAGAAATCTGAAATCAAGTTGTTGGCAGGGCCCACACTCTCTCCAAAGTCTCTAGTGGAGAATCCTTTCTTTCCTCATCCAGATTTTTAGAGGCTCCAGGCAATACTTGGCTCCTGCAATACATAACTTCATGCTGCCTCCTTTTTTTTTTAATGTTTATACATTTTTGAGAAACAGAGAGAGAGCTGTGAGTAGGGGAGGGGCAGAGAGAGAGGGGATACAGAGGATCAGAAGTGGGCTCCATGCTAACAGCAGCAAGCCCAATGTGGGTCTCGAATCCACAGCCCGTGAGATCATGACCTGAGCTCAACCAAGTTGGATGCTCAACCAACTGAGCCACCCAGGAGCTCTCAAGCTGCCTCTTTCTTTACAAGGCCTTCTACTCACTGTCTCTCAAGTATCTTCATGATTTTTGCTTATAAGAACACTTGTCATTGGATTTAGACCCAGCCACATAATATGGGATGATATTATCTAAAAATAATTTAATCAGATTTAATAAGATCTGTAAAAACTTTTTCCAAATAAGGCTACGTTCATAGGTTTCACGTGAGCACATTTTTGGGGAGCCGCCATTAAACACAATGAAATCCTCTCACTGGCCATCCCAAATTAAAATCCATCCCACATGCAAAACACATTCACCCAATACAAAAATCTCCCAAAGTCTCAAGCTTTTAAAGCATTAATTTTATGTTCAAAAACCTTACCTAAATACCATAAGCTCAAAAGTCCCCAGTCTCATCATCTAAATTAAGGCAGGGTAAAATTCTAGGTATGGATCATTCTGAAGCAAAAAAATCTCCTCTATCCATCTTAGTAACAAACTTTTTAGAAACAAAAAATTTCTGCTTCCAAAGTGGACAGGTATGAGATAGATATTACCATTCCAAAAGGGAGAAATTAAAAGGAATACAGGTATCATTGACCCCAGGCAAATTTAAAATCTTGCATGTCAAATTTCATTATGTGCCAAGGCCTAAGAAGAGCCCTGTATGATTTCATATACGTCCTGGTACCTGGATGCTCCACATTTGAGTAATTATTTAAAAACAAACAAACAAACAAAACAAACCCAAAACTGATGTCCCCACATGAGGAGAAAAAAAAAATCAGAGAGGTGGGGAAAAAAACAGGGAAACCATTTATTAGGGAAAATTTTTTCACAAGATTGAAAAGAATGGTGAATAATATTAAGAATTGCAAAGAAAAGACATAAAGATCAAATGACATGCTTTGGATTAAGCTGGAAAGAAATCATTATAATCTTGAAAATATTACTATGGCAGATAATTAAGGATAACATGTATAGAAATTTTAGGTTCCTTCAAGATGATAGTATTTATAGGGGTGCCTGGGTGGCTTAACTGGTTAAGTGTCCGACTTCAGCTCAGGTCATGATCTCATGGTTCGTGAGCCAGATCCACTCATCTGTTGGCTTCTGCACTGACAGTGCAGAGCCTGCTTGGGATTCATTCTCTCTCTCTTTCTCTCTCATTCTCTCTCTCTCTCTCTCTCTCTCTCTCTCTCTCTCTCTCTCTCTCAAAATGAACTTTAAAAAAAAGATGATGGTATTTATAGACAAACTCCATCTTGGTTCAGGCTGCTATAACAAAATACCACCAAATGAGTGTCTATAAACAACACAGATATATTTCTCACAGGTTTGGAGGCTGGAAATCCAAGATCATGGTGCCGTCCCAGTCAGGTAAGAGTCCTCTTCTGTGTCATAGACTTCTTACAGTGTCCTTACATGGTAGAAGGGGTGAGGGACCTTTGTGGGGTCTCTTTTGTAGGAGCACTAATCCCATCCATGAAGGCCTCATCCTCATGACCTAACCACCTCCCAAAGACCTCACTTTCTTATTCCATCATCTTTGGTGGTTAGTATTTCAACATATTAATTTTGTGGGACACAAAAATTCAGACTCTGGCAACCCCAGTTCACACTCCTAAAGTTACTTATATAATATGATTATACATGACATGGAATAGCAAGTAATTGGAAAACCCTGGGAGCTTCCTGTTTAGGTAAAAAGCAATTTAGGGGAATTTTCAACCTAAAATTATTCAGAAAAACGCTTGAAGAGGAAATGTATTTTAATGATAGAATGAAAAGAAAAGAAATGGAAGTGTCTGGACCCAGGTCATATTTAAGGTTCAGAAAGGAACAGTGGAAGAATATTTGGGCCATGAGTTTGTGTGTGTGTGTGTGTGTGTGTGTGTGTGTGTGTGTGTGTGTGTTCACCAGCTATCAACAATAGTGATTCCAACATACTGTTGAGTCTCTTAGAAAATCAGTCATCATGTGATCTTCAACACTATTATGGGAAGTTTAATAGTTTAATAGTATCATAATAATGGAACTCAAGAACCTGGTCTTCCTCTGCTTAACTTGACAACACTTGTATTAAAATATCTTATATATACCTTGACATCCCAGGGTCAGGCTAAGTTAAGTTCCTAGACTCATTTGCTATTTCCCAAAACTTTGGGTTACTGAAGACCAGGACAAAAGATCTCCCAGAGAAAACTTCTTAATAAATATTCCGAATCACTGCCTGAAGCATCAATGACAGTAGCCGATGTGCAGCAAACAGTGGAGGCCATGAAGAACTAGAGTGAGGCAGAGGAAAAGGATCACATTAAACAAGAAGGCTAATTTCTAGAGACAAGACATCGAATAAGAAAACTGTGGTTCACTGGTTTGAAAGATGCACAGAAGTTCTCAGAAAGCATTCTGATACATTAGTAATGATAACCAGGCAACTGGAAAGTGTGGTTTACACGGGCTGGCCTGTCCAAGTTGGATGATACCCTTGAGTGGACAGATGCTTAGGTGATATCAGAATACAGATAGAGAACAGGCCTGAGTGAATGGGGCATGAAAATGGCCTATTCCATCTTATAAAATATAAATTCACTCCAGAGCACATTCCTTCCTACTTGAACACCAACTGGTCTATGACACTGGAATGGGGGGCAGGAGAGAAGCTTTAAGTTTCCCAGAGTACGGGTTTCACTCACATAATGACTGAATCTTAACTGTGTAATTTAAAATGCTCTTTTAGGAAAAAAAAAAGTCTGTACATGCCCATGTCTTTCACCCACACTCCTTCCCACCATCTCCAATTTTTTTTTTCCCATGGCACCTGGCATGAGAAATTGTACAGTGTTGTGGTTAAAGACTTGGGTATAGTTTCAAAATCCATCTCTTTCACTTAGTAGTTTTAGTAAGTTACCCAAACTCTCACAGTCTGAGTTTATTCATCTGTAAAATGAAACTAGTAACAGTGTCTCCTTCAAGAGCTGTTGTGAAGATTATATGAGATAATGGGGGTGAAATGTTTAGCACAGAGTCTGGAATACAATAAATGCCCAATAAAGAGTTGTTATTGTTATTATTGTTATTATTGCTATTGTTATTATTTTGTTACTTAAAAATAATAGATTATAGCAAGAGAATCAAACCAGAGAATGAGCCTAAGATCAAATTCCCAATAAATTTCTTCTAGCCTTTTGATTCCTATCTTTTAAGTGGGAGTAATATCTATACGAACAGATCCTTAGGTTTGTTGTATGAATGAGTATAATAATGAATATTCATACTTTGTATAACAAAATAAAATCTTTGAAGTGTAAGATATGGAAAAAGAAAGAAAGACTTACATCAATAGCTCTTTTGCTACTTCCAAAACTAGCATAAGGCAAGTTAAATATAATTAAAAATATGATATTTAGTTAGTTGAGACATTATTGGGCTGCCATCATTTATCCAATGGAAACATAATGGTTATTATTCTGCCAGAGATTTCCAAATAAGTTGAATGAGTCTGTTTTAAGTCAGTCTTGGATTAAAAAAAAAAAGTCTTGAAGTTGCATTTTATTTAATTACCTATTGATAATATAATAAAGTTCAATAGATATTTTCAAATACCTACTATGTACTATGCATAATCTAGTAGTAAAAGTTAGACATGGGGAGTTAGGACCCTTGAATTGGACCTTTTGTAATAATTTGCAGTGACATTGACCTTATAATGTATGTATTTCCGTTGAGTCATCTATTAAAAGACTATTATGATACTTATCTACTATGCAAAGGAACTATAAATTGGTTTGAATGTTAAGCTTCACTCAGAAAAAACACTATCTAAGCAAAAGCCTCACCATTGTGTCATTCCTGCATTTGGTGCCATGGTTAATAGATGCAAAGTACAAACCACTGAATTATGTATTCGCCAGTACAATTCTGCCCCAGAGCAAGGTACTGTTGGAAGCCAGCCCAGCGAAGGGCAGCAGAAAAAGTGCCTGGTTTTGAAAAACTAATGAGGAGAGGACACAATATGAGACAACGAGCAGACCCACAGCAATACACTCCCAGCTGCGTCCACTGACACAGCCCCTGCTATTGGTTATTTTAACCAAACTGGTTGACTAAGAATATTAAGGGGCTCACAGGAAAGGCACACAGACCACTTCATGGAAAGATAATCTGACCAAAAGTAAGCAATCCACATGTGGGCCAGAAAGCAAAAGAGGGTTTGGCTTCGTTTGCAAAAGTCTCTGCTGTATGAATGGAAATCCCAACACAATAAACAACTCTGATGCATCACTTTACAGTTTATAAAGCCCTTTCACACACACAATTGCATTTAACTCTTATTAGTCCAAAGGGTCACAGCTTTTTGCATGAGCCTACATTCTGGGATGGCAGAGAGTACAACCCCTTCCAACTGGAGCTTTCAGGTTTCACCCTGCTGTTAGTCTTTAACATAAAACTCCTGTATAAGCTGCCACCTTCCTCACCAGCCAGAACAGTACACCTCAGGACTGGCTGAGGTCACAGTCTGTTGCTCTTGTTAGCAGACAAGGGCATAATATTTGGACGCAGACTATCCTACGATTACACTCTTGGCATCTTCAATTTATCCATACATCCCATTTCTCCTGCCCCTTTTCTTATATGTCACAAAGCTACACAGTTGGGCTGCATGATATCTTCAGATCACCTAGGTTCAGTTGGCCTTTTCATAGTGTCATAATCTGAGTGTTGGAAGAAACATCAAGGGTCATTTAGTTAAACTGTCTACCCATAGTAGAATCTGCTCCCCACCCCTACAGCACTGCTGACCACTAGCCACTCAGCCCCAATGTGAAGGGCACCAGTTGCAAGGTAGACTATTCCAGCAGATTACGTTTTCCTAAATGACCATAATGATACTTCCCACCTACGCTTCTTACAGTGTGCTTTGGAGGCCTCCCCCACTGAGAGTGAAGCCTAGGGCTCCTCCAATTGCATCTGCAAGAGCTCGGGACTGCTCTAACCAATAGGGTGCAGCAGGGTGATGCTCTGTGACTTCTGAGGCCAGCTCACAAAAAGACAACAGCATTCAGCTAGCTCTCTCCTTAGGATGTTTGTTCTGGGAAAGCCAGCTATCATGCTAAGAGGAAGCCTAAACTCACCACACAAGAGACCACAAAGTTTCACCTGGAGAGAAACTGAGGCCTTCAGCCAATAACCAGCAGCACCTATTGGACATGTGAGTGAATGACACTTTAAATGATTCCAGTCCCCAGCCTTAGAGCCACCCTATCTGCTGCCAAGTGGAGCAAAGATGAGCTACCCATCTACATGCAGCTATATCTCTTTGGTCCACAGGGCTCCTCCAGAAGCTGAAACTGAGGAATCACCCTAGAGAAGTGTTCTACTCTTGGAGACCGGATTTAGATGATGAGATCCCAGACTTTAAGCTGAGGCTTCAATGGGATGAAATCTGTAGGGCTAGAGGGAAGGCATGAGTATATTTTGCATGTGTGGGTATTTGAATTGTTACGTCCAGAAGACAGATTATGGCAGATGTTATTTCATACAAGCAACAATGTCTCCATTACCAATAGCTTACAATGTGATGGCTCCTCCCACTGAAAGGTGAGGTCTTTGTTCTCTCCCCTTGAGTTGGGGCAGTGGCTTGTGATTGCTTCAACCAATAGGGTAAGGCAGAAGGGATGCTACGTGACATCCAGGGCTAGATCTTTGCGGGACCTTGGCTCCTCTCTGAGAAAGCCTCCTATCAGGCTGTGAGAAAGTCCAAATTAGCCCAGGTAGAGAGAACATGTAGAGAGGCCCCAAGAAGAGGAACAGAGGCCCCAGCCAATATCAAGGTTGAGTAAAGAAGCCTCCAGATGATTCAGGATGCCTCAGCTGCTGCCATGTGGGACAGAGATGAGCTATATACATCAAGCTTTGTCCAAATTGCAGGTTCATGAACAACAGATAAATTCTGTTTTTGTTTTGAGCCACTAATTTTGGGGGTAACTTGTTATGCAGCATTAAATTGCCATAACAAACGTAAATCCCTGTATCAGAAGGCAGAGTCTGGCATTGGGAGGTAGAATCCGAAATTAGAGTACAGCCCTGAAATGGGAAACACCTTATGTGAAGGTTAAGCCCTGTATCAGGAGGAAGAAACACAAGAGTTATGGTCTGCTCTGTACTCCTCACTGGGAGACCTGGGACAAGACATCTGAATGTCTCAAGGTCTTAGGTGCGTCATCTGAAAAAAAGACATGATAACTTCTTTCACCAAAAAGGAGATACTCTTGAGATTACATTAGATTCTGCCCCAGACTTTGTGATTCTAAATTGCCATTTATTCATTCAAATACTCATTGTGACCTGAAACTGTGATCAAACTTAGAATTTATTTCCAAATGGAAAGCCTCCACTGAGAAATAGGGTAGAAAAATAGCATCAGTAGTAGTAAAAAAAAAAAAAAATCTCATCACTTCCTTTTTGTGTCTTCTAAAATATTCCCTCACCAATCTTCACCATACTCTGTTCATATGTACATCTTTAACTGAGGTTACTCTTAAAGGATAAGAGAAAATACAAATGTGTATATTTTCCTTTCAAAAAAGTAGCAGCAAAGAATGAAATTAACTCTTCTCTTTTGCAATTAGTCCCTATGCTACTAAGAAAACATCCTCATTTTTTCTGAGTTCTTGTAAATAATATCCTTTGCAAGCAAAGATCTTCATTCTTAAGTACAAAGCAATATTTTAAAAAAACTAATTTTCCATCTGAAGATTTTATTTTATTTTTTCAATATATGAAGTTTATTGTCAAATTGGTTTCCATACAACACCCAGTGCTCATCCCAAAAGATGCCCTCCTCAATACCCATCACCCACCCTCCCCTCCCTCCCACCCCCCATCAACCCTCAGTTTGTTCTCAGTTTTTAAGAGTCTCTTATGCTTTGGCTCTCTCCCACTCTAACCTCTTTTTTTTTTCTTCTCCCCCATGGGTTTCTGTTAAGTTTCTCATCCATCTGAGGATTTTAAATGTGACATTATTTCATCTAAAAATCTCTGACATAATAGAAACACAGGAGATTTGCTCAGTTGTTTGTCACAAATGAAGCAAAGGTCATCTTCTTAATACGACCCAGGTACCTAAATTCTGAAGCAAAACTACCAAATATTGTAGAATTACTGGGCTGTATAGAATGTGCTCCTGTTGTTGTTCCTGAATAAGAGGTTTAGATAAAGATGTGCCTTATCACATACTGAATTTACTCTCCAAATAAAAGAGATCCTGCTTTTCTGGGCTCTGTGGCTTCAGATTTACCAAGTGAAAGTAGCACCCACATTCCAGATGATAAGCAGCTCTTGAGGCCTCCTACCTCTCCTCTTGATCTGAACCTCCCTTCTCCCATTTTTGGCACATCCTTAACCTTCTCCTCAAAAAGACAGATCTTTAAGATTTTTTTTTCCAGAATTGATCATTTGGATGTCAGGTCGTTTTGGAACCAGTGATTAGTGAATATGATAAATTACCAGTAGTGGGTTTGCTTTTGCAGGTTTGAAGTTTTGATGCATTAGTTATTTCCACCCAGGAAAATTATAACTCTGAACCACATCAACTTGTAAATCTCCAGATAGAAAACTAGATTGTTATGGATATTGCTTTGTGTTTGGGAATGTAGGTCCTTTACATCAACAAGATCTAAATTTGTATTAGCACCAGCTATGTTTTAAACTATTTTCAAATATTTTCTCCTCAATCTATTTGAGCCCAGAGATATTTCTTAGAGGTTAAAACAGGCTGATTTTTAAAATTCCGTGTTCCATAAAAATTTCAAGGTGTAGGCACAGAAGACTGTGTCCCTTTGTTTAAGGTACACATGTGATACAGGATAATTTCTTGGAGGTTTGCTCCAGAATTGGCAGGTCTGTTTTCTCTTTGTCCTCATCTATTTGTCCTTCTTGTGAAAGGGTCTTTAGACAATGGAGTTAACAAACTGCACATAAAGCAAATGCCTAGATATTTATATTCCTAGGCTGTTGTTTACACAAATTTTTCAGTGTTTG
Organism: Herpailurus yagouaroundi; assembly: GCF_014898765.1. Taxonomy (NCBI): domain Eukaryota; kingdom Metazoa; phylum Chordata; class Mammalia; order Carnivora; family Felidae; genus Herpailurus; species Herpailurus yagouaroundi. The sequence continues at coordinate 19,177,411 of NW_024412415.1, read as the reverse complement.
TGATTATGGGTGTCCCTCCCTGAGATGTGAGAGGTTGGGGTAGACTGGTTTACATGAATTCCTCTCTGGGAATACACACGGATTCACATTAGAAGCAGCAGGAGGATTTTCAAGGGAGAGAATTTCAGGACAGTGTACAGAATCGGAGCCGGGGGGTCATGACCTTGCCTATTGATCCAGCCTCTCTAATTTCCACAGCTTGCTGAGGCTTGTTCTTCCAGCCTGCTGGTGTACATTAGAGCAGAAATCCATAACATGGCCATGTTCATCCAAGCACAGGAAGAAACTAAATTAAATGTTAAAAAACAATCTGAGGCCAGAGTTGGAGACAATTCATCATGATCCTAGATGCCAGGCAGGTGGGATGACCAAGGATTCCTCAGCCAATAGACCCCCAAACAGAATATGGAAAGGCCTTGGTGCCTCATTTGTCAGGTACACAGCAGAGAGTCTGAAAACGCATGAAGGTCAGCTCTTTTGGCTGCAACATATTTTTCCTCAAGAATGAGATATTACACATCTGAAAAGTGTAACTGAAGTAAATTAGCAGAAAGAATTGGGAGAAATGAATGGAATTCTTTATGAAACGCATACTTGGGGCAGTGTTTGGCAAATTCTCAAAGCTAGGGATGCTTCTGTGGCATTTTCATCCCACTGTATTCTGGGGCCAGCCAGTTCAGTTTATACTGTAGGAAGGAGAATGGCTCGCCAGAGTCCTGACCTTTCTTCTGGGTGACAGAGATTCAGAACAATAGCACCTCTGGCACCTCAAAATGAAGTCAGTGTGTTAAGGTAAAGGACACCAGACACCCTGATGTTCTAAAACATCTGGATGATGCACTTCACTGTTCACTTTTCATCTAGATATTTCGCCTCAAGTAGACAGAGCTGAAGGCAGCATGCTCAAGGCATATTGGACAATGCCGAAACTGCCCTTTTCTGCTTCTTCCGTTGATCTCATTTATATTGGACATGGAGCTCATGCCATTTATTTGCCATTTACTTATTGATTAATCTAAAATGTTTAACCTGACGGAGGCATCACAAATGGCAGGTTGTTCTGCTGGGAGCTGCCTCAAATGCTGGGATGCATTCCTCAAAAGGCATTATCCAGGTAAAATCCCATCCTAATGAATACTGCAGCAGCATGGCCAGGGCCCTGTTTGGGTGGTGGCCAGGATGCGGCAAAAATGATTGAAGGTTGGCAGAATTGTGCTAAGTAATAACAAGGGCAGCATTGCCCTGGAACAAATTCAGGCAACCCTCACATACAGCATCCGCTCACCCACAAAGAAGAAGTGTTCTGCAATTGTACTTCAGGTTAAAGTTCTATTTGTATGCTAATGTCTCATTGGGCTGTCCCAGGAGAGTTCTGAGGGGAGCGGGGCAAGAACTTAAAGGGAAGCGGGGCACATTTGAATGAATCTGTGAGCCAATAGAAATGAAACCAGAGTGTGGGAGCTATAAAAGAGGCAGTGAAGGAAAGGGAGTCTGCAGGACAGTAAAGGACTTGCCCCCAGACACACCTGGGGCTATGACAGCGTGCATCATTTACTGAAGTGCCATGGTTCAGAGCATGCACTCTGCAATCAACAGTCTGCATTCTGTGACCTGTCTCAACGGCTTACTCCCTGTATGGACCTTGGACAAATTTAATTTATCTGTCTGTTCTGTGCTTTCTCATCCGTAAACTGAGGATATTAAGAGTATTCTAATAGTGCTGTGAGAATTAAGTGAGATAATGTATCCATAAACCTTTACCAGTGCTTGGCACATGGTTAACACTCAACAAGTAATATTGATGTTATTCTGTGCTATTTTTCCCTTCGAGAGCAGCTAGCCCAGCATATCTTTTATTTATGTATTCATTTTAAGTAAACATATCTGTATGGAAAAATGTTCAGACATTAAGCATAGAGTGGGGTGAGTTTTCACAAACTGAACACCCCTACCCAAATGAAGAAGCAGAACTTTATCAGAGCCCCAGAAGTCCACCTCCTGCCTCTCCAGTCTGATTCCTCCCAACGAATGTAACTACCAGTCAAATTTCTTTCACAGTCTGCTAATTTCCCCTGTTTTCAACTTTATGCAAATGGAATTGTGCCGTATTTACTCTTTTGTATCTGGTTTCTTCTCCTCCATACTATTTGTGAGATTTATTACTTGATAAAACAGAATTCCGTTCATTCTCATTTCAGAGATCCTGCATTTCCTTATTACAGCCTCACAGAACACTTAGGTCTTCTAAACAGTTGGGAGCAAAGTAAGAAACAATTTGTTAAGCAAAATACAGTACCAAAGCACTTAAAAAATGTATTTAAGGGCAGTTGGGTGGCTCAGTTGCTTGAGTATCCAACTCTTTGATTTCTGCTCAGTTCATGATCCCATGATTGTGGGATTGAGCCCCACATCCGGCTTACTCACTGAGCATGAGCCTGCTTAAGATTCTCCATCTCTCTCTCTCTCTCTCTCTCTCTCTCTCTCTCTCTCTCTCTCTCCACACACACACACCCTTCTCCCCTGCTTATACACGCTCTCTCTCAAAAACTATATATATATTTAAATTAGAGATCATTCCAAGTTATATCTAAAGGAACTTAATTCTCAGTCATTTGCACAGTGGAAGGCTTATTGAATAGGGGAAAAGCAGATGTTTCAGAGGGCACCTTCCCTTCTCCACAACCAACAATGTATGGCTCCCATTGATGCACAATCATAGAGTAACTAACAAATTCTCATAGTACTCTGAGCTTTGCTAAATCTGGGTACGCCAAAGACATTGCTTGCATGAACAGCATCTTTCAAGGATATGCCATCAGAATGTTTCTGAAACACTGAGTAAGCCTTGAATCCTCATTTTCCAGATGGGAAAACTAAGTTCTAGAGGAAATAAATCCCTCCCACTCCAGAGTCATATAGTCAGTGAGTAAGAAAGTTAGGGCAGAATGGAAAGAAAGTAATAGAGGAGTTGGGATATTGGCTTTAGCTAGAGCAAAAGCATAGCTTCTGAAACAAGAGCACGACTCCCTTCAAACTAGCCTAAACTTGTTCTGTATGAGGACCATCCACCCTGCAGCCCAAGTGATCTTTTTACAGCATCATGTCCCACAGCCTGCTGTTTTTCCCAATTACAGAACACAATGAAATACTTTTTTGTTAAAAGGTAAGCATTCTATACTTCAAGACCATAAATATTAGTTGCCACTTAAATGTAATTTGAATTTTCAAAAGAAAATTTGGTTATAGCCTCCTCCCCCCATAAAATCATTATCTGATGACAGGACCAGTATTTGTCACCCTATGGTAAAATAAGAGGTTAGCATTTCTTCAAGTATAAGTTGATTTCTGTGGTCAAGTTTAATGCAGGAGACGCATTAAGAAGTGAAAGGTAATTCAGTTACATAATTTGAATCACAAAGTTCTATCAGATCATGTGCATAATATCACAGTTGCTATTCTGTTTCATTGAGTCCAGTTGATACTATGCTGTATAACCTAGTCTTAGAAAATAGAACAGGGCCATTTATTTTTAAGATTCTCAATCCTAGCCAAAAGGTGAAGCAGACTTGTACAGCCATCATTGGAATAGTCTTACACCTCTGCCCGTTAAGCAGAAGTCAAAATCATAATATAGAAAATAATTTGACCTTGCTGAGAGTAAAAGAGAAATGCACAGAGCCCACCAGAAATAGGAAAGATGAGCTCTGAATCTGGATTTATCCGTGACATGTCCTTTAATGAGAGAGATTAACTACTAATTTAGTTTGGTTCCTTTGCTTCTATTTCTCCACCCTGCATAATCTGATCACACTTCCCTACAACCAAAAAACTCAAACTGGAAAAAGCATATTTTTATCTAAAGATACCGTACACTGCTGATGTAATGCATTAGTTTGTTTTCCAACAGAAAAAATAGTTTATGGATTTGCATGTCAATACTTTTAAATGTTTTTAATTTGTATGTTTCCATTCTCATGTTTCTGTATTCATTTGGAATTCTCATTCTATAAAAATTATCTCTTCTACAAAATGACTTTTTGGATACTTTCTCATATTTTATAAGTTTAGTGTTTCAATGTAATTTCAGGTTTTGAAACTTTTTTTTTTTTAGAGAAAGAATAAAAGAATGAGAGAGTATGAGTAGGAGAGAAGGGCAGAGGAAAAGAGAGAGAGAATTGTAAGCAGGCTCCATGCCCAGCATGGAGCCCAATGCAGGGCTTGATCCTATGATCCTGAGATCATGACTTGAGCCAAAATCAAGAGTTGGCCGCTTAACTGACTGAGCCACACAGGTGCCTTAAATGTAACTTTTCTTTTTTTTTTTTTTGAAACTTTTAAATTTTTTAAAAAATGTATAACTTAGCCTCTACCTACTTCTAAAATTAAAATGAAGTGTATTTTGAAACCTTGGCATAAAACACTTTTTCTTCCTCTGAATGCGTAGTGAATCAGACTTGCTCTTTTCTATTCAAACAAGAAACAAATGAAGACAAACCAGAAAGATGCAAAGAATGTATGTACATATATATATATATATATATATATGTGTGTGTGTGTGTGTGTACATATAAAATATATATTTCCATATACATTTTGTTTCCTTCCATTTGAAGAAAAATGGAAAGAAAAAAGCAGATTGCAGGCAATCATTCTGCATCAATTCAGCTCATTTATCACCGACTCAAGACAAGGGTTAAAATTATGGACTATTCCAGGTGCCATTGCCTGCTTATGTGCATTTGAGAAAACAGGTGGGTCTCTGTGAGGAATGAAGTGACTACTATAAATTCGTGGCAATTATGAGGATTAAAACATAGCTCTTTTGGCTACGATCACTAATCAAAGCAAAAACCTTATGTGTGCTGAGAAAAGGACTGTTTGTCTTAAGGTGGGTCTCACCTTTTGTCTCCCCCTTCCCCTTTATACACAGTGCCATTTTCTGATTATAATCACAATCAGGAAGACTCATCTTTTGGAATTAAGGGGGAAAAAAGTCCTCTGGGACCCACTTGGGCCATATCTACATGTCATGCTTATGACTCTATTGATAATTTCCCAATCAAATAAGGGTTTGTTTTTTGTTTTTTTTTTTTGGTTTTTTTTTTTTTTTTGTCATCATAAGGGCTGATTGTCATTAATGGTGAAGCAATCAATAGGATTGATGTTATTTCAGGCACCTTAACAACTGAATTGGATCAACCATGCATGAGTCCATAGATAGCTCATTGACTGGCTGTTATTGTGGCTGATAAAACCAAGTCAGCTGGAAAAGAGCTCTTTCAGTCTAGCCTTGTAGAGAAACTTTAAGTCTTTACTGTGGAACCATCCAAGATGATTGGCCCTTTGAAGCAGCCAACTGGCCTAAGCCTGGAGGGATTATGGACACAAGAGGCTCTGGCACAGAGAATCAAGTCAAAGACAGCCCCAGCATTTGCAAATATGCACTTGAAAGCATGCAATGATTGGCTTACAAGGGCAGAATTAATTAAATCTATGGACATTTAATTCTCTTCTGGTGAAATGGTAGTCAAGAGAGAAAAGGATGCACGGATGAACTACTTCAATGGAGCAATTATCAACCCAGGTTAGTAGAAGAAATCTTCCAAATGCCCAGGTCCAAGCCATATCCTATTGCAGGAGCACATGGTACAGCCCACAGGAGGAATTGAGCTATTTAAGCTGGAACAAGGGGAGCACACTACAGATACCATGCCCAGAATTCTGCCAGACTGCTCAGAAGGAGGAAGAGGAATTAAGATTCCTGCCTTGCACATTAGCCCTGGATCTTGAGAATTAACTCCTCTATATAAACTGGCTTGACTGTCACAGTTATCCATGGAGGCAAGCTGCCTTTTTTATGGAAATGCCCCTTTGTACACCAGGAGACCCAACCTGGAAAGGTCTGGAATGTGAGCAGACCCAAGGAAGCTCTTAAAAGGGAAGTCCTGGTAAGCCTGGGACATTTGGTTTACATGGGGCAGTTTTGGCTTATACCTGTTGCCTGGCATGAATGCCATTATTTCTAGATAGTATGCTAGAGTATACAAAAGAATAGATAACACTACTAAGCATTGCTGTCCTGATAGTGTGTATCAAAGGTTGACCCCACTGAGAAGGAAAAAAAGGTGGGAAGGGGATGAGACACAGAAGTGGGCTGATTATTATGCTTGACTTAACCCAGTGTGTTTTAAGATACCTCAGGGAATCCAAAAACATTCACAATTATTGTAACATGCCAGGCACTTTTGCCTAGGTACACTGTTCTAAGGTCTTAGGTTTCATTTTGCCGACAGTAAAATTAAAGCTCAGAGAGGTTAAACAACTTGTGTCGGCTCACACAGCAAACACAAATTTGGCTACAGCTCATGTGGTTCCCATCACGCCTTACCAGAACACACTGATGGCCTTCATATCCCTTCAAGCCTTTCAGGCTTTCATTTGGCCCTGGAAGCATAGCTGAAAGCTGGCCCTTTCCATTGAAGTTAAGAGTTCTCTCAGCTTTGTTCTTCCAGCTGTTAAGCTGAAGTCTTTCTGAATTTTGGGAAACTTTTTCTATCCAGGCTTTTAGGATGTATCTCCTTATCCCCATTCCAGGACTCCCTGAATCTTTAGTCAAGTTAAACAAGAGAAAAAGGAAATTACTTAACTAATCTAGCAATGCAAGCATCTAGTAATGCACACACACACACACACACACACACACACACACACACACACATACACACACGAACATGTACACATGCACACACAGATATAAGTACTATCTTATATCTGTTTGGCTAGCGTCGCCAAATGAAATGAAAGAGCCCAGCTAAGTTTGAATTAAGATAAACAATGAATATATTTTTATATAAGTACATCCCAAATATTTCATGGGATATTCTTATCCTAAATCCTTACTATGAATATCTGTAATTTAAATTTAACAAAGCATCTGTTATTTTTCTCTGATAAGTCTGGCAACTCTTATTACCTGCCCTTTCATCTAATATTACACGTACCATCAAATATAGACTAACAAATACACTCATTCACACACACACACAGAACTATACAAACTGTAAATGGAAGGAGTATGCATTTGTTCCACATAATTCAGATAGAAAAAATAACTTTAAACAAGCTTTATATGCTCCAAGTAAAGTCATATATGGCTCTGAGCCTCTATTCATAGAGTTGTGATATTCTTTTTTTTGTTTATGTTTATTTATTTTTGAGAGGCTGCAAGTGGGGGAGGGGCAGAGAGGGACTAGAAGATCGGAAACCTGCTCTGTACTGACAGGCTGACAGCAGCAAGCCCGATGTGGGTCTCAAACTCACGAACATGACCTGAGCAGATGTTGGATGCTCAACTGACTAAGCCACCCAGATGCCCTGAGTTGTAATATTCTAATCTCAGTCATGTGTTTGGAAACCCCATCACCTCCCTAGGGTTATATAGGAATCTGGGAAAGAGCAGCCATGTGGCTGTGGAAATATGGGAGGACCCTCGTCTTTGGTCACATCACCAAAACAAGGTAGCAGCTTCATTCAATGAATGAATAGCACCAATAGTAGAACAAAGATCCTTCTACCATGGCTCCCACCCACACCCTGATCTCCTGGCAACCAGTCAGGCACGATTCGTAATCCAGCCTCCTCTGGGTTCAGGGTAAGTATGAGACACAGCCCCCACTCCTTTACAGAAACATGTTATGCCCTCTCTTAGGAAGACTATGTCTCCTAAAAAATCCAGGTTTATGTTACCTATTAGCTAAAAGTTAGCAAAGCAAACCTGTTTTTACTCTTTCTTGGCTAAGCGAGGACACTAATCTCCAGGATACTTGAAGCTTAGTTATTTTTGGTAGACAGAAATTAGAATGGTGACTCCAGAGGAGAGAGAAATATAAATTTATGATTAAATACACTATGAAAACTGCTGCAGATATATATTCAGGAACTCAAAAAAAAAAAAAAAGAAAAAGCTTTACATGTCATTCACAATGACCTTTCTATTATCACCATGTTATAGATTAAGAAACTGAGATAGAGATGAAATAACTTGCCCAAGGCCACTTAGCTAGTGAGTTGCTATGTGCAAGATGGTGTGTATGACAGAAGTGGAGTAGGGGATTGGGGAACACCAGGGACCACCTCTGGGGAGAAGGCTTGAACTGAGGGTTTTGGGAGATGAGCAGGAACAGAGAATTCTACTCTGCGGAACCAGCAGGAGTGTCACACAGAGGCATGGGCCTGTGTGCTGTGTGGAGAGCTACAGGTCTTGTGACTGCTGATGTGGCAAAGGATGGGGCTAAAGGAAAATGAAGAAGTTTGAGCTCCATCTTAGGAACTAAGGGGAGTCATTGAAGCTTTTCAGCAGGAGCATGACAGGATTCAATTCATAATTTGGATCAGACAGGAGAAATCCAGGATATAAGGAACACATCTACAAGTAACCAAGGGCTGTACAACTCTAGTGGGCTTATGCTGCCTGACCTCTTGTCATATCCTTAGTGGGCTTCTGATGATTCCTACTCAACCAAGACACCTTCTATGTTGCCCCTATCCCTTTTCCTTTCCGTAATGTCTTCTTCCATTTTTAATGTTCTTTTTATATTGGAACAACAAACCACAAATGCTCTTCTTTCTATGACATTATCTACGTGAACTAAAAAATAGCTACAATAATTTTTGACAGAAAGAAAATACTTCTTAGGACCTACAGTGGTCTTAGCAATAACTCCTTTTGGAACAGCTAAATCAACTTACACATTTTTTTTTTAATTTTTTTTTTCAACGTTTATTCATTTTTGGGACAGAGAGAGACCGAGCATGAAAAGGGGGGGGGCAGAGAGAGAGGGAGACACAGAATGGGAAACAGGCTCCAGGCTCCGAGCCATCAGCCCAGAGCCCGACGCGGGGCTTGAACTCACGGGCCGCGAGATCATGACCTGGCTGAAGTCGGACGCTTAACCGACTGCGCCACCCAGGCGCCCCTCAACTTACACATTTTTTAAAGCAGACTTCACCAACAACCCTTTGACCACATTGTGTCCCCAGAAAGAATTGTGACCCAGAGAAACTACTTGACAGAATTGCTTTGACATCTGTCTCAGAACAGAGAAAGTCCAGCAGTAAGCCTGGAGTAAAGAACACACCCAGCTTAATTGGCAGCATAAAAAGTATTGCTAATAGTTTGCAATCTTCCATTATTTTTGTAATTATCTTCTATCAATGGAGGTGTGGGTGGTTGTTTTCAAGGTCAAAATTCTTTCAGACACCAAAATTGAGCTATACCATCTGGATTGTAAAGAGTTTGCAAATCAGGGACTGTCTCACTGTTGCTTGAAAACATCTTATCAAAAGATAGTTTGGGTTTCCATATCCACTATCTCTTGACTCAGAAAAGAAAGAAATAAAGAAAAAAGAAAAGAAAGCTTGATGAGACAAAAAGCAAGAACATTAGATAACCACCAGTCTATATGACCTTTCTCCACAACAGCTCTCCAGATCTCATAGAATTTTGTAGAATCCAAACCAAAGTCATAAGGATGTGATGATCTGCCTTCTAAGAGGACAAATTCTTTGTTTTCAGAGGCCAGAAGCATGTGGCCTCTAAGTAACCATCAGAAGCTCTGGGTTTAAGCCTTGGTTCCATCTTGTGGGATCTTAGATAATTCAGTCTCACTGGTCCTCAAGTTCCTTGGTAATAGAAGAGAATCGAGACTGCCTGTCCTCTCTTCTTCATATGTTCACTGAACACACTGCATGCTTTGTACTGTTCCTCTTTTAGAGAACATGCCACACTGACCCATGAGTATTTATGACCTTGTCTGTCTGATTAGATTTTGAGAAGTAGAGAACAGGCTTGCAGTTCAGGTTAGCTCTGAGCTCCTACTGCCAAGCACAGTAGATGTGCACAATAATTGTTCATAAAATAAAAGCTGGGGAAGTAACCACCAAGTTGTTTAAAAGCTGAGCACCTGTGCATTTAATGATATTCCTCAGCCTCTTGCCATCCCCAGGCTAAAACTTGGAGCTAGCAGAAAGAAATCTGCATGGACCCTGAAGTGAGTTGAATGGTGATCCCCAAAGGAGATACAACCAAGTCTTTACCCCAGTACCCGTATATGTGATCTTACAGTAATCGTCCTTATTCACAGTTTAAGTTACCTTTACCCATGGTCAACTGCATTCTGGAAGCAGATTATCCTCCTGACATATCATCAGAAGGTTAATAGTAGTGTTATGCTACTTCTCAGTGTCTATGTTATTTACCTCATTTCATCTCATCATGTAGGTACTTTATCATCTCATATCATCACAAGAAGAAGGGTTAGTACCATACAATAAGATATTTTGAGACAGAGACTGCATTCACATAAATTTTATTGTTATATAACATTACATAATATTCACATAAAATTTATTGTTACAATTGTTCTGTTTTACTTTAGTTATGTTGTTAATCTCTTTTTACGCCTAATTTGTAAACTAGTATTTTTCATATATATGTGTGCATAGGAAAAAACATAGTATAGATAGGGTTTATTACTAAATGCAATTTCAGGCATCCACTGGAGGTCTTAGAACGTTTCCTCCACAGATAAGGAGGGACTATGGTATTTAAAAAGATGATCTTTCCAGATGCAATTAAGAGTCTCAAAATGAGATCATCCTGGATTAACAGGGTGGGCTCTAAATCCAATGACAAGTGCCCTTAGAAAAGACAGACAAGAAGGCCATGTGAAGACAGAGGCAGAGATCTGAGTTACATAGTCATAGCCAAGGGAAACCTAGAGCCACCAAAAGCAAAAGAAGGCAAGGACATGTTCTCCAATAAGGTCCCCAGGGAGTATTACCCTGTACACAACTTGATTTTGGACTTCTGAGAGAGAACATATTTCTATTGTTTTAAGCCACTAAGTTTGTGGTACTGTGTTTTGGAAGGCACAGGAAATTAATACAGCTCAAAACCTTTAAGGTTTGTGTCTGCCTGATCTGAGTCCCTCTTTGGGGCCTCCAGAAGCCATGGACCTTGTGACCAGCAACTAGGGGCCTTTGGAAGCTCAGACTCCCTGTTATGAAGACAGGTGATCAAAGTTTCATTTGTCGTTTTTGACCACTGGCCTTAGAAATAGTTAGAAAGTGATGGGAAATTCAGAGTAATGTGATTTGTCATCCAGAGAGCAACTAGATGAGAGGGCACCAATTACTGGCTTGCTCAGCAGAGGGAAATGAAAAATAATTGTGGGAAGTAACACAAAAAGCTCCCAGAAACAGAGGGTCTATCATTTGTGAGACACCAGCCTCTGAGAAAGCTTCTGGTGTGACACTGCCTCTCTGAATATTATTAGAAAGGTCTGTGTGCTTCAATAGTTGAAATATGGCAAAAATTAAGTTACATGGATTTTGTGTGGCTGTTCTGTTGATTTATATTCAAAATTATCTAAATAGCTTATGAGGGGTTAGATGGTTCTCTCTAAGCCTCAGTTTCCCCATCTATAAAATGAAGACAACAATAATTCCTATTTCACAAGTTTTTGACAGCAATAAACATAGTTTTTATAAATAGTTAGCATAGTAATAAGAACACAGTATTCAATAAGCACAGCCATCATTATTATTACCTTTCCTACTGTTGCTGCTCTCTATGTCGAAAGGCAGTGAAACAAAAGAACAAAGTGGTCAAAGCTCAGGCTGTGGAACCAGAAAGGCATGGGTTTGAATGCTGGCTCCAGCACATATAAGGAGTGTGACACTGAAAAATACTCACAAAGCCTCAATTTCCTCATCTATAAAATGGGGATAACAACAGTTATCCACTCAAATCATAGAATTGTTAAGAATTAAAGTATCAGATATAAAGCATTTAACACAATGCCTGGCAAGTGGCCATTCGTGCTCCATCTTGTTCACTTTTAGGGGTTAAATTTTACTTATTCATTCATTGATTTGGCAAATATTTTAAGGTCTGTTAATGCTTTATGTCACACAAGTTCTAGGGGTTTAGCAGTGAAGACAGTAGTCATATTATCTGCTCTCAGGGAGCTTACCTTCAAGTGGGAGAGCAATTAGCTAATCATGAAATAGATGGAGATGACTGTATGTATCAGAAACCCATTAGAGATGGCTGGCATTTTTAGAAAAATTAATTGACATGCTTGCTGGAAGTAGCAGCATATGTAACTCAATGAGCCTAATGTTGGTAGAACCATTTTTATCTCTTCTGCCTCCCAAAAGGAAAGAAACCATAGATCACTCTAAACTCTAGTGGCAGGAAGTGAGGAAGAGAGATGAAAGGTAGTGCCAAGGAAACATTAGACACCTGTGCACTCTGGTCCTTTCCTGTCTCTCACCTCTTTAACCAGGGTCTAAACACATGAATCGCTTGATGGCAAGTGGATTTTCTTTGGTTGAAAACCAGTGAAGAGCCAAGCTACAATCTTTCCATCTAGGTTATGAGACACAGGGGACAGGGCACAGAATCTTAACTGCACACCCCAGTTTTGGAAGAGGACAAAACAAAAGCAAACTTGGAAATAAGGGCTGGGCCAAGTTTAACTAGGTGTTCTGGAGGTAAGATGGGTCCAAGCCACACAAATAGGTTTCCTGCAAGTGACTATTTAAATATAATTGGGGTCTGTATAATGTGATTAGTGTTACAAAAGCTGCCAGAGCTTAATAGAGTAGCTAACATGGTGAGAAATCAAGAAAAAGCCTCTGAGGAGGTAATGTTTAAATTGTGATGTGAAGACTGTTATGGGGCCAGACCCATGGAAGCTGAGCAGGCAAGAATAGCATGGATTAAGGTCCAGGGCATGAAGACTGGAGTCATGAAATGATGAGCAAAAGGGAGTGTGATATGGGAGGAGACCAGAGAAATTTGTGAGGGCTGACAATGCAAGGCCAAGGAGGCCAAGGCCAGGCATTCTGGTAAATAGCCCTTTAAGACCAGGACTTCTCAGAGACCTATGGAGGGCTGGCTCCTACGCCATTTCACTATGATGAGATGTCAGAATAGGGCTATCAGAAATGTGATAAATTGAAATATTTGCATTCCATAAATTAGCACTTCTGTCACCAAAAATGCAATGATATATAAATGTGCTATTTGCAAGATAATGGAAGGATTTGTTTTTAATTGATAAACCTATAATACACTATAGTTTGTGTAGTCTGGAAATGGAACACAGGTTTCAGGATGTATTATCAATGTCTCTGTTCAACTGTATCATGATATCGCTAACACCTAACTTTAAGAAAAGGTCAGAAAACGTACATTAGAGGGCTTTGGAGACATGGCCCCCTCGTGCAGGCCTTCTACCTCTGTTCCTGGTTCTCTGATGGGGCCTCAGCTTCAGGAATCTGAGAGAACCAGGGTTTTACAGAAAGAGATAACTGTTTTCCTAAATACTCAAGACTGCCGTATTCACAGTGGCCAGCTCCTTGCATACTGCAGA
>NW_024412415.1:18997179-19163869 GCF_014898765.1 Herpailurus yagouaroundi | reverse complement strand
AAAAAAAAAAAAAAAAAAAAAAAAAAAAAAAAAAAAAAGAGAGAGAGAGAGAGAGAGAGAGAGAAAACAATATGAAACTCAGAAACTATCAACAGTTTGGATGCCCCAGACATGTTTTTAAATTAACTCAGTTTTTCTAATGCTGTTTTCTATCCCATTGCTGCTGTAGTTTGAAGCGGAGAATGTGGTGGACTTTAAGCACTAATAAACAACCACAGAATTCCATTTGGCATCTGCTCCCATGAGCCTTGCTAGCCTAGGACCGCAACCCCAGGCTTCTCACCTTACAGGCAGAGGGTAGCTTTGAAAGAACATAATGTTACTCAGAGCTGTGTTCTCATTTTCACTGTCTGGGAGAGGAAATGAAAAGACTCCAATGCTCAATCTTGGATAATTTATAAGAATATCTCATCTCTGCTCTGAAACTTATTTATAGAAGTTGAATCTTTATTAACTTGCTGTGTGACCTTGAGCAAGTCAGTTAAACTCTCTGGGACTCCTGATAAAGTCTAAATTATATAAAATTTACTTCATGAGACTATTGCTGGGCTTCCATGAAAAAAACATTTAGTAAATAAATGATAAATTGCAGGGGCAGGTCCAAACTTTCTGGGAACTGAAGCTACTAATATCATTTTGAGGGCCCTCTTTTAGAAAAGGAATTTAAAATTCTTAGGCAAAAGAATTTAGGAGGTGTCAATATGAGTGAGAGTCTGAATCTTAAGCTTCATGGCAATTCTCTCTTGGGGAAAACAATAATAAGATTATAATTATTATAAGAATTATTAGCACAAACTCATTGGGATTTCCTGGAAAGTATAGGCTAGAAAGGAGATTTTTTTGACCATGCCTGCAGTTGCTCAGAGAAAAGAAACTGCATTTCCTGGGATGGTCTGCATGACCTTTGCTGCCTGAAGATCCCTTTTTACTCAAGCTGGCCTCAGACTTTAAGTTCTTTCCTGTGTAGACAAATATTCTCAGAGTGTGATTTCAGTTGAGTCAATCTAGTGCATGCCTCTGGCATATACTTCAAGAAGACATGGTGGTTTTCATTGTGACTGGAGCAAGATCCAGAAGGAACCTGGATGGGCAGGGTTCCTGAACTCAAAACTTGCAGTCTGCCTGAGGAGAAAACCTAGATACACATCAAATAAGTAGAGAATATGATGCTAAGGTATCATGGCAAACTGCAATGGTGCTCATCAAATTCTCACCCTCTTTCTGAATAAGCTTAAATCACTCTTACATTATAAAGTGTGCCCTGAGTACCCAGCCCACAAATTCCCTGCCTCCACCCAACACATGGTACACTTAAGTTCAAGAATACATATTTGGCATCTTCTATAACAACTCTTGCATCATTCTCTTGCTATTTAATTGCATGTGGGGAGTGGGAGTGGTGGGGGTGGTGGTTGTGGTTGTTATGATGATGTTTCCTCAACAAAATGATCAGCATTTTGAGGGCAAGAACCAGGTTATTTACTTTCATATGATCCTGTGGGCTCTGCTCTGTCCTACTAAGTGAGGGAATATGTATCAAATATTGAACTGGACATTCCCACTTAGCTTATCACATGCCATGGGCTGATACTGATAGAAAGAGAAGAGAGGGATGCTGGTAAGAGGTATAGGGGAGGCAATCAGGAAGGTTAAGTTCAAACTTCATAAACTTCATTTTCTCAGAGTTAGTGTACTTCCCCCTAGCTCTGCAGTTCAGCATCCCCATTTTTCAGCCTCATGTACCAGTTAGGGCAGAGGCAGCAGGGTGATTTGCCAATATAAGAAGGGAGGTTTTTCAAATAAGGAAGTGACTACAGAAAGGTGGCAGCAGTAGATATTGGAAGAAGATAGTTACTACACTGTTTTCATCTTCTTTGGAGAAACGGGGATAAGCCAGCGATCAAGAAGTCGTGAGACTTTAGGGGGTCTGGTGAAGGCCAGCGGTGAGACTATGGCTGATGCCTTAAGGGCAAACAGCTGTGAACTCAATACCATGCTGAACAGAAATGAAGGGCCAATTGCGTGGCAACCAGGTGAAGATGGATTTTAGGACGGCAGTGATCCACTAAAAGCAGCCACAGCCACAGCATCCTCAGTGACTGCTGCAGATCAGAGCACAGGTGCCAGAGGCTGACTCAGTCATCATTCCTGCTGGCTCCTGAGAGGACCTCACCCTCCAGGCAGAGCCATGTCCTGCTTATGGATGGGCCTGGCTGCAGGTAGCCTTTGTACCTCCTGATGTCAGTACCAGGAATGCCTTCTCACCTCTCATGGTCACTCTCACACCTCCTGAGATACCTCTTCTGATGCCCAGCCAGTCCATCTCAGTCTCTGCATCCTGCATCGTCAGAGGGCTCGCAGGGAAGCACAGCTCCCATAGCACTTACCTAAGATGACCCTTTGCTCTCATGGAATGGTGCCCTCTGTGAGCAATGGAGCAATAGAAAAAAGAAAGGGCCACCAAGCCAGCCAATTAGACCAGCTGGATAATCAACCCTGGCAAAGACGGCATGACTGACAACTCTGTAAGATGAAATCCTTTCCTATCTCGACCCAAGATTGTCTCTGCCCCTCATATTTACACGTAATACTACACTTATTGGTATTGTTGTCTACATATCTTGATGCTTAGGCACATAATAGGCACTCACCAAATCCTCACTGCCTGAATTGGGAGTAGGGTTCCATTAGCTTTTCCCCAACAGGGGAAAGATACAGGATGGAAACATCCCCTGTTGTGGGAAAGATTCAATTTCTCAGAGGGATGATTTCTTTCTGGGTACAGAAAATCCTGCTGCTGAGACAGAGCCTCCTTTTAGACCCCAGGGCTAACTACCACTTCATGGACTCCACCCCAGAAGGGCAAAACTGTCCTTTAATGAAACCTCATTTGGCATTAGGGAGCCCTGGACATTCCCTTTGCAGTATCTTCCTGTTCTGATTGTCTCTTCCAAAGGGACCACTGGGGACTGCAAGAGAGGACTGTCGACAACTGATAAATGCAGTCTTCAAAGCCACTCATCCATTCTTAATGGACAGCCCGTTAATTTGAGGTCTAGGTCATGAATTTGAATGCTATGCACTGAACACCTCTTCAGCAAGAAAACCTGGTTTTGCCTCAGGGTAAATGGTGATTCATTAATTGTAATTAAATTAGGCTGGTGGCTTAAACTGGATGTGACAAAATGAAAATCCCCATATAAAACCTGAGATGCATATCGCAGGCCTTCTGTCAATAACATCTAGTTTTTGTCTAAGTGGATTTAAAGGGAACAAGATGCCTCTTCTTTAAGAAAAAAATAAAATAAACTGCCTTGGTTAACTAGGGAAATAAATAACTTCTGAATGTTTCTCTATTTCTTATTCATTCAGGTCCTGGTATAGAAACCTCAAAAGACTAATAATAAGGGCTTGAAGTCTTCCCTGCCCAGCTGGGAATGAGCAACGTCTCAAATTTCACCCTTGTGGGTAGGTCAAGAAGTTGATTTTTCTGCTCTTGAGTTATAATCTGGGTTCTATTGGCCCAACAAATACAATTGCCTCTTAAGACTGTGGGTGTATGGCTAAATCTTTAGATGGAAGTCTGCTGTCCTGAGATCTTATTGGACCTCACTCAGTAGGTAGGTGTCAACTCTGAGACCCTTTGTGCCTGAATTTCCTCATCTGTGAAATGAAAGGGTTAGACAAGGTCTTCCTTTACAGAAAAATAAAGTTCAGCAGAAACCCAACATGAAACAAGTAATGGGAAGCTTCTCTGGTTGAACAAAATGGAGGAGCCTCACCTGCTGACACCCACAGTCTCATCTCCAAGACCAGAAGAGTCTCAAAGGAAGTCAGATGACAGTAGAGCAAAGTCTGAAACTGGCCAAGTGGGTATTGTCTCAAGACCCTTCTAACTCCAAAGCTTGTGAAAAGCATAATTTCCATCATGCTCTTTTATTGACTTAATGTTCTCCTTCTGGGGGAAGTACCTGAGTTTGTTCACAGTGAATGAAGTATGGGTGTGATTCTCTGCCTACTAAGGATGTAATACTAACTTTAATACAGAATAGTTATATTAATGAGATACTAGAACTTTGTCACAGGTCACTCAACCAACTTGAAAATGTTGTTTGATCTATGTCAGGCAATAGAACAGAAATCATACCAGACCTTTAAAGAATGTCTCCAGTCTAGGAGTCACAAACCCAAATGATTTGGGGGATCAGACATAAAATATAAATGAGTGAAAAGGGCCAGTTGGGAACTGCAGCAAATGGACAGTGCTTGCATCATCCTGGGGAACAGGTGCTACTCTCCTCCAGCTAATTGTGGCCACAGCCACAGGAAGTGTGGGATCAGCATGATAAAGCCTTCTGTCATGAAAAGCTGTATATTCAGATTATCAAATTTTAAATAAAAAGCAAAGAAAAGTGTATAAGTCAGAGTCTGACCACAGAAGCAAAACCATTCTCAATAGTGAAAAACATGGGATTTTTAACTGGGATTAGATCTTACACAACTCTGAGAAGTGGTGAAGAAGTCTCTGCAAGGGTATTGCACCTGGCATTGGGCTGAATTTACTACTGGTCAGCTGTGATAGCAGCTGGGGAGAAAAAAAATGTACATGAAATAAGAGAGAGCAAGGGCAGACTGGAACTCATGTCTGGCTTTTAATGACTAATCTTGATGAGGTGGGTGACCTGCAGAAGGTGGCACCTTCAGCCCTGGGACCAAACCCATACCTGACCCAGGAAGGTGAAGGAGGAGGTCTGCCAGGAGGGAGGGAGGCCTGCGTGCGGGCCAGCAGATCTGCAACAAGGTGCAGGAGCTGTCTGGCTCCCTGCAGCCACTTTTGGTGCTTGAAAAAAGGCTGCTGCTTAAATTCACCTTCCAAATCTTATGTAAATATCTCTTGTGACCAGCCCTAGTCCAAAGTCCTATAGGACAGAGAATTCTGGGAAACAGCTCCAGCTTAGCAAAGTTGACAAAATACAAAACCACCTTGTCAACATGTCCATACATATTTCCTTAACCACACATAACTTCCAAATAAAGACAATAGCAAAATTTTATTTACAACTAACATGATGCAACTATTCTTCCTGCAATCAAAACACACTCTCTATACAAAGGGAAAACAAAGTCATTCTACTCATAGTTTGGCTGATGTTCTTTCCTCTTCTGAGTCACATTCCCCTTTTGATAGCCTGACATTTATACTGAACTATAAGGTTAACTATTGTTAACACATTTTTTTCTATTCTCATTGCGTTATAATTGACATATAACATTGTCTAGTTTTAGGTTTACAACATAGTGATTTAGTATATGTGAATACTGTGAAATGATCATCACAATTAGTTTGGTTAACATCCATCACCGCACATAGTCTCAATGTTTTTTTTTCTTATAATGAGGTGAACACATCTTACATTTGAGAAATGGGAAAGGGAAAGACAGAATTGGCTAATATATATGCAAATATATTGAGACCAAAATATGGAAGAAATGTTCATAACCATTATAGTCTTTGTTTCTGTAACTCGTCACATGGTTACACTTAGTATTTAGAACTCCGTTATCCCACTACCCTTTTCATGTTTTATTACCTTTGATAAGCACCTTGGCTAGAGGTGTTCCTAGTCTGGTGGGGTGACATAATTTTTCATGCCTGAAGAGTCTGGGTCCTGCCTCTAGTGAGCTGTCACTGTTTTCCATTGACTTTTGTCACAGAGAAGTCCAGGAGGGGGATTTACAGGATACATTTTTGGCAGTGCTGCAAGCTCCTTCCTCTAGGGGATTCAAATGCTACTTCATTCCAGGGACTCCAGGTCTGCACTCTGGTTCAGGTACAGGGTGTGGTGGGGTTGACACTTTCCTGCTATGGTGATTTCACCCAACTTTCAGTTACCAGGCTCAGGATGTTTCCTCTTACACAAATTAAGTAGACTACTCATCCAATTCAGCACTAGAGAGACACCATAATCAATTAGCCAAAGTCAAAGACATCCTGTGTTCTACATTTACAAACAATGTAATGATGAAAATCCTTATGTATGCATCTTTCATACTTGCATACTTGTGCAAGTATAGGAAACATTTATAGACAGAAAGGCATAGAACATTTTTGTTCAGCCCCTCCTGGTTTTATCATACAATGCTTAGCCATTTGTTCATCTATCTCAAAGTTCATTCTTCTAGGTTGATGGTAATAATTTAAAAAAAAATAATAATCATTGCTATTTTTAACATTTACTGTTGGCTAACTAAGCTTTTTCTCCCTGGAATCTCATTTACTCCTTAAAACTAGGCAAGTGTTATTATTCCCAATTTACAGATGAGGAAATGTTCACAATTCCAAGAGCACACACAGGTATAAGATCTGTGATAAAAAGGATGCAAGAGACTTGAGCCAGATCTCACAGTCAATGATTGACATAATCAAAGTTTAAGCTTTCTTTTTCCAAAAACCATTTTTTCTCTATATTGTGGCCCAGAGAAAAGATAATGCACATATCTGTTTTAATAATTTTAAAAGTTAGTTTTATGCCTTGTCATGGGCACAAACCAGATACCAGAGGAACAATGGGAATTTTGAAAGCATGTGGACCAGACAGTTCAGATAAATGGTTGCACGAGTAGTTAAAGATGTTCAGAAACTGGGAGGTCTCTGGGAATAAGGGGAACATAACATGGTGGAAGAGAAAAACTGCAGCTGATCACTACTGGTGTAATTTTAGCACATCAGTAAACCTTCATTGCCTCATCTGTAAAATGGGGAAAACAATAAAATATATTTCATAAGAATGTTGAACAGAGTCAACAATATGTGCAAGGGCCTAGTAGTTATTGCCATAGTTCACCAGCAAACCAAATAACCCAACCTCAAATTAGCAGTAATTACAGAGGCCATACGTGTATCTCCTAGATTGGCTAGGGTATTCCTTATTTAATACTCTTGACACAGGATTCCATTTGGTTTAACATTTCCATGCTCTGAAAAGTAGTCTGAATTGAACAATAAGTTATATGAAAACCAAAGGATCAGTGTTGGAGCAAGCCAGCCAAGGTGAAGTAGCCTGCTAGCACAGTTTCTACTCTTGGTTACTCCTCTTCTCCTTGGAGAGAACTAAATCTAAGTAAGCCCAACCAAGGATATGGATTTCAGAAAGCATGCATGGCTAAAAGATAATTCCCTGACAGTCTAGCTGATTGCCCACTACTGGTTGGTAAACCAGACCTGGCAAATAGCATGCATTACCAAATAGCAAGTGCTTATGTTGAACTAATTATATGCCAGGCATGGTTGAAAGTGCTTTATATTATCAACACATTCAATCCTCACAACAGCCCAGTAACACAGGTTATCATCCCCATTTTACAGATGAGAAATGGAGAAATGGAAAGTTAAGTAAAGTAGAACCTTGGTTGTGAGCATAATTTTTTTTCAGGAAACATGCTTGTAATCCAAAGCACTTGTATATCAAAGCAAATTTCAACAATCATTGGCTCAGTTGTGATCATGTGACATTCAGTGTCACGTAGGACTCCTATTGCAAGACATCACTCCTGTATCAAGTTAAAATTTATTAAAAATGTTTGCTCATCTTATGGAACACTCACAGAACAAGTTGCTCGCAATCCAAGGTTTTACTGTACTTTCTCCAAGATGACAGAGCTAATATGTGGCAGAGACCAGAGTTTGGGCATAGGCAAACTAGCTTCAGTCTGTGCTCTGCACATGCAGTAAAACCTCTCTCTCAGCCACTTGAGTCTAGAGAAGCAGAGTAACAAAGGCCACACAGGGAACATACTAGAAGCAAAAACTCTTCATTTCTCCCTAGGGAAAGCATGTAGTGGAATTTCAACTTTTGAATAGACAGTAGAGATTCCTTCCCATTAGTGGGCTTAGTACTCTGCAACATGTGCTCAGTACCCCCATGTGTAATGAGGTGCTGAGGTGTCTTACAAGGATTTGGAGCACCATGAGTAGGAGGATTTGTGAAAATCTTTCCTACACTGATATAAGTATGTCAAGGTAGGCTATATTTCTAATCACATCAGTTTCAAGAAAACTTTGTGACTCATTACTGTGGAAGGTCTTGTAGACAGAGAATGGAGTAGAAGGCAGATGGACAGCCCATTACTTGGTGTCCAGATCAGGAATTATTTGGACAGGAATTATTTGGGTAAGATGGATTATAAAAGAAATGAGAAAGGTGGTCCAGTCTTGCTAAATTTAGATCCTGAGAGTCAGGGCATCTGGGGAATCTGGGAACATTTGGGACATTTGGGACATCTGGGTGATTGTTGATTGGCCATGTGGTATCAGATACCCTGTGTCAATCATTCAAACTCTCTGTGTACTTCTGTGTACTTCCTAGCCCATAGGATTTTTCTGAAAAGCAAGGACAGAATAGATGAAAAAAGATTTGAAGAAAAATCTTAAATGCCCTAGCAATGTAAAGACTCTGGATAAAACTTCCAAGAAGGGAAAGAGGAAAGATAAACTTATCAGAAGAGTTGTGTTAAAATGGATCAGAAGAGGGGCGAGTGGGTGGCTGAGTTTAGTAAGGGTCCAACTCAGGTCATGATCTGACAGTTCATGAGTTCAAAGCCCTCATCAGGCTCTATGCTGACAGTGTGGGGCCTGTTTGGGATTTTCTCTCTCTCTCTCTCTCTCTCTCTCTCTGCCCTTCCCCCATTCATGCTCTCTCTCAAAATAAATAAATAAACTTAAAAAGATTAAAATGGGTCAGAAGGAACTGGGGATTGAGTTAGCATGACTGAAATCCAGAGTGTTACATTTTCTTTTTAAAATGTTTACCTTATCAGGCATGCTTGGTGCAAAGAAACAGAAATTTCTGGTAATGTCACTCAGAGCAATGACTCTGAACAGAGCTCCATTCACCAAGCCATCTTGGACTGCCTCCCAGTTGACAGTCACATCCCTCATATTGTCAGACCACACCTCTCACACAGATAACCCCTAACTCTCCTCTCTCACCATCAGCTTGTGTCAAAGCAGCCAGGATGGCCTTCCTACCAAGAATCCCCCCACCTCCACACTACACCTACCTTTAGTTAGAATGAAGCATTTGCAGAACTCTACCTGAGGGACCTGTGAGAACAGAAGGCCAATGGTGGGGCAAAATGAAGCAGCACCCCAGGATTAGTCATCTTGCATGTGAGCGGCAGGATCAGCAGGCAGTTCTGGAAGAGGCTGAACAACTATGAGCATGCCTGAAGCCAGGTGGCCACCCAGACCCCCAGCATCAGCTTGTTGCTGGGAAGTGGCTGCCCAGCCAGGAACTATGTATCACAGTGGCCTGGCATCTAGATGTGGCTGTGCAACTAATTTTCATGAATGGAATGTGAATGGGTCTCAGTGGATAAGAAGTAGGTATGTCTTCCCCTTGCTTTGTTCCCCACCTTTCAGTGGCTAGGGAAGACTCTGAAGCCCTAAAAGAAGCAGAAACCACAAGGTAGAAGGAACCTTGGTCTCTGAATGATCATGTGGAGTAAAGCTGCCCTCCAGACAGGAACATCGGACTTTTGCATATATGACAAAAATGTATGTTGTGCTAAACCACTCAGGGCTTTGTCTGTTATTGGGCTGAGCTACTTCAGTCACTAACACTTAGGAACTGAACCCTGTAGGCCGCAGTGGAATTCTCACCTTTGCCTTTGAAACAAATGAGTTCTGGAAACCTAAAATCTAGCATAGGGATTACTTAACCACACAGAAATGGCAAGGGCCTGTATTAAAGAATCCCCATTTTCTAGGGTGCCTGGGTGGCTCAGTCAGTTGAACATCCAGCTTCAGCTCAGGTCATGATCTCATGGTTTGTGGGTTTGAGCCCCACATTGGGCTCTCTGCTGACAGTGAGGAGCCTGCTTTGGATACTCTCTTTCCCTCCCTAGTTGCCCCTCCCCCCTCAAAAATAAACATTTAAAAAAATCCCCATTTTCTCTAGCCAATATAATGCCCCTTCTCTCAAGCTTCTGTTAGAATCTTTTAACCCATTCTATGCTGCATAATGCAGACGGCAGAGGAGAATGTGGAGTCCTCACACAGGAATACTCCAAGAGGAACTTGAACCCTCCTGATTACCAGGGTCCCCCTGGGTCTGACAGTGTATGCTCCTGGGCAGCCTGCATTAATATTCTGGCTGTCCCTGAGGGAAACCTAGGTGAAGATCATTTCTGTTAAAATCTTTCCCATTCTCACTAAATAAGCTGTTTGGGGCCCTATCTTTTGGGCGTAGCTAATTGGAAGTGGAACAGACCACCAATTATTTTTTTTTACTTGGTTTGGAGAAAAAATTAAGCCTAGATGGAAGAATATCAAAGTGTGAAGAGGATATAATATTATTCTTCTGAGTTGATTTTGATTTTGAAAAATGTCCCTGCTAGGGAAGATGTCTAAGCATCATCTTTCTCGTTTCACCTCCAGCTCCTGCAAGGAGTACAGAAGTGATCAATACCCTTCCAGCTCCTTCCTGGCATAGGCCTTTCTCTGCAGTGCAGCTCAGACCCTGGGTGCTGGCCCGTGAGGCCTGTTGGGGCCAGCACAGTTTACATGTGTCCAGGTGTATGGGACACCCTCTTATTGCAGCTGCCCATGACACTCAGGGCAGAGCAGCTGCCTGACTTTTCCTTACTAATTTCTTCTCCATGCTGAGCTACATGGAGGAGAATAATTGCCTTCACTCTGAGCTCTGACATTCCCGCATTCAAGCACCTGCTCTCCCACTGTTCTCCCAATAGGAAGACAATCTCTGCCACACTTGGTGTTTCCTTCACAGCAAACCTGCTTATTAGAGAGACTCACATTAGAAGGGACAGTTGGGGGCCTGTGGATGTGGCAAGGGCCAAAGTGGCATTTTGAAAGTCTCACCAGTATTTTTCCCCAGTGAAATATGAACTATGGTGGGAATTCCCCTGAGATGCTGGGCAGAAGGGAGAATTTTCTGGAGCTGCTCAGACCCATCTCATTCTCTGAAAAGGTCCCAGCCCTGTCAGCAGAAACAAATCAGGGAAGCCTAAATCCAATGAAAAGGAAAACTAAGTCACCACCATCCAACGATATCATGTTGAACTTATCAGAAGCGTTCTCAAGATTCTCTGAGTTATTTTACTGCTACTAAGAGGGTGGGATCAATTGATTCCTTTTAGAATGTGTATTTTCATTCTAGATTATAAGGTGTGATACTGTAGCAGTTATTAGTCTCCTCAGGGTCAGGGGCCAGTATAGCAACATCTCATGGGGGGAGGGGTAGGAAAATCTTAGACTCTAAGATTCCCCTCTCTAGAAGTAAGCCACTGCCTTAAGAAAATATCTCTTATTGTCTCCTTTTATCACCCGCACAAGAGCCAATCACTAGGTCTTAATTAAGATTACCAGGTTGTCTCAACTTCTTAATCATATAGGTATTAGACTTTCAGTGTAGAAACATTTTAAAGCAGAGGTTGAGAGACTATGATCTGCAGGTTAAATCTGGTCCTCCAACTGTATTTTTAAATAAAGTATAAATACAGCCACACCTATTTGTTTAGTATTGTCTATGGCTGCTTTCACGCTATAAGTTGAGTGTTGAGTAGAGTTGAATAGTCGTAACTCTGGCCTGGAAAGTCATATATATTTACTAATTTGGACCTTTACAGAAAAGTAAAATAAGAAAAATAATAGAAAAATAAATCTCTCATAATCCCACCACTCAAAAATGGCTAATGCTATATTCTTTCCTCCCTTTTATTCCTGTGGAAGTGACTCTTTGGAAAAACAGGATGGAATGTTATGAATTTGATACAGATGTTGAAACTAATGATGCCACACACGCGCGCGCACGCACACACACACACACACGCACACACACACACCAAGAGGGTATAAAAGCTTTATTATTTATATATTTGAGACTTTTCTGCGAGAGCAGGAAATACCTCCCAAAATGGGCTGACAATCACTTGAGAGCAAGAAGAGGAGACCTGCTGGGGGTTTCACAATGGTTGGGGATGGGGCCAGGGTGGGAATTCCCACCAGAGGGATATCATGGCCTGAATCTTCCACTGATGCGAGCCTGCTCAGATGTGGGGCAGAAGGGAAAGAGGTAAACA
This sequence comes from Herpailurus yagouaroundi, assembly GCF_014898765.1. Classification (NCBI taxonomy): domain Eukaryota; kingdom Metazoa; phylum Chordata; class Mammalia; order Carnivora; family Felidae; genus Herpailurus; species Herpailurus yagouaroundi. The sequence continues at coordinate 19,151,767 of NW_024412415.1, read as the reverse complement.
GGTAAAAGCCGTTTACAGTCAAACATCAAAAGATGGAGTCAGACTCCTAATGACAAGGCTACATTCCCTGTCACACTGGTTCTTCTACTCTAGGCATGTTTCCTCCTTCTGAAGAAGGAAACCTTCTGGTTTATAACAGAAAGCAAATACATGGTTTTAGCCTAAGCTTCCATTTCTTCTGGAAAGAATTCAAGGTTCCTCCCACTGCCATCCCCTGATGTGTTGCCTCCTCTCAGGAAGAGGGTAACAAGAATTAGAACATTGCCTCGGCTGCCTCCAGGTGGAGTGAGGAAAGGAGGGAATAAAACTCAGAATCTCTTGAGGAGTTCTCTCATTTACTCCTCATGGCTCCCACACTCCCCCATTTTATGGCTTGTTTCTTGAGAGCCTGGTCCCTGAGAAAAGGCAGGCACTGTCCCCTTTTGGGGACAAGGGGCCATCTCTGTGGCAGTCAAGAGTGAGCAGCTGAGCAGAATTCCACTCTAGGCCCTAGGGAAAAATTCTTTCTTTCCCTCTTCATTCTCTTCAGTCTGTTTTTCTTCATCATCAGAGTTGAAGTATCTACCTATTCAAAATCAGGATATGAGCCCAAAGGAAAGACCCAAGAAGTTACTTAGCTGGCTGAGGTTTTAAGTCTGCCTCTGGCCTATGGAAGGTGCCCTGAAGACTCCACAGAGGGCCAGGTCCCCGGTGCCTTCACTGGGGTCTGCATTTAGAGTCCTGAACTTATAACAAGAACTCCTTTGTCTGATGGTGTCCACCTTTCTAGGTCTTCCTTGGGGTCCTCACTAAGGAGCATCTGAGGGTAATGCAGAGGTCCTGGGGTCCCAGCTATATTTCAGTCACTCCCTACCTGAGGAACACCTACCTGAAGGCTAGGAATGACTAACCATGAAAGCTCAGAGGATGAGAAAGAGAGAGAAGATTGAGTGGGAAGGAAAGAATTGTCTGCTATGTGCTAGGTGCTTTATACACATTCCCTTTTATAAAAAGATTTTTATTATGAAAATGCTCAAACATACACAAAAGCAAAGAGAATAATGCAAAGAACCCTGTGCATTCATTATTAACTTAAGTACTTAGCATTTAATAATACTTTATAATTAGTACAACAACCCTGAAATATGGGTATTAATCTTAGCCATTTTTAAAGGTTTGGGGACTTCAGGTTACTTGCCTAAGGCCACGGAGCAAGTATACAGCAGAGAAAACAGTGGTTCTCATCTAGCTCTAAATGCCACACTTCCGAGGTCATGCTGCCTCCAGGTAAGGCTTTGTGAAAGACAAAAAACTTAACCTGAGCCAGAAATGTCACAGAAGTAGGAGGACATATTCAGAAGGACTGAGAAGGTGAGTCCAGGTCCAGTGGCAGTGATCGAGAGGGAGGCTTGGCATAGACACTGGCTGGGAGCCTCAGAAAGAACCTTCTGGGCTTTGCTGCTATAATGTTTCAAAGACTCCTCTCACTGCCCCAGTCACCATGAAGACAACCAACCATCAGGTGGAACCAGGAATGGCATTCTTTAGGCCCCCACCTCCCTATTGCAGTACTGTTTGCTAAGTGAGGTTAACCCTTCCTTTTAGATGGAAAGACACACTAATATGAGCCTTGTTATAAAGTCCCAGAGTGGATGTCCTTTCTCCACTTCCTGAGTGTATATGGAAGTGGTGTCTCATCACGAGCCTAATTTTATTTATTTATTTTTTTGCCACCAGATTGAATACTGCTCAGCCATTTCAGAGGGGGCTGTGTTTGCTGCTTCCTGCTTTACTATTAAGTGCTTCCAAATAAGGAACAAGTGTCTACAGGAAAGGGAAATGAGTCTTTGAATCTGCCAGAGGATGCCAGAGGACATCTTCAGCAATTTTAATAATAGCTTTGGAATAGATGCCTGCATGATCTTGAAATGATGACCACTAAAATCCTAAAGAGCTTTACTGTCTCAGGGAAGGAATAGTAAAATTGGGGAGGATGAACATAAAATAAATAGAATAAGAAGCTGAAAAGCCCACTTTTGTGTTGGCTTTATTAATTTGTTAAATAAATTAAACAATAAATAAGGACATATGTCTACTTTTAAATTCCAAGATATAGATATCTTACATATAATTCATGTATAGTGTATATCATTTAAAAAAATTGGCCATATTTATGTTTACCCTAAATATGTTCAAACTTTGAATTCATATATGAAAAACAGAAAAGCAAACAGTCCTTTACTTTTTAAATTCTGGGATAAAGTTGGGGCGCCTGGGTGGCTCAGTCAGTTAAGCACCTGAGTTCAGCTCAGGTCATGATCTCATACTTTGTGGGTTTAAGCCCCATGTCAGGCTCTGTGCTGTCTGCTTCGGATTCTGTGTCTCCCTCTGTCTCTGACCCTCCCCACTCATATTCTGTCTCTCTTTCTCTCAAAAAAATGAATAAACATTAAAAATTTAATTAATTAATTAATTCTGGGATAAAGTTTTGTGGGATGTGGGGTGCATGGGTGGCTTAGTCGGATAGGCGTCCAACTTCAACTCAGGTCATGATCACACAGTTTGTGAGTTCAGACCCCTCATTGGGCTCTGTGCTGACAGCTGAAAGCCTGGATCCTGCTTCGGATTGTGTGTCTCCCTCTCTCTCTGCCCCTCCCCCACTCACACTCTGTCTTTGTCTCTCAAAATAAATAAACATTGAAAAAATCTGAAAAAAAAAAAAAAAGAAATTGTGTGGGATGTGACTCCTTGGCCACATTTATTTTTATTTTTTTATTATAATTTCTTTCTTTTTTAATGTTTATTTATTATTTTGAGAGAGAAAGAGAGAGAGGGAGTGTGTGTGTGTGTGAGCAGGGGAGGGGCAAGGAGAGAGGAAGACACAGAATGTGAAGCAGGCTTCAGGCTCCAGGCTGTCAGCACAGAGTTGGACGCAGGGCTTGTGCCCATGGACTGCGAGATCATGACCTGAACCGAAGTCGGACGCTTAACTGACTGAGCCACCCAGGTGCCACTCCTTGGCCACATTTAAATGAGAAACATCTCTGAGATCCAATTTATTAAAGGCATCAAAAAAAAATCCTATTAATCATCTGCCAGCAGAATTTAAATTTTTTCAGTACATTTTAGTTAATTTCTATTTGGAAAGTCCATAAACAAGTCTAGTCAAGTTTAGAAATGTACATTTTGGAGAAAAGTATGAATATCATTTTCAGAAAGTGAGAGGAACCTCCATGCCCATGTCTCAGGGAATGTTAGTTGTGCAAATGAAGACAAGTGTCTCTGTAGTGACAGGATTTGGGCTTGAGATGGATGAGACATATATGGAAGAGAAGTACACAGTAGGGGAAGAAAAGGAGAATAATGTCAGCTCCAAAGTTTTCTTCCTTTACGGTTCTGACCAAACAGAAACTTGTGAGCTGCCAGCCATGGTTTATTGCTCATCTTTTTACCCTAATTAGAAAGGAGGCATATGGTAAAGGACAATGCTTTTTATGCAAGATTTCAATCTTGCTTGGGTATTTAGGGATTGTGTATGTCCTTCAAGAGGGCCTTTTCATATATTTCTGTAAGGACAGAAAGAGAAGGATGGCAGGTTGAACAAAATGCTATGAGCCAAAATGACACACAGGAGGCAATTTAGCATCAAGCTTGTAAGTTTTCTGGTGGGACCAAGATATTTGACATAGACACAGAGCCACATGGGACCAGCATAAATGAGTTTCACCGCCACTGCTCCAAATTGCCAAAAAGCTGCAGTATGAAAGAGATTGAGCCTTTGCTACGATGGCAGTAGATAGGTATAACTGGCAACACACCAACTCCCAAGCATATCCAGAATGTTTAAGGAGTGTGGTGGCTTGGTGGCTTGGCTCCAGAATCCTTGAAGAAATGATAATCCAAATGCTGTCCATTTACATGAGCTAGTCCTTAATCTTACTCCAAATAGTACTGGTTTCATGTTCCTGCTGTTTTAGTGTCACTATGACCTCATGGTCACATCTTAGTATGATGTGACAAACACAAAAGGCTATATTGAAGTTGATATTTGAAGTCAGAATTCAGTAATTCTTAGGAAATATACTACCACTATCAAATGACTAATGGCATTCTGCTTTACTGTATCAATGTGTGTTTGTACTTTTCATTTCCTATGGAAATAAAGATTCTACATTTTTAGGCCTCCCGTATTGAATTTTTAAATATGGGCCAATGTGGAAAAACTTTTAGATTTCTAATTAAATGTTTATGAAATGTTTAAATGTTTCAAAATATTGTTCTAATACAATAGAAGAATGAACAAAAGACAAGAACAAGCAACACACACACATATACAAATACAAATGGCTACAATGCATATACAAATATGTCTAATCTTAATAGAAATCAAATAAATGTAAATCAAGACAATGATAAGTACAGATTTTCCTTATCAGATTGGCAAACATAAAAAAGAATAATACCGGGAGATGGTAGGTGTTGAGAGAAATGGATATTTCTTTCTCTGGTGTTAGGAATATAAATTGTACGCTCCTAGAGGATGATTTAAAAATACATGTCAAAATGTAAATATACATACTTTTTAACTTAGTGAATTTGCTTTTAGGAATTAATTATAAAAATAAAATCAGACAATATGTTAACACACTTGTTTACAAAGGCTCAATATAACAATGTCTATAACACAAAGTAATAGAAACAAGTTAAATGTTTATTAATAGAGGATTGCTTAAATATATGGCACAAGCCAAACAATAGAATACTATGCAACCAATATAAAGCTATATTATGGAAAACACAGGCTTGTGAAATAGAAGGCACAGATTAACACATTCACTTTTTTGTGGAGGGAAGGATATGTACCAAAAGGAGCATTGTTACAAGTGTCTTATGCAGGTAGAGAGAAGGATTCAATAGATGTTTTATTTCTCTTCTTTATATCTTTCTTAATTGTTTAGGTTTGTTTCCTTACTTGTTTACCTCTATGTTCTATTTATTCACAAAATTAACTGAGCATTATCGTGTGCCAGGTACTGTATTAGACAATGAAGACAGAGCAGTGAACTGATACTACTAGATACAATTCCCTATCTTCTTCATAACATTTGCATTTTATTGCAGGGAAAACAGAGAATGAAGAAAGTAAATATAAACGCAATGCTATGTTAAATGATGTTAAGTACTGAGGAGAGAAAGACTTTGCTAACACAAAGGCAAGGAACAAGGCAGAAAGCTTATCCATCTTCTTCTGTACTGGCCCTGGCCCTGGCACAGTTTATGGTCCAGAGTAGCAGTCAATATTACTTGCTGAGTGAATTTAAGCAGAGGATTCCAGTCAGGGCACTCTGTGGCCAGGGTACCATGCTGAAGATACACTATAAGACCTCTACCCTTGGGTTCTCCTTTCTTGGGTATATGCAGATGGTCTGTCTTCCTTCAACCCACACATTTTTTTTTCTCCAAATCCAGGTAACATTCAGCTCGTCTTATCCACACCTTTCCTTATTTAATAACATTCTAGTCTGGCTTCTCTCAGAGTAGTATATGTTCCTTGGACTAACCTGATTCTTTCACATCCGGTTATTTCCCAATAATTTTGAAGATGGGATTATCTTATTGCATAGCCAACCTTTTTCACTATATGCCGATGCTTCATAATGTCACATAGTCTACTTACTTTGGGGATGTATCATTAAGTTTCTCCACATAATTGCCACAAATCAAACACATCTGACATTTATAAATGTGTTCTTTCTGGGTGCCTTCCCTTATTTCCTTTGGCTTTAGCTTGTGTTTCTTTGAATTCTGCTATGGTTAATTCTCTATGATTTTCTGTCCCAGGAAAAATTAGTCAGAGTATACAAAGGGGCTACAGCAAGTTAGAAAGGCAGAAGAAATAGTAACTAATGAGCATCCCATTATATATATATATACATATATATATACACACACACATATATATGGTATATATATATATATATATATGGTGTATATATATATATATGGTGTATATATATATGGTGTATATATATTTAATATATATATATATGGTTTCATCTGTTAGTTCTTATGTGCACAGAGATAAATGTCAAGGGCAATTTGGGTCTTTAAGCATGACAATGAAATTTAGGATATAGAGAACAAAGAAATAAACATTTGGCATTATCTTCCACCTGTCTTCACAAATGAAGTGAGTGAGATCTTAATGAGGGATTCAACTGCTAAGAGTGGCAGATGAAGGACTAGCATATACATAGATTAAGATCAGAAATGATCATGATAAGCTTAAAGTATTAGTAATGATCACAACCTAATGCCTTTTTAAAGTAGATAGACATGAATTCAGTTTTTGGAATTGCATAATGATGACTAAGGATATCCTCATAGGAAATTTATTGTTTAAACATTTGAGGTTTCTGCCACAAGAAAAACAATAAACGAGTACTTTATCAGATCTTAGAGCCACGCAATGAAATAGTCTATCAGTGGTTCTGGTTTGCAACAATCACAAGTCCCCCTAATAAACGCAGGAGGGTATGTCATATTGCCCCCAAATTCCCTACAGATTCATTTTCAAGTATGTCACTTCTATCTGAGTTTGAGTTTCATTTATTCTGAGAAACGGCTTCCTTACCAGTATAATATATGCATTAACATTTGCCACCAAACCAGCTCTCAGAAATGATTTGTGAGGTAGAGCGTATTCTCACTAAATTTCCTGAGTTTCCCTGCTTAAAAAAAGATTTTATTTAATTTTTTTTAACGTTTATTTATTTTTGAGACAGAGAGAGACAGAGCAAGAACAGGGGAGGGGCAGAGAGAGGGAAACACAGAATCTGAAGCAGGCTCCAGGCTCTGAGCCATCAGCCCAGAGCCCGACGTGGGGCTCGAACTCACAGACCGTGAGATAGTGACCTGAGCTGAAGTCGGACGCTTAACCGACTGAGCCACCCAGGCGCCCCCAAAAAAGATTTTAAAGCACACATGATGAGCTTTTCAATAGCTTTGTGACAGGCAAATAAGCTTCAATGATGAAGCTTTCCATTGGTCTCAGAAAATGATGCAGATATTTTGCATACATTATTTTACTTAATTATCACCACTCTGTGGAAAAAGTAACTATTATCGTAATTTCATAAATACAATTGAGACTCAGAGTCATCAAGTATCTTGTTCAAGGTCATGCAGATGGGAAATGACAGAGTCAGAATTCAAACCCTGACTTCATTGATGCTACTTTATGTTTTTTTACCTAAAAGAACAAACTTTGTTCCACTCAAAATGATGTTCCTTTGGGCTGTGTCACCTCCCCATATTCCTATCCTCAAATTTTAAGTCACCCACCTCTATTAGTAGGATATTTGAGGCTTCCAATTAGTTTGTTAGGTTATAAGCACAATCCCAAGCCTATCTCAGCACAAGGACTTATCCATTTTACCAGGCAGTTTTCTTCTGTGTCTGAGTACCTTGTCTCTCCTATTAGAGAAGAAGAGGTAGGTACAAAGACAGGCATCAACCCTAAACTTCAGTATGCACTGATCCTCAAGCAAGCATGCCAGTAAGATGGAACAAATAGAAAAATATCCCCAATTGAGAGGCTAGCTCTGACTTGGAAGCAATATTAAGTACATCTTGTTCTGTGTTTTGAGGTTTCAAGGGACAGATGTTCATTCAAACCAGCTCCAGACAAAGAAGGAGACATTTTTCAGAAGTTCCATGAGAAAGAATCTGAACAAAGCTGAAAAACTGTGGCTATAAAAGCATGAGAGCTAGGGCTGCTTTTTCTCTCTCTTTCCCTTATAGCACGTCCTGCCTTGTAGCTGCATTCTCTTGTCTTTCTGAGGGTAAGCTGTTTCATCTTACACATGGTCAGTAATGGCTGCCTCACCATATCCCTATAAAACCTCTTGCCTTGAGTACATACCCCACAGGCAACTTCTCATTCATCTCTCAGTTCCATATTTCAGACAAAGAGTCTGATTTACCCAGCTCTTCTTTTCAAACCAGAACACATAATCCTATGTCACTGACTAGTTTATGGGTGGGTCACCTCTGGATTAGAGGCCCACACCTATTCCAGTTGGCTGCAGGGACAGAGGGTACAAGTCTCCTTGTCTACCACCCTCTCTTTCTGAAATTAGAGGCACAGATGGGCAGACATCATGAACTCTAATGCACATATGTTCAAGTTCAAGTCTCCCTTGTTATGAGGTATCCTTGCCATCTCTTCTCCAAAGCAATGGAGACAGACAAGATCCATTTTCAGTGAGGATGTTTATGAAAGAAATAGTGTCACTTCATAAAATAAATAGTAAAGTCATAGAAGCTAAAATATTAAAATTAAAATTAGAGAGTTAGGGAGGAAACAACTGGTATATGGCATCAATTTTCAATCTTGTTCTAGTAAAAGGAATGTCAGGCCATATCTGTAGAGTGCCACTCAACTGAGCATTTGGAAGGCAATCTGGAATTTTTAGGTTGGTACAGGCTGAGACTTGATAAATGGGTCAAACTCCCATAGTTTGAATTTAGTCAGGAAAATTGTCTGCAGAAACTAGCTGCAATCCTACAATTTGGGGTTATTTTAGCAACTAAATTTGATGAACAATGTGTTCATCTGTTAACATCCAGGGACTTGTTTAAAGAATCATAATTGCCTCCCAACACTTCAACCATTAATACTTTATCAATATGGCAGTGAAGTGAAGGGGACTTAAAATACATTATTATAACCCAAAATGTGCATGTCTCACATCCTTTTCAATATTCACTTTGCAATTCCATTACTGATTGTCTCTGACAGCAGGTATAGTACAACTTTATGGGCAGTCTTTTCATTTTATGAAGCTCTCCATCTGAAATATTAGAGAGTTGGGATTAGCGATTTCATAGACACAAGTTCCATCATTCATAAATCTTTTATCTTAAAATGGAAAGCATTATCTTTAAACATCTTTTACAAATCTTTCATGGGAATAGAAGGTCATTTATGAACTATACACAAGGTGAATAAAAGAAGTATACTTTATGAAGTTTTTGGACCATTAAGTCTAGATTTTGCTTTTTTTTTTCATTCAAAAAAATTGTATCTTTGAATGTTTTGAGAGAGTGATGGGAAAATCAGCTTCAATGAATTTTCTTTTTGTGGCCACTGATGTAGGTCACCAAGGTGATTGAAGTCTCCCAGCAGACTTTTAAATATTTGAAGCTGAAAATATTTAAGAGTGTACCAAATGAATAGTGCTTTAATTTTATTTATATTCTATTTTTGGTATGGTTGTGATTATAGCCTCACCAAGACAGGTGATCAGTAATGAATGTGTCCTGTTGGCAGATCCCTCCAGGGCTCTGATTCAATCTTTTGAGTTATGGGATGAGGACAAAATGAACTATTTTTCAAGCTTGTAAATATGTGACAAATGACAGTGCAAGAACTATTGATTCCAATCACAGTGATACAATGTTTCATAGTCAAGACTGACTCTGGCTTTACAAATTACTTGCAAGTTGAACAGTAAACCCATGCACAACACGCTTCAACCTGGATCAATCTTCAAGAATATTTGTGTCAGTATTCGCCTCCAATTTGAATAAATTTCCAAAGTGAAACGGACTTTTCTTTTTTTACATTAAAAGGTGCTGTTGGGTTTACCCTAATCTTCAAAAGGAAGAGGAAAGCAGAAGGAACTCTTGTAATATCCCCAGTGACTCTATACACAGGTATCTGCTTGTATCTTTATTAAATAGTCATAATCAAATGTAATTGTGAAGTGCCACTCAAGAATAGGAATCTTACAACAGCTAAAAACTTGTAAGTATTGCCTAGTTCAGCACTCAAATCTTATTAAAACATATCTGGAGACAAAACAAATACATAAAACTCATTCAGTAGATTAGAATTTGATACCACAGTAGCCATTATGTTCCTGTTTGGGACAATTGGATCTGATTATTTTCGAAAAAGCCTCTCAACATGACATAATTATATATGAAGACAGACCCTCTTAAAATCCTCCTTACTTGGATCATGAGCACTCCTGTGTGTGAAGAAAACTTTTCCTAAAGAACCACTACACAAACCCAGTAGAATATAGTTTGGGGGGGCCAGAATTTTGCAGCGATTGTGAGAAGGCAGCATCTCTACTGAACCCAGCCCCACCCCCACCCCTACCCTGTCGTGGAGCACCATTTTAAACTTGCCCTCAGGTTGTCACGGTATATTTTATGCAGGACTGACCTTAGCGGAGACTCTGCATGCTGATGTATTATTGACCTTCTTCCCCACTGCTTACTCAAACAGGCCATCTGGGTACCAGGACGGTACAGGGAATATGTCCAACTTTCCAGACCAAGATAAAAATAAATAAAATGCGGGGGCGGGAGGTGGGGTAAAAGGAAGGCTCTTAGCTTGTACTATGGATTTGTTTATTCAGACATAATTGGCGTGGATCTGGCCAAGGCACAATTTCATTCTTTGTGTAATCCACAGGCCTCCTGGCCCCTCCCCTCATTGTTCGTCTCCATTAAAGTGTGATGAGCCACTAGGCAAGAAAGGAGGGCAGGGAGGCTGCAAGGCCACCACCAGCCCCTCATTATAGAGTCACACTTCTGGAGAGGCTGGAATTAACCAGGGTGTGAAGATGGACACTGAGCAAAGACAGACCCAACCTCAGCTCAGTCCACCATGGTGAGGGCTGCTTCTTCCTCCCGTCCCTCTACTGTGCTAGGAGTGAGTGCTGCCGATCTGGAGCCTGGCGAGCCAGGTTGTCATTGCTAGGGGTTTATCTGGCCAGCAGCCCTCAGCTGTCCCCCAGTTGAATCACAAAGAGCCCAAACTTGCCAAGACAGGCCAGGCACATTTACAGCTTCCCTGGTGAATTTTTCCTAGGCTGGAATCCATTTTTAGCGGCTTCACTTGGTTGATCAATGGTTTCCTTTCAATGGTGATATTGACTTAGGAAAATAGCTCAGAATGTCAGATTCAGTTCATACTGAACTGCTCTCCGGGACCCAAAGATAGTTGTGAGTTCTCCATAGCACAGAACACTACCAATGACGGGGAGGGGGGGGGGGGGGGTGGTCTGCTTAACCTCTTTTCTTCATCATCAAAAAGCTCTTTCTCTCCTTTTCTGGTGTTAAGTGTGATTTGTTTATAATTTAGTTAAGGAGCATAAAGGTTTTTGTTTTTTTTTTAACGTTTATTTATTTTTTTGGGACAGAGAGAGACAGAGCATGAACGGGGGAGGGGCAGAGAGAGAGGGAGACACAGAATCAGAAACAGGCTCCAGGCTCCGAGCCATCAGCCCAGAGCCCAACGCGGGGCTCGAACTCACAGACCGCGAGATCGTGACCTGGCTGAAGTCGGACGCTCAACCGACTGCGCCACCCAGGCGCCCCAAGGAGCATAAAGGTTTTTAAAAATATATAAATTTTAAATATTTTATTAAGAAAAAAACATAGTAATCTTTTGGACCTCAACCTTAACAATATCTTTCTGGATCTCTCTCCTTAGGCAAGGGAAACAAAAGCAAAAATAAACTATCGAGTCTGCATCAAAATAAAAGGAAAGTGAAGGAAATCATCAGCATAACAAAAAGGTGAGGTCCACAATAAAAAGGCAATCTACTGAATGGGAGAAGATATTTATAAATATGAAGAGCTCATACAACTCAACACCACAAAAACAAATAATCTGATTAAAAATAGGCAGAAGACCAGGACAGACATTTTTCCAAAGACATGGACAACAGAAACATGAAAAGATTTTCAGCATCACTCATCATCAGGGAAATGCAAATCAAAATCACAATGATGCATTAATTCACACCATTCAGAATAGCTAGTATCAAAAAGACAAAGAAATGATAAACGTTGGTGAAGATGTGGAGAAAAGAGGACTCTTGCACACTGTTAGTGGGAATGTAAATTGGTACAGTTACTCTGGAAAATATTATGGAGCGTCTTCAAAAAATTAAAAATACAAGTACCATATAAGCCAATAATTCTATTCCTGGGTATTTACCTGAAGAAAACAAAAACACTAATTCAAAAAGATAAATGCGCTCCTATATTTACTGCAACATTATTGGATATAGCCAAGATATGGAAGCAACCTAAGTGTCCATTGATAGATGAATGGATAAATAAGATGTGGTATATATATATAATGGAACAGTAGTCAGCCATTAAAAAGAATGAGATCTTGCCGTTCACATCAACATGAATGGACCTAAAGGGTATTATGCTAAGTGAAGTAAGCCAGACACAGAAAGACAAATATCATATGATTTCACTTACATGTGAAATCTAAAAAACAAAACAAGCGAACAAAAAAACAACAACAAAAAAGAGAAACACACTCATAAATATAGAGAAAAAACTGGTGGTTACCAAAGGTGAGGAGGGTGGGAGGATGGGTGAAATGGGTGGAGGAGATTAAGAGGTACAAACTTCCATTTATAAAATAAATAAGTCACAGCACAGAGAAAAGTACAACATAGAGAATGTAGTCAATAATATTGTAATACATTTAATTATCATCAGCATTTCATAACGTATGTAACTGTTGAATCACTACGCTGTACACCCAATTTTTGGACTAAATATTCAGCACAGTTTTGTGTGGCATAGAAATGCAGATGTTAGCTAAGAACAAGTCCCCTCCTCCCTGAAGCCTTCTCGCCCAACTGCTCCCATCTAGTTCCTCTCCTCCCTTCATTCTTCCACTTTGTAGAGATTGTTATAATATCCTCCATAATATAATGTGTTGTTCATCCATGTCTACCCTTTCCAGAGTCTGAAAGGCTAGGACCACATTGTAATTATCTGTACCAACTCAGTACTGTACCTAGCACAGGGGATAAATTCAATAAATATTTGCCAAATGAATGACTAATTATAACTAGTTTCCACAGATTTTCCTCAATTTACAATGGGGTTACATCCCAATAAGCCCACTGTCAGTTGAAAATATCGTAAGTCAAAAATGCACTTAATGCACCTAAATTACCAAACATCATAGCTTAGCCTTACCTATCTTAAACATGCTCAGAACACTTACATTAGCCTACAAGTGGGCAACAGCATCTAACACAAAGCCTATTTTATAACAAAATGTTAAATATCTTATGTAATTTAGTGAATACTGAAAGTGAAAAACAGAATGGTTATATGGCTACAGAATGGTTATAAGTGTGTTGGTTGGTTACCTTTGCAATTGCGTGGCTGACTAGGAGCTGTGGCTCACTGACACTGCCCAGAGTCATGAGAGAGTATTATTACTGCATAAAGGTAGCCCATGAAAAGGTCAAAACTTAAAATTTGAGGTACAGTTTCTACTGAACGTGTATTGCTTACCTGCTGTCGTAAAGTCGAAAATTTTTAAACTGAACCATCATAAGCTGGAAACTGTATTTAGAATTTAGAAATGTACCTGGCAATTTAGTTAATCATCTCAATTTGAGGAGGTGGGTATTTCTCTCATCCCCATTGTAAAGAGTGGGAGAGAGAGGTTAAATAGTAGCTAAAAACCTATGAGTCAGTTTGTACTTGGCTTGATTACAGAGCTTGAATTCTAGCTACCACACCACATGATAACAGATGAATGTTTATCCCTCCCATTGTATGCAAATGAGAAATTTGTGCTTCCGTTTGGGGTTAAATAAAAACAGTTTTACACAATCACTGGGTATACTGGGTTGTGACAGTTATTCAGAGCCTTTGGGGAGACCTAACACAAATTGTAAAATGCATTGAGGCTCTGTTATATTTGTTGAAACTTTTTTGCATTGGCAAAATTCAAAATGTGTAAGCACAGACTTTGGATATACATTAATTTTGTCTTCAGAAAAGCGCATCAATCTGTGGTATCCAAACCCACAAAGATAGTAATAATGTTGTTTTACCATCCAGGCTCTGCAATAGACAAAACTCTTCCTAGCAGCTTCTCTTATTAGCCATGTGCCTTTGAACAGCCAATACAATTTCTCTGACCCTCACTTTCCTCCTCTGTAAAGTGGAAATATTAATAGTGCCTTCCTCAGAGGGTTGTTGCAAGGAATAAGTGAGATAACACTTAGGAAAAACTTAGCACATTAACTGGTACATGTTTAGGAGCTTAATCAAAGATGGGCATCTACATGACATCAAAATACCTAAGTATCATTGAATACCTATTCAAAGTAAATAAAAATTAGCAAGGATAATATAGAGAACACACAAAACATAAAAGAGAAAAAAAAATCTGTTCAATAGCACTAAACTGTACATTTAAAAATAACTAGAATGGGGGGCGCCTGGGTGGCGCAGTCGGTTGAGCATCCGACTTCGGCCAGGTCACGATCTCGCGGTCCGGGAGTTCGAGCCCCGCGTCAGGCTCTGGGCTGATGGCTCGGAGCCTGGAGCCTGTTTCGGATTCTGTGTCTCCCTCTCTCTCTGCCCCTCCCCCGTTCAAGCTCTGTCTCCCTCTGTCCCAAAAATAAATAAACGTTGAAAAAAAAATAAAAAAAAATAACTAGAATGGTAACTTTTATGTTATGTATTTCTTGCCATAATAATAAAAAAAAAATCTCTCCATTATCCTCAGTGTATATCATAATGAGAAAACAAAAAATAAAACAAACCTTCTATCACTGTAGAAATTTCTAAACTATCTAGAACAATATATACTATTTATTTTCATGAATGTTAAAATTTAATACAGTGAAAATTTTTCATTAGAATATTTTTGTGTGTCAAATAATGATAATATCTAAACAAATTTTTATTGATGTTTCTAGGACTTTTTCATATCTTCTTTATATTCTCAAGAATTAAGTAGGCTCCCACTAAAATTTTTACATATTCTAATATTTAGGATGTTAATTTTTTCAAAGCACATTTTAAAATCACATTTTCTTTGCAACCCTTCTAAATTGATATTTCACACAATCTGTAACAAAACACAAATCTGAATCTGAGGCGGTGCCTTGCTGAGGGTTTGTTGGTGCCTGTCTAAGAAAGGTGGGCTTTCTTGGGCTCAAAAAAGAAGAGCAGAGCTATAGAGTAGGAGCGTGGCACAGGCAAAAAGCTGGCTGGTTCCAGCCTATGGCTATGGAGTCCCCATTTCATGTGCCCTTCCTGCTTCCCCTCTAACACAGTGAATTGCCACAAAGAGTAGCATTTGCCATCCTGATATTTCTGAGACCTGTCCTTAAGCCTGACATCAGGCCATGTGGGGGATGTTAGAAAGTTCAAGAGAACTTTCAGTTCCTCAGAGGTTAAGGCCAAGAGGTTGAGCATGGATAGTTACAGTAAGAAGGGGGGAGGGTAGCCTCCAGGCATGTTGTCTAAGAAAACAGACAGAAAGTATAAGACAGAAAATATAGACTCAGGGTGCCCTCATGACAAGCACTTAGCAATGTCAGTGGCCTTCTTTGGCAGTGTGGCCTATGGGACCAATGGCACCTCTACTTACCCTCTGCCTTCTCTTTTCTTTGCTTTTCAAACATGATGTAGACCTGAATGATAGTGGCTGTTCCACTTCCAATGGGCATTATCTTCAGGAAGCTTGTGATCAGCATGGTGTGAAAGAGTGATGTTGCCACCCATGGTTGGTCAGCCGCAAGGAAATTTGACTCAAGGCCATTGAGTGCCTCATAAAAGAGAAAGAGAATGTGTGTGTCCAGGGGTTGGGGTGGAGGTTGGTCATTACCACCCAGATATGTGGTATCTCCAAACCTGGCTGGTGAGCAGAACTTCCTGGGGAACCCTATACATCCAAAGCCAATATATCAGATTCTCAAGAGATATAGCTCAGAAACCTGTGATTTGAAAAATAACAAAAAACAAAAAACAAGTTCTGATGATGAGCCAGTTTAACAACAACTGGAATGGTATCTACATCCAATTCAACAGATTCTTCATCATAAGAGTGAATGTGCTCAAAGGAATGATAGGATTCCTGATGGTACTTCCTAAACATATCCATTTATTTACCAGTATTATGGGACACATTTTTATTGAGGACCTATGTGCCAGCAATCGCAGTAATGAAAATAAACATAGCCTTTACTCAGACTACTTATCGTAGACTAAAAGAGACACCATGTATTCTAGGGCTCTTGATTTTGTTCTTCTGTGTGAGGACATGGAGACAGTATACCCATCCTTTTCTTGAATAAAGTCAAACCAACTGCTTAGCAAAATGTAAATCAAATGGCTTATACCAACTGTATGACAAATACTAAGTCATACATTTGCTAAGTAATATGGGACATTCAAACATTAAATTAAAATACTATATATGATTTAATGGCAATAACCATAATTTGTTAAACACCTACTCTGTGCCAGGCATGGTTAGACATCTTCACATTTAATCTCCAAAATAACGTGGGGCCTGCCTGCCACCAAAGCTCTTTGCAATGCTGCTGTTCCCCCTTCACAACCATGTGAGTTGTCTTACATATCCCTGCTGACTGCAGATCTGTCACTCAGTTGCCTTGCAATCTTGGCCAATTTACCTAATTTTTTCTGAACCAGTTTTCTCACCTAGAAAACGAGGGAATGTACAACTTACTTTGCAGAGTTACTGCAAAGTAAAGTGAAATACTGTTTCTAAGGTATCAAAACAGCTGCTTGATGCATAGCAGGTGCCCAGTCAGTGCTAATTCTTTCAGGTCCCTAACTATTCTCTCCTGTCAGCTGGCACCCATCTTGTGAGATTCATTCACACTAAACAGGAATTGGAACTGAAATTCTCAGAGTTTCCCAAAGGTTATATATATCCGCCACAGGTGACACATTTATGTAAAGGAGACATGCCACAGATGTAAAGTTCTGGCATCACACAGCATGTGAAAAACACCAAATACATGGCCACAGGCATTAGGTGTTGGGAAGTTTGGGGAGGAACAAAGACACTGTGGACTTGGTAGCGTCAAAAGTTCAGAGTAATAGTGAGATTTGATGACAGAGGTTTCAGACACATTTTAAAAAGGGAGAAAGTAGGCAGGTTCTCTTACATCAACCACCTAAGAGTTGTGCTGTGCTGTATAAAGCAATGACTCTCCTTTTCCTCTCTGCTATCTGCTTGGAAGCTGCAAAGTAGCAACCATACGTGAATGCATCGCCATCCATGTTAGCCAGGCATGTCCAAATTGGCAATGTCTGCTGAGAGCTCTATATTGCCTGGAACATGGCATCCAGCCTGATGGTCAGGTGCCAAGTGACAAAACCACTGGGGGGAAGAGATGACCCTTTCAACACCTCCTCCAATGAGAAGAAGTCCTGGCAAGCATGTGCCCAGGGAAGTGTTTGTTGATCTGGAACCCACAGTCATTAATAAGTCTACACTGTCACCTACCACCAGCTCTTCCACCCTGAACAGCTCATCACAGGCAAGGAAGATGCTGCCAATAACTATGCCTAAGGGCACTTCACCATTGGCAAGGAGATCACTGACCTTGTTTTAGACCAAATTTAGAAACTTGCTGATCAGCACACAAGTCCTCAGGGCTACCTGTTTTTTCCATAGTTTTGGAGAGGAACTGGTACTAGGTTCACCTCCCTGCTAATGGAACGTCTCTCTGTCGATTATGACAAGAAGTCCAAGCTGGAGCTCTCCATTTACCCAGCCCCCCTTGTTTCCATAGCTGTTAAGCCCTACAACTCCATCCTCATTCCCCACACTACCCTGGAGCACTCTGATTGTGCCTTCCTTGTAGACAATGAGGCCATCCATGACATCTGTCATAGAAACCTCAATATTGAACTCCCAACCTACACTAATCTGAATAGGTTGATAGGTCGAATTGTGTCCTCCATCTCTTCTTCCCTCAGAGTTGATGGAGCCCTAAATGTTGACCTGCCAGAAATCCAGATAAAGCTGGTGCCCTACCCCACATCTACTTCTCTCTAGCCACATATGCCCCTGTCATTTCTGCTGAGAAAGCCTACCATGAACAGCTTTCAATTGCAGAGATCACAAATGCATGCTTTGAGCCAGCCAATCAGATGGTAAAATGTGACCCTTGTCATGGTAAATCCATGGCTTGCTGCCTATTGTACCATGGCAAGGTAGTTTCCAAAGATGTCATGCTGCCATTGCCACCACCAAGGGCAAGTGTGCCATCCACTTTGTGGACTGGTGCCCCATTCACTTAAAAGTTGGCATTAATTACCAGCTTTCCACTGTGGTACCTTGTGGGGACCTGGCCAAAGTATAGTGAGTGAGCTGTGTGCATACTGAGCAAAACCATATCCATTGCTGAGGCCTAGGCTCACTTGGAACGCAAATTGACCTGATATATGCCAAGCGTGCCTTTTTTCACTGGTATGTGGGTGAGCTAACAGAGGAAGGAGAGTCTTCTAAGGCGAGGAGGAAATGGCTGCACTTGAGAAGGATTATGAGGAGGTTGGTGTGGATTCTGTTGAAGGAGAGAGTGAAGAAGAAGGAGAAGAATCCTAAAGTTAAAAATGTCACAAAGGTACTGCTTTTATAAGGAAGCTTATTCTGTTTTAAACATTGAAAAGCTGTGGTCTGATCAGTTAATTTGTACACAGAAGTATATATTCTCACATACAATTACTGACCTATGCTTTAAAACATGACACTTTGTTACAGACTCAAGCTATCCATTTCTCTTATGGGTTTGAATAAAGTATTGCCTATCTTAAAAAAATAAAAATAAATAGCAAATAAAAAGAAAAGCATGTGATTCAAGATAGACATGGAGGTGAAAAAGCCCAGGTGTGCTCAGGGGTCAATGAGATGCCAGGATTCGGGGGTATAGGATTTGTACAGAGGTTTAAGACAAGCATAGGACTTAAAAGTTCAGACGGGCCAAATTATCAGTGATCTAGAATGCTGGTATAAGGAGACAGGTGATAAGGAGCCATGGTTTCTTGAGCAGTCAAATAACAGGGTGAAAGCTATGTGCTGGGGAATATTTGTCTGGAAGTTATATACCTGATGGAATGGGTGGGGCAAAGTAGAGGTCAATTGCAGGTAGTGGATGTGCCCATATTTAAAGGATTCTCAGCTGGACTCCTTCAACACTGACTTTATGATTTACTTTAAGTCACCATTTTGGGGTCTGCCTCCATTTATTCCCTATCCTTCATCCAAGCTGAGTATGGCCAAGGCCTTTG
Source organism: Herpailurus yagouaroundi (assembly GCF_014898765.1). Lineage (NCBI taxonomy): Eukaryota > Metazoa > Chordata > Mammalia > Carnivora > Felidae > Herpailurus > Herpailurus yagouaroundi. The sequence goes on along the minus strand of NW_024412415.1, from coordinate 19,132,657 downwards.
TCCTTCAGACTCAAAGTTTTATGATCATCTTCTACTCTTTCCTATCCCGTAGTACCCATATCCATCTAATTGCCATTCACATTGACAACCTCACTCATTCATTTCATTTTAATAGTGTGCTTGGCATCATACCATAAACATATGTCATCTGTGTACTGGCGTCTCCATCCATGATGCCAATCCCTTCTTCTAGACTTGTGTCATTTATCATCTGGTTGACTTGTGCCTCTTCTATTTGGGAATCTATTTATCAAATATCACTAGCATTCCAGCTAATGAACAAAGCACACAGAAATAGACTATTAGTGCCAGATAGAGCCTTAAAAGTCATCTAGTCCAACACTTACAATTTATTAAAGAGGAAACTGAGGCTCTGAAAGGTAAAGTCACTCTAGACAGTAGACGAACATTTTAAATCCAGGTCTGCTGATCTCTGCAGCTGTTCTTAACATTTGTTATATTATCGCCATAAGTGATTACGGTGTATGACAATTCCACTAGCCAATAAAGCACAAAACCAAGACCTGCAGAGCTGGAAATAGAGTCTAAACTTGATGCTTAATAAAAATAAGAAATCCTCATTTACATTTACAAGAAGGTAAAATACTCATCAGCCTCCTTCCATTAGAGTCAACAGCCACAATCCAAAGAATCTCACAAACAGACTAATAATCAGGGAGTAGGAAACTATCACCCATGGGCCAAACCAGCCAACTGCCTGCTTTCATAAACCATGTCACAGTGGGTGTGGCTTGGATCACAGCCACACCCATTCATTTACATATTGTCTATGGCTGGTTTTGAGCTAAGATGACAGAGTTGAAGAGTTGTGACAGAGACTGTATGACCTACAAAACAGAAAATACTTACTTCTTTTTTCTTTTACAAGTTTTCTGAACCCTGGATTAGAACATTTTAGTTTTATGCAAAGCAAAAATGAATTCCATATTTGGGTAAGGGTTTTCTGGGAAAGCTATCCAAGGTGGTAGCTGGCTGGCCTAGAGTTTAGCACCACAACTCATTGTAGTTCTTAATTCCTACCTCTTTGGGTCCTAAGTTTTGAGCTCCTTTGATACCAATTCAGCCCAAGTCTTTTTCTACCTGTTCAGGCAGAAGCCCATAGATATAATTCCACCTGTCAGCAATCCCTCATAACCTAGTAGTCTCCCAACAGGCCTCCCTGCCTTCAGTCAAAACGTCCAAGCTGCACTCCCCACAGCTCCCAGTGCTCCTCACTGTAAGCTAACTACAGGGCACATGCCGAGCCAGGCCTCCCTTCCCATGTAAATTGTTCCAGTGGCCTCCACTGCCTAGGGTAAGGCTGCTTCACCCCAGCTGCACATCAGAGTCTTGGGATGGTTTTTATAAGTATAGATGTCCTGGTATCACCTCAAAAGTACTAAATCTGCAAAGTACATACTCTTTTGAAGCCCTTAAGAGAGGGCTTCCCTGCCTGTCCTATCTGAAGGAGAATGCTCCCATTGGTCTCTGTCCTATTCAATCCTATTACCTTGTTTTATTTTTTTAATAGCATTTATCAGGGTCTGACAGATTAGAGCTGCTTGCTTCTTTATTGTCTGTCTTTTCATCAAATAATATGAGCTTCCTGAGTGTAGACTGTGTCCCAAGTATCAAGAACAGTGTCTGACCTACAATAAGGATCCAAAGATATCTGTGAAATTTTTTTTGGGTAGTCTTCCTTCATCTGTCCTTGGCTAACCTGTCCCCACATCCAGGTTCCTCTAAACCACCCACTTAGAGTGGTCCCAGTGCACAACGCTGCTGCCTCAGTACTGTCATGCGCTGAGTTGCCTGGAATGTTCTTTTCCCTCCACATTTGCCTGCTGAGTACATGACTGCTCTTCCACAAGCCACTGCAAAGTTGCCTCTCTGTTCCCTGACTCCGGTAAGCAGAGGTGAGCCTACACCTTTCAGCTTCATTACACATCTTCCCACTGTTAGGATTATTTAACACATAAAGACCTCCTACCACTTAACTGGAGGCTCCCTAAGGGCATTCATTTTTTATTCCCAGAACCTAATACTTTACTCAGCAATACCAAACCTTAAATAAATGTTTTTTGAATAAACTAATAGATGGGTGGGAAAAGAAGGAAAGGAAGCAAGGGAGGAAAGGGAGAAGGAGACAAGGAGAGGAAAAAAGGGAGAGAGGGAGGAGAAAAAGAGAGAGAAGAGAAGATGAAAAACCACCTTGTGTTCACGGTGGTTTGTTGCTAAACCAGCAGATGCTGTAATGTAAAGCTGAGTGGTCAGCCCCAGACACATGATCTATTCAGTGATTTCTTTTGAAGACTCTACTGTTTGCTACTGCAACGTTTTCTTGAAGATGCTGCCACAAGGAAGAAAGGATGGGCCTTCCCAACCAGACTTGGGGGATGTTTTAAAAGCCTTTATTTGGGCACCTCCAGTCACAGACTTGGTAGTGTGGTGGAGGAGAGCAGCAGAGAAAACAGTTAGTGGGGACTGAACAGCCTCAAAATTACCTGGTTTCAAATGTGTTTATGCATCCCCTGCTCCTTTCCAACACATTTTCAAGGCCATCTGTGGCACTGAATGTTTTAAAGTAAAGGTTTTATGACACCCTTAAAGTATACCTATGTGAGAGGCTAATACAGGAATATTTTTCTAAGGTGGGGAAGCGATCAAAATTGTTTTTCTCTATAATGAAACATGGCCTTCTCTAGTAAGTAGTAATTTTCACTTGGGTTAGGGATGCATAGAAGAGGAGAGAGAGACAGCAGTTGAGGAATTTGCATGTACTTCGAAAGGGCATTTCGCATATGGCTATTTGTGATGATGTGCCTTTAAAAGTATAGCCCTATTATGGATGCATTTCAATAGTTAAAAGGGTGACATTTCTTCGTATTAATAAAATAGAGTTAAGTTCTAATGAGATGAACCTGACATAAATATCCAATTTTAACTGATAGAGTTTTTACATTTTTCATTGATGATAAAAAACGGCTTCCTGATTAAATGAGAAATTCTAGCAGCTTCTTAGAAGAATAGTTAGGAGGAAAAAGAACATAAAATAAAGATGTATTGCAGAGGACAGCAAAGCTATGCAAGATTTCACATTTTTCTTAAATGCACATGACAGGGCACCAGTGGAAAGCGCTGTGTGAAATGATGTACAACGAGTGAAACTAAAGCTCAGATAAGTTAATTGAACTTGCCCCCAGTCACTCTGCCAATCTGCGGCAGGAATGGGATTTGAACCCAGAGCCACTGAGTTATGATGCCGTTTCTAACCTCGGGAGCACACACATTTATAGAGACATCAGGAACATCATTGCAAAGCTTAACACCAAAAAAAAAAAAAAAAAAAAAAAAAAGAAAAGAAAAAGAAAAAGAAAAGAAAAAAGAAACCCAAAACACAAAAAAGAACAAAAACCAAAAAACCAAACCCTGGCTGCCAAAGCTGATTTCTGTTGTTAATTCTATTGGGCTAGATCCCACAGCACTATGGTCATCTGCTAGGTTGTACCACTGACTGATCATTCTCCTTGCAAAATGTGCAGTAAGACTGCAGTCATCTATTTTTAGAGTTTATTATTTCTTTTAAAGCTATTTATGTCTTTGTAATTTAAAGGGAGAAAAGCTTGCTGAATCATGTACAGTTAAATTTTTCTAATCTAGGCCTCATTAAATCCAGGATTTGTGTTAATTCCATCAAACTGAGCTGAATTGTGTGCTATTTTTGAAGAAAAGACGAATAAGCAAATTGACAGCATAAAGAACATATTTAACCTACTTAAATTAATTATGTGTTTTTAGGTATGTTGGTAGGGAATGATTTGGAGTGAATATGCTAAATGATAGTAACAACTGCCAATATGCCACATGTCTGTGGCCAGACCAAGAGTCAAGAGATAATGTGACATATTATTGACTTTGATCTCAACGACAAACTTATGAAATGGTCCTACTTTACAGATAAGGAAACTGATAAAGATGTTATTTCATGTGTCCAAGGTATCACAGTAGGGGAGAATCAGCATTTAAACCCAGGTCTGGCTGGCATCAAAGCCTGTGTTCTCACCTTCATGCTCTATTACGATAATTCCTGGTCATCTGGGAGTCCCAGGCTTCATAAGGATATGATGAAAGGTGAGAAGCAAAATATGTTCCAAATGTTACATATGATCTCAAAGAGGCTTTGGCTCAAGAATGCCTATCTTACAGCCTATTTTTAAATCTCTTCTGTTCATAAAAGTGGGGCATCTATTCTAAACCATTTTGCTAGCAGAGTGTTTTTTGGATAACTGTATCAGAAAGCAAGGCAACCTTTTTATTTGCAAATAGGTTAATTCTGGCTTCTCATCAGTTCCTCCTTAGTTGATGTTAGAGAAATTTTGTTGTATAAGGATGGAGTTATCTTAACACTAATTGATAAATTATACAATCATTTTATTTGGGGCAGTATCCTAGTTGTTCCATAAATTGGTCCAGTGCAAAGCTGGCAATAAGCCTGGCAGTAGGTGCCAGCACTGTGTTAGAGTCCAGACAGCTGCTAAAGGCAGTGCCGCTCAGAGCTATGTTGGAGCCTGAAGTGGAAGGAAAAATAAGCAATACTGATCATGTCTTAATTTAAGATTTCAATATTTTCCTCATCATGGATTTTTTGCTTTAATTTTTATTTTTAAAATAATGCATTAAGATATTACTTATCTTAGGGCACCTGGGTGGCTCAGTCGGTTAAGCATCCTGCTCTTAGTTTTGGCTCAGATCATGATCTTATGGTTCATGAGTTCAAGCCCCAAGTCAGGCTCTGTGCTGGCAGTGCAGAATCTGCTTAGGATTCTGTCTCCCCTCTCTCTGCCCCTCCCCTGCTCATACTGTCTCTGTCTTTCTCAAAACAAACAAACAAACAAACTTAAAAAAAAAGATATTACTTATCTTAAAAAAGCATATTACTTATCTTGATCACTTCTGAGTTTTGATCACCCCCTTAAATGCTGCATCTGAGACCAGTACCTCACTTGCCTCACCTTGCTCCCAGTCCTGGATGGTCTGGATGTGACCAACAGAGTGTTCTTAAAAATGGAACATTTCCCATGAAAATCAGTATTTCTAGCATCCCTTGTAAAAATTGGAAAAAATGGCAACATTGGACTTGCCTTTTCATATGGCACAAGGTGGCTTTATCTGAGTGGCAGCTGCCTCGACTGGAGAGTAACTGCTGATTTCTCAGCATCCCCCACCACTTCCTGACCGGTTCAGTTACTGCCTAACCCCTGTAGGACTTGAGTTGAGCATTCTGGGGCTAGACCAAATGTACAAATATTATTCTCTAACATTCAGGAAACATGTTTTGCCATAGCCTATAATATTCCTTCAGGATTACCAGTGTGCCACTCTTGACATTAAATCACAAGTTAAGATCACTGTCAGCAAAACCCTGAAAATAACTCCATGTACCAGCACTGAGGATCATATATCACAACGCTGAGGGTGCACTTCATGTGTTTCCTATGCAGAGCCAACTACTTTTTGCATATCAAGGACTGAAGTAGTTTCTATCATCGCTAATATTTTTTGAGCACTTAACAATGTGCCTAACTCTATGCTGAAAGCTTTACATATATGATCTTATTTAGGCATCAAAAAACCACATGAGATATTCATATCCCCATTTTACAGATGTGGAAACTGAGTTACTAAAAGGTTGAGAAAATTGGCCAAGAATACATAGCTGGTACACAGAAGAACTTGCATTCACACCCAGAGGAATGACACCAAAATCCTACCCTCTTTACCCACTACACACACTCATTCTGTGGCCTTCTGTTGTCTTTAATAACAGACATTCCACTTGTTAAATTTGCTAATTGCTCTTTGCTATCAATGGCACTAATATTTCACAAACACACGGAATTTGAACCAAGTGTACACAACAGCTGCCTATTGTATTAAATTAACTTTAAGAGCCTATCTTCCTTGTTTTTGTGTCTTTTTTTCACACCAGATTAATTTTTCAAAGGTTAATCACATGACACTTATTTTAATTATGCTTCTCTCGTCATGACAAATGACAGCATTTGACTTCTCGTTGCCTTCCTTTGTATTGTGTGACCAATGAGATTATTAATAAATGCCTTTTTATTATGTAGTCATGCTGTAGGTGCCCACAGGGCATGGGCCAGCCTCATGTATTTTATTCTGGGTGCAGTGTCAGCAGGGCCTTGCGGACTTGCTAATGAGCTAAATCCGGTTAGTGCCACATGCCCTGGACTGCCAGGCATCTTTTAAATACATCACTGCTCTCAGAGACTCAGCTGGGTTCAGTTTGAGAGAGATTAACTTCTCATTCCAATTAGCAGAGAGTCATATTGTTAGAGGGGGAGCTCCTTATGTAGCCCCAAACCCAGAGCCCTCTTACTGATGAACCAATGGCTGGTCAACAACAAACCCAGATTTAGAGAAGGATGGCCTCAAGAAAGGATTTTGATGTTGTTGTTACTGTTGTTGTTGTTGTTGTTACTATTATTTAATTACTTGTTTTGTGTATGCCTTAGAGGTCACCAGGGAGAGGCTTTTTCTTTTCAATGTGGAAAACATATTGACTGCTATCCAGCACGATGGAAAATTGAAAGGCAAGGGACTGGGGAATTTAAAATAAATGTAAAATTGAGTATTTATAATCCTTGACCACATTCCTCTACCTCAAAATACTGGGTATAAATGTTATTCTAAATTCCATGTTTTATTTTTTCAGATAATAATAATAGCTAACAGTTATTGAGCACGTATAGAGTCAGACCTTTATAACTGCTTTATGAGTATGAATTAATTTAATCCTCATAATAACTCTTGGACAGAGATATAATTATCCTCCCTCTTTGTACTATTTCAGACAAAACGTGTAAGATAATGTCTCTGCTCATCTTGTGTTTTTGTCCTTTCACTTATCTTGTTCTTGAGTTGAATTAACATTTTAAACTATGAATATTGTAGTCCATGATTTTGTCCAAAGGGCAAGTGGACAATTATTTTAAAGTGCAATGTTTTGGAGGATGAAAGCCAGGCCCAAATCAGGGCCTCTGCAAAGATACTACAGATGTACAGAAAAAAATAGAGAAGTTCCACAGACATAGACAAGCAAGAAAAAAAAAGGTGCCTCTTCTCAAGTACAATTTCTGATGAGAAAAAGATGTGCAAAAAAATAGCCTGAAAATCAAGAAAAGAGTAGAAATGCACATCTTTCTTTCATTTAAGATTAAAAATGATTCAGAAAAACAAACTTGAAAATATGCTCAATAGTAAAGAAAAAAATATCCTTTTTAGATTAAAATTATCTCACCATAGCTCTGTAGTAAAACAAGCACACTGCCCCATCTAAAAAGAACTCCAGAGGTATTCCTGAATAGAAATCAATGTGCACACCCTAACCACAAAGCCCATCTAAAAATCAATGAGGTTTTTTAAAAGAACTTGTTTTACAAGAGAATGTATTCTCTGCAAGCCATGAAAACCGAAGGAGTTATATTTGGGGGTCGGATAAATCTTTTTTTGAAAGTAATACCCCACACTTTATTATAATCTTTGTTTTAACAGAAGGCAAAGATAAGAAAGGATTCTAAATGTATAAATGCTCTCTGAAGCTGTAATTGTACACATATGCACACACACACACACATACACACACACACACATACACACACATAATGGCTTTAAAATGGCCTTCCTAACTAGAGGCAGCCACAGGCAAGACATGCTATGGGAAAGGGCTTGAATGGACATGTAAAGTGTTCATAAATGTGCTTTTTCAAGAGTGTAATTGCTTCCTTATCCTTATTGTCTGCCAGGGAATCAGAATGGCTGGTACTGGGGCATACAGCAGAGCAAACAAAGGATCCACTTGAAAAATTATAAAAAATTTGATGGGTGTGTGTTTGCATATAGGCAAGGGGTGGAGCATTGGTTTGTGTGGTAGTTGGAGGTAGGGGCTACGTGCACCAAAACTAACCAAAAAAAATTCCCACAGATCCCAGAATCTCACTTTTGCTCTCTTATAACCCATAGTTAATTTTACCAAAGAAACCTATTAGTTCCCTGTATTTCTGAAATGGGACTTACTCATCATTTGGGTCCCAATGACTATTACTCATCATTTCTTTTTTCCTTATTAAAAGCAGCCTCAGAAGGATTTACCAAGTGAGAAATAAAAATGTCTCCTGTCTAAGGGTTGGCACTCCATCCACTCTCTGGCCCCACCTCTCTCTTGAACTGGGCCGTGGCTTCTCCTTCATGCTGCTCTGGACTACACAGGGGACTGATAACCACCTCTGGCCCTCTCCAAGCTGCCTTTGGCTCAGTGGCCTGTGGGCCTTTGGAGGGCCACAGCTGAATCTTGCTCATCCATGTGTTCCCTGAACAAAGGACACAGATGCTACAAGGTTAGTAATGCTTTGCTAAATAAAGATCTAACTCCTAAAAAATGTGTTTATTAAAACTGATAAAGAGGAAAGCAGAAATGTTTATGATAGCCATTAGTCTGCAAAACTTTATTTTTTAAATCAGGATAATTTTTTTCATCATTAATATGTTGCAAAACATCATTTTTCAACTAATTAATAAATATCTAAGGTATGAGTAATTTGCCTGAAGTAAGTGTTCAGGAAAAAAACAACATACTAGTGCACAGGGAGGTATCTTTGATGCCTTAAAATTGAAGAGTACAGTGCAGTTGATGAAAACAGATGAGCTTATAGGCTTTCAGGCTGAGTCCTTGAGCAAGGAGATTCAGCCTGAAAACCTTAGCGGGGGTGATGGCAGCACAGCGATTGGCCTTGCAGGACTAGAAACTTCAGGTTGGAGTCATCATGGGAATAACTAAACTTTGGGACTTAGGTTTGCCACCCTCAAACTTATGTAACACTGATTTCTATCAGAAATTTAATGTGTTAATCTATAATACAGTATCTCTTAAATGTCCAGTATGTGCCAGACATAGTATTACCAATTGGCCAAGACAAGGCCCGTATCCTTCACAGGGTTTGCAGTCCAGAGGGAGACGGTAGGGAAATCACTACCTTAGATTCTCCAGGTGTGGTTCCCAGATCAGTAGCATCAACATTGCCTGGGAGCCTGCTGGAAATGCATGATTAGTCCCCACCTGAGTCATGCTAAATCAGAAACTCTGGGGTGGGCTAATTTGTAGTCTAATAAGCCCTCCAGGTGATTCTGATGTACTTTACAGTTTAGAACCAATGGCCTGAAGACCAATTACAGGCAGTGGTTTTTCAACTCTGGCTGCATATTAGAATTGCCTAATGCACACCTTCCCATACCAATTAAACGGAATCTCTATTCATTAGCACCATCTTCTTTAATCACCTTTTCCATGTAACTGGGTTTAATCATACCATTATAACTATGACCATGTCAGAGATGCTACTGACATTTACTATGTCCAACACTCTCCCTGAAATTTCTTCCATTATGTTTTTCTTAGATGCACTTTCTATTTTTAGCTCTCAGTTTAACTGAAGATCTAACTTCATAAGAATTATTTCAGATGTTCAAGAAGTTCCAAATGTCCCTAGACATCTTTCATTAGCAACTGCCTGATTTTCCCTTTTGAGTTTTATTTCTCTAGCTTGAAAGTTTTTTCCCTGTTCAGATGAAAATCTGCTGACAGAATAAACAATAATCAGTAGTTGCAGTTTATGAGTAAAGATTCTAATATAGAAGTGCTGAATGGAAGATATTAATAAGGATTCAAAGGGTAATTACAATTTAAGTTTCCTTGTTTTTGGCTGGAATGATGCTATCAAGTCAGTGTGGTAAGCCTGGTTATCTTGTACTGATAAAATCTGATTGGAAAGCAGCTCTGCTCACCACAATGCCACCAAGGCAACTAATCACCAGGAAATGCAAATCAAAACCACAGGGAGATATCACCTGACACCTGTCAGGATGGTTAGTATCAGAAAAAGAAAAAAAAAAAAAAAAAAAAAAAGACAACAACTGTTGAGAGGCCATGGAGAAATTAGAGCTATTGCACACTGTTGATGGGAATGCAAAATGGTGCAGCCACTATGGAAAACAGGGTGGAGGGTCCTCAAAAAATTATAAATACAACTACCAGGCTCCACATCACTCATCATCAGGAAAATGCAAATCAAAATCACAATGATATATTACCTCATACCAGTCAGAACAGCTAGTATCAAAAAAGACAAAGAAATGACAAGTGTTGGTGAGGATGTGCAATCCCACTTCTGGGTATTTATTTGAAAGAACTGGTAGCAGGATCTTGAAGAGATATAGAACTGCTGCATTCATTGCAATACTATTCACAATACCCAAGATGTAGACACACCTAAATGTCCATTGGCAGATGAGTGGATAAACAAAATGTGGTATAAACACCCAATGTAATACTATTCAGCCTTTAAAAATAAGGAATTCTAAAATATACAACATGGATAGACCTTGAAGACATTATACTATGTAAGATAAACCAGTCATGGAAAGACAAATACTACTTGATTCCACTTATATGAAGTATCCAGATAGTCAAATTGATAGAATCAAAAAGTGAAGTGATAATTTCTGGGAGCTGGGAGGAAGGGGAAATGGGAAGTTACTTACCAACAGTCAAGTAAGATAAATAAGCTTTAGAGCTCTGCTGACGATATTTTATCTATAGTCAACAACTGTATTGTACACTTAAAAATTTTAAAGAAGGTAGATGTCATGTTAAGTGTTTTTATCACAACAAAAACAAAAATTTGATTTGAATTTATGATAAATAAAGAAGTCTAAAAATAAATTAATAAAGCATGGTACATTAAAAATCTTTCAAAACATGGTATTTATGGAGGTGGGTGTAGTAAGTCGCGTCCTTGGTGGTTAAAAGTTTACAAAACACTGGTGCTATCAGTCATGTGAAACTGAAAGAAAATGGCAGTTCTGAGGGTACTGGGTGTGTATGGAGAAGGAAGAAGGGGCTAGCTAAATACTGAGCCACAGAGAAGAAGAGGGTCCTTCCACCCTGCTCCCCTTACCAGAACAAATGAAGGTTGGAGCTTATGTGGAACCTGACCAATGCAGGGTTCCTGAGCTGGGCCATGTTGGGGAAGTCTGTTGCCTGAGGTTTTAGTAGGAGGCTCCAGGGTATAGTTACTAGTAGCAGGAGCCCATGGGAGCACCAGGTCAGAACAAGGAAGAGAGGTCAGGTCACAAGTTTGTATAGAACTGGACAGAGAGGAAGACCCTAGAAATGAAGTCAAGGAGGGATGATAATAAAAGAAGTTTAAATTGACTCTTGGAATAGCAGAGCTAACAACTCTCTTAGGGAAAAAGGTATAGGACTACTCTAGATCCTAAAGAGAAATTTATCAGTTTCCTTTATGAGCTAGCCCTGAATGGCTAAATCAGACACCTTAACACAGAAGAGCCCTCCTCAATCTGGGAAAGAAGACCTATACAGACTTAGGCCCCATTTGAGTAGCTGTGGACAAACCTACCAAGATGTGAGCCTTGTGTCTGAATGGATACTATTGCTCACTGGGGATTTTACTAAAATGACCAGATTCATTTTGCTTGGGTTTGCAATTCAATAATGACATTATTTAAAATACCACCCATAAAACAGCTATCATCATCTGATTCATTTTTTGACATGTGCTTATATTTTGTGGTAGTTTGAAAGAAATAGCAGTGAAGTTAATGCCTCATTACCTGGAACCTCTAAGGTTAGATCCTCCAACCTAAATCAAATCACAAAAATACATTTACAGCTAATTCACATATTAGAACATCTTCCATCAATCATTATTTGTGCACTCAGAGATTTGCATACATCTTGTATACCACCCAAACCCCTCTCCTATCGAGCCATCCAGTTTTAAGCAAATGCTTCACAATCAGAAAGCAAAAGTACAGGAAATATGGCTGGAAACTGCAGGGTGAAAAAGAGCCTGACTTAAACTGGAGGCATTCCCTCAACCACCATGTGAGGGCCGGCATAAGGTGAAGTTTTAAATCTAAAGGGACAAGGTACACAACTTAATTTCTCTGTGTCTCAACTTTTTCAATTGTTAAATGAGAGTAATACTTCTGCATGTACCTCATAGGCTTAAGTGTTAACTAAGAATTATCATGGTTCTACATAATGATGGTAATACACCTTCAGTTGGACTCAAAGAAGTTGTACTCTTTCAGCTCTTTTCCATCACAATGTTATATGAAAGAATTCTGACTATATTTTGGAGGACGTGGTGACCAACTCACATAGAGAGCTTAAGGTTAGAGAGGTAGAAAACATGCCATTTTGTAGGATGCGCTGAAAGAAAACGAACCTCCTATGGAAATCAATATGAATTTCTCAGCTACAGTCAGCAAACACAAAAGTGATGTCTGAGAAATAAGGCATCAGGGACAAGATTGTATATGACCATGTGGAACAAACTGTATATAGCTCTTATTATAGGTTACAGTAATTATAGAAGTTGCTCAATGTTCATTACATAATGTTTATTTAATTCTTCCATCCAATCTAGGAAGTAAGTATGGGGTTGTCCTTTTTAGACATGAGGAAAGTGAAGCTCAGAAAGGTAAAGTGCCTTATCTAAGGTCACACACAATGAATGAAATGAATAAGTGGCAGTGCTGGGGTTTGACCCTGGATCTTTCTGACTTCAGAGTTAATGCTCTTAAATGTTATGGAAGCTATCTTGAAAGTATGAAGTCACCTATTTCCAACATATTTTCTTCTCACCTTCAGAATGCCTTAGCTAAAGAATCCTTTCACATATAGCTATATATATGGCTATTGGAACTGGGAAGAGTACGCAATGGACTTAATATTTGTGTCGCCCCAAATTCACATGTTAAGACCTAATCCCCAAAGTGATGGTATTCAGAGGTGAAGCCTTTGAAAGCCGGTTAGCTCATGAGGGTGAAGCCCTCATGGACAGAATTAGTACCTTTATGAAAGAGGCCCAAGAGAGTTAGTTCCTTCCATCATTCTGCCAAATGATGATGCAGTAAGAAGACCAACATCTATAACCAGGAAGTAAGTCCCTACTAGTCACTGAATCTGCTATTACCTTGATCTTGGACTTCAGCTGCCAGAATTGTGAGTAATAAATTCCTGTTGTTCGTATCCAGTGTATGGTATTTTGTTATAGCACCTGAATAGAGTAAGACACTCTACCCAACCATTACAGTCAGGATTCAGGTATATAGAAATTCTAGTTAAAAAAAAAAACAAACTGGATTGACCCTGTGAATTTATCTGTTCTTCCTCTAGAAATCTCACTATCAGAGTAATAAAGGAAAAAAAATAAAATCTTAAACAACTAAGAAAATGAGAGAGTTCGTCAGTGGGAAAAATGTTTCCACAAGTTAAACAGATGGAGAAGTGGTACCTGATGGCACAGGGGAAAGTCCTAGCTTAGGATAAGCACAGAGGTTTACAGCTAAGAATATCAATAGTCTGGCAAAAACACAAAAAGGTTGAGTCTCAAATACACCAAGAATAATGTAGATGAGAGCCAGATTAAGATGTGGTACTGGAAACACTGTAACTAACTGAAAGTTTGTCAAAGGAACAGTGAATCATTACCTCCAATTCCTCCTCTGCTCTTGCATGGACCACCTTTAAGACAGTCAGGCATCTATCCCATAGACAAAGATGTCAGAAGGTTCCTCTTAAGAAACTCTTAAGAGGGTTTCAAGAGAATATCTTCAGGGGTTTCTTTGTGGTTTCTTAGGGCTCCCCTGTTACTGTGAGTTCTGCACTTATAACACAACAGTTAAATAAAATAGTTCTGCTGGTATACAACATACATTATCAATCAGATTTTTTGTTATATGTAAGTAAATGTAAGTAAACAAGCCAAGGTAACTAGACATTTGAGGAACCCCCCTTAGAATGTTAGAGAGATACAAAAATAAACAGTAAGACACAGCCCCTAGAAAAAATAATTGGGAGAACATAAGAAACTTTAAAAAAGAAAAAACCTCTAATCAATAACCTTACATGTGAAGAGACAATGAATCTATAGGTTGATATATGAACAGAACAATCAGGCTTCAGCTTTTGGAAGTATGTTAGACGGAATATTTTAGGAAGTCCTCCTTTTATAAAACCCCTACATGATGTATAAACTTTAACACATATGCTTATCTATTGCTGAGCTCACTAAAAAAGGAAAATACCTAAAAGAGAGTTGAAGCCATAATGTTAAGGGAATAGATTGCACAAACCAGAGTGTTAAATGAGTACAGGTTATCCTGATGGCAAATGCCATTAACCAGAAGGTAGAACTTGGGGGCTAATGGTAATATGTGGAGAATAAGACTATTTTATACCAGTGCCAAGTTGGAGCTGAATCTGAAAACGCCACATAAAGCCAGTATACTTTGATACCTGGATAAAAATTTGCTTGGTACCAAATGAGACAATATAGAAACTTGCCATCACCACATTTCTAGATAGAAAGTAATAGTAATGACAATTAATAATATCATCATCATCATCATTATCAACATCATTGTATCTCCTGAGAATTTTTAACCAAAGACCAGCTGACAGATAGGTCTGAGCTCAAATTTCTATTGTGTATTTAGTTATGGGAACAACATGCTAAGAAATTCAGTAAGTGGTCCTAGTTTAATGCCCCCAACATCTGACAGAACTAAACACTAATTTTACTTTGAGGAATGCATTATCAGCCCAGGTCCCTTGAAATATCAATTAAGTTTGACAAAATATAAGCTCATAATAAAAAATAATACCATGAACATAAGGAGGTAAGCCACCCTGACTAAGAGCAGAACAAAGCAGCCACAAAAATTAAAGTGACAAATATCAGATATTGGAATGATCACAGACTTAATATGACTGTACATAAAATTATTGAAGTTGGTATAAACAAGGAAAAAGGATTATAAAAAATAATCAAGTGACTTATAAATAAACCAAATTAGCTTTTAACAATGGAAAACAGAATAGGTAAAATGGATTAAATGGTAAAAAAAAATTCCAGTTATAAAATAAATATGTCATGGAGATGAAAAGTATAGTATAGGGAAATATAGTCAATAATTTTGTAGTAATGTTGTGTAGCAACAGATGGTGACTACACTTATCATGGCAAGCACTGAGTAATGTATAGAATCATCAAATAAATATGCTGTACACCTGAAACTAATATGACATTATATATTAACTATACTACAATTAATAAGTGAAATAAAATAAACTCATGGAGTAACTCACAAACCAGATTAGCATAGTGCTGGAACAAGTGGATATCCACATATTAAAAAAATACATATTGGGACACAAACATTACATACTTCACCAAACTTAACTTAAATGTATTACAGACCTAAATAAAAACATATAAAATTCCTAGAAGAATATAAGATAGAAGACAATCTAGATGTCATTGGATTTGGTGATAATTTTTTAGATACAACACCAAAGGCATGATCCATGAAAGAAATAATTGATAAGATAGAGGTCATTAAAATTTTTCAACTTCTGCTGTATCTCCCTCCAGAGATCACTGTCAAGACACGGTCAAAAGAATGAGAAGAAAAGCCACAAGCTGAGAGAAAATATTTGCAAAAGACCTAGCTAGTAAAGGCTAGTATCCAAAATATACAAAGAACTCTTAAAACTCAACAATAAGAAAACAACCTGACTTTAAAATGGGCAAAAGATGGAGCGCCTGCATGGCTCAGTTGTTTAAGTGTCCAATTCTTGATTTTGCCTCAGGTCATGATTTCACCATCCTGAAATTCTAGCATTGAGCCTGCTTAAGATTCTCTCCCTCCCTTTTTCTCTGCCCCTCCCCACTTGCATGCATGCATGCACACAAAAAATAAAAATAAAAATAAATTTTTAAAAAATGTGTAAAAGTTATGAACAAAAACCTCACCAAAGTAGGTATGCAGATGGAAAACAAGCATATGAAAAGATTCTAAACATGATATGTCATCAGGGAACTGCAAATTAAAAGAAGACACTACACACCTGTTAGAATGGTGAAAATCCAAAACACTGATGCCAAATGCCAGAAGGAACTCTCATCCTTTGCTGGAAGAAATGCAAAATGGCACAGCCACGTTGAGAGATAGTTTGGCAGTTTCTTACAAAGCTAAACACATTCTTACCATACCATACAGTAATTAGGCTTGGTGGTATTTAACCAACTGAGTTAAAAACTAAGGTCCATATAAAAACCTTCACACAGGTGTTTATAGCAGCTTTATTCGTAACTGCCAAAACTTAAATGCAAACAAGATACCCAGTAGGTAATGGCTAAATAAACCATGATACATCCAGACAATGGACTATCATTCAGTGCTAAAAAGAACTGAGCTATCAAGCCATGAAAGAACGAACATGGAGGAATCTTAAATGTGTATTACTATGAAACAAGATGGTCCGAAAAGGCTACATACCATATGATTCTGACGGTATGACAGTCTGGAAAAGGCAAAACAATGAAGACAGTAAAATGCTAGGAGCTGCACGGAGGGAGAGATAAATAGGCAAAGCACAGAAGGTTTTTATGGTTGTGAAATTATTCTGTATGATACTATAGTGGTGGATATATGTCATTTACATTTGTCAGAACCCACAGAATGTACAACACCAAGAGTGAACCTCACAGTAAACTATGGACTACAGGTGATGTAGATTCATTGATTGTAACAATGTACCACTCTGGTGGGGCATGTTGATAAGGAGAGAGGCTGTGTTTGGGGTCATGAGGAGTATACGGGAACTCTTTGTACTTTGTAAATTTTCCTGTGAACCTAAAACTGCTCTAAAAAGTAAAGTCTATTTTTTAAAAAAGTGATTACTTTTCTTTTAGGGTGGACTTAGAAAAGACCAACACTCCCACTGGGAACAGCTGCAAATCTCAATAAATTATAAAGCTCATATTTTTAAGGCATTAGAGAGCTGTGTAAGCAAGAAGACTGGAGAGATGGACCTGAAAAAGAACAACCACATATCAAAACATGTGGATGAAATTAATGCAGTACTTTTGAGAGGAATATATAACTTTAAAAGCTTATGTAAGAAGACAGGCTGACAGGTAACAGTGTAAGCGTTCAAACAATGAGCTAAAAAAATAATATAGAATAAACAAAAGGAACTAGAAAAAATAGAGATAAGGTTAAAAACTAATTAATTAAATAGAAAATAGACCACCAACAAAGACAAAATTTGATTTTTTGAAATGACAAATAGATAAACTTCTGGCTAGACTGATCAGGAAAAGAAAGAAAATACAAATATTCCAGCAATTTTTTAAAAAAAGAAACTAGAAATATGTTAGGGAATTAAAGCAATCAGAATAAAATAGTTTCTTATCAAAAAATTTAAAATTTACATAATTTAAACACTTAAACTATTTAAAGAAATTACTAGAAAAATACACTTTCCAAAGGGAATCAAGAAATAAAAAGAAAATGAATATGTAATCTTCCAACAATGAAAACCCCAAGCCCAGATGATCTTAAAAATAAGCTTTAAAAACTTTCAAGAAGTATACTTTCACCTATATGCAAATTCTTCCAGAAATTGGAAAATAGAGTGAATACTCCCCAGTTTTTGAAAACAGTATAATCTTGATATCAAAACTAGGTAAGGGCACTACAAGAGACAATGATTATAGGCCAATTTCATTTATAAACATAGACGCAAGGATCATAAAAAATTGGCATATGGAAGGGCACCCGGGTGGCTCAACTGGTTAAGCATCCGACTCTTGATTTCAGCTCAGGTCATAATCTCAGTTTGCGGAGAGAGCCCAGCACAGAGCCTGCTTGGGATTTTCTTTCTCTCTCTCTCTCTTTCCCGTGGGGCCCCCCCCCCCCCAGTTCAAGCTCTCTCACTCTCTCTCTCTCTCTCTCTCTCTCTCTCTCAGAATAGATAAACAAACTTTAAAAAATATATTAACAAATTAAATTCAGCAATATATAAAAAATATAATAAATCATTACCAGGTTGGGCTTATTCCATTAACTCAAGATTGGTTTAACTTCAGAAAAATCTACAAATGTAACTCACTACATTGACAGGTGAACAAGTAAAAATGAAATGATTTGAGTAGACATACAAAAATTATTTTGTAATATTTAAAATACATTAATTTTTAGTGAATTACAAGTTGAACAGAATTTAATCAACCTACTAAGGGATATCTATTAAAAAAAAAACAACTGCAAATATCTTATGTAAAGATTTCCTTAAACACCAAAAATAAGAGACAGATGTCCAGAGTCTCTGCTTTATTCAACATTGTATTACCAACAAACATAAAACAAGAGAAAGAAAAAGACATAAGGGGAAAAAATTGTCAATATGCACAGACAGTAAGATTGTCAAATAGAAATTCCAAAAAATTATTATTCTAGATAAGAGAATTTAGCTAGTTGATTAGATATGAATTAGCATATTAATGCAATTATGTCTATATACTGGAACAGTTTGTTACAAATAATATTTTTAAATGTGTCATTTCTAATAGCAACAAAAATAAAAGATACCTAATAATAAATATAAAAAAGTTATCCAAATCTTTTATATAGGATTTTAAAAAGAGTAATCTTTTAATAAAAGATGTTAGCTTGTTAGTTATATGTTTCTCTATTCTGTGCTTAGTGGTTGCCATAAAGAATATCACATGTATCCTTGAGTTAATGGAGATGAATATAAGTTACTACTTTCACCATTCCATGAAAATACAAGGACCTTAGACACATTAATTCCTGAACTTTCTGTTGTATTTTTTACATGTATTTTAATTTTCTTCAGATTTTAAACTCTAGAAGGCATTAAAATTTATCGTTTTGTACAACCAGTGTTCATTTAGATTTACACACAGATTTGTCCTTTCTAGTGTTCATTTCTTCCCATATTTCCATGTTTTTCTCTGAGATCATTTTACTTTTGCCTAGACAATTCCATTCAGTTTAGTATTTATTTTTCTTCTTAAATTAGGTTTATTGAGGGGCGCCTGGGTGGCTCAGTCAGTTTAGCATCCACCTTCAGCTCAGGTCATGATCTCATAGTTTCGAAGTTCAAACCCTACATCAGGCTCTGTGCTGACAGCTCAGAGCCTGAAGCCTGCTTCGGATTCTGTGTCTCCCTCTCTCTCTGTCCTTCCCCCACTCATGCTCTGTCTCTGTCTCTCTCAAAAATAAACATTAAAATAATAATAATAATAATAAATAAATAATGTTTATTAATGTGTAATTACATACTATAAACGTTACCAATTTTAAGAGTATTTTTTCAGAATGATGGATGCTGTCAAATAATCGCCAAAAACTATGTGAACATGATTACTATAAAGGGCAACAAAGTCAAAGTAGTAATCAAAATAGTTCAACCCACAGAGATCAGTACTGGCTAGATAGAATTGAAATAGATAGGCAGACAACTCTAAGTCTAGTAATAAGGAAGTCTGACTGGAATTACCACAAAAGAGAGTCAAAAATTCCCAGGATTGGGGCAGTTTACAAACTAAAAGCCCCTTGAATGAGGGGGAGTCTGGATACCTTTGAGGAAGCATCCCTGTATACCATCAACAATTTAGAGTGTGTATCTTCTCCTTCAGTCTTCTCCACAGGGGCTGTGGCCATTCATGACAGTGACTGTGCATTGAGGAAGGGGAATACTAGAGAATAGCTCTAAATTGACACAGATTCCTGGAGACTCAAAATGCCAGTCTGTGGGACACCAGTCACAGTAGGGGCTTATGGAGGTCAGATGATCAATAAATTTGGACTCAGATCCATATCACTGCAGACATGGAGTGATCTATAGTGATCCACCTGCTTCCCACAACCATTAACGTGTGTGTGTGTGTGTGTGTGTGTGTGTGTGTGTGTGTGTGTATTAGCTGGTGAAAGCATCCATACTTAAAAGTCATTTAAAAAAAATAGGACAAGTATAAACTAAAGCATAGAATACATGGTTATGATATAATAGGAAATGTTAAACTTAGTCAAACATTCATGACTCTAAATATCTAAATGATGAATTTTGTATTAGTAAAACCTTTGTGTGTGATGCCCTGCATTGTTCAACTCCCCACCAGACCAATCAGCACACTGATTGATAGGAGCTCTCTTTTGGGGAGCAAAAGAAAACACCAGAAATAATTATTTCAGAGCTCCACCTATATTTCACTGTCACAAAGATAGTAAAATATGCCAAGGATAGGAAATGAGATTCTAACTCTTCAGTGAAATATGAGAGATGAAACTTGATCCTTTCTCTTCAAAAACTGTGGGAACTACCTTGTCTTATAGTAGTAGGGTATTTCAATGATGATTCCCAAATCTGATGCTTATTTTAAGGCACTGTTTGAAAATTTACTTTGTTTCCTTACATCTTTCTCTCCATAATAAGTAGGAAGTCCATATATCCTAGTTTGTCCATGACAGTCCTATATTATATCTATGTCCAGATATCTCATCCAAGTTGAGCACCCAATACTCTATCAAAGATAGATATGAGGGATACATTAAGCAATCACCCTATACTCAAGGGAGACTTTATCCATGTGAAGTTTCATGATCTTTTTTGAAAAAATGGAAAATAAGAAACAAAAGTCTTTTCTATGAGACTGACAAAAGATCAAGTATCTTTTTAGTCAAATAAGATAAGTTGAAAGACTTAACTCTCATCCTCAGGCTTTTTAGCCCATAAAATGTGACACAGGATGAGATTCTCACCCCAGTTGTCCATAAGAGTGATTTCTTATTACAAGAGATGGACTTCAACCTATGGTAAATTAGAAAAAACAAATGCTAAAGTCTATTTTTGCTCTCACTTTAAAACCAGTTTGGCAATAAATTAATCCCATGCTTGGCCTTTTGGTAAGTTATCTCCAAGTCAGAAGAGTGAGGGCTCTTAAGTGCCGCAGAGGTGCCAGGAGTTCATGTTCAAAGGTCTCCTTTTCACTAATATGTTGTAGGTCTTAAAGTGACATTACGGAGAACCTATCACTGCCCATTTCACAAACTCTCATATATCAACATCTGGAGCAGAAGCAGTGAGGTCAGATGCTTCTGGTGGGGAGGCAGCCACCAGGTTCAGACTAGAACACTTGTCAGCACAAGTGAGCCATTACACGAGACGGGGACCTTCAAACTAAGAGTAGCTGAAGGGTAGTCATATCAAATTTAGCTTTGTTTTCTTTCTATAACAATGTGCCCCTTTCTCCTTCCATTTCCGCACTTACATCAGTGAAATCTCTTCCCATCCTTCAAGATTCAGGTAGACTGATATCAAGCCAGGAAGCCTTCTCCCATCTCTTCAGTTATGACCATGCAATATTTTAATGACCATGGAATCTTTCTTAAAGGATACCTAGTCCACACATAACTGCCTCACACAACCAGCAAGTACAGGCACCTTGAGAGTAGGAGCATGTCCTGTTCATCTTAGAATCACCTCAGCTCCTGTAGCACTGTCTACTATAAAAGCAAATATTTATTTGACTGATGTTCACAATCTGATGCCCTTCCTTTTATTAATTATTCTTTTATTGCAAGTGGAACCAGTGTGCTTATAATTATGGCATAAATGTCAGCCTACTGCTGAACCATTTGGAAAGATTCTCTCAGGTATCTAGTTGAGTACTCAAACTAAAGGCACTTCTCAATTATAAAGCAGCTACTCCTAGACTTCATTTCAGTGTTCAATGGTCTTCCAAATATGATTCACAAGACATCCGAGGAAGCAGAGTCCTTAGATGGTAACATCCAGTGCATTTAAAACATTGTCATTAAGGGGTATATAAGTGGCTCAGTTGGGTGAGTGTCCAACTTTAGGTCAGGTCATGATCTCATGGTTTGTGAGTATGAGCCCCACATTGAGATCCACATTGAGCCCCACATTGAGTCCCCAGTTGGGGCTCTCCCCTGTCAGCACAGAGCCTGCTTCAGATCCTCTGTCTCCCTCTCTCTCTCTCTCTGCCCCTCCCCAGCTCATGCTCTCTCTGAATCAAAAATAAACATTAAAAAAAAAAACAAAAAATAAATAAAACATTGTCATTAAGACAATCGCGTAGCATTTGACTTAGCGTATGATACATGACAAGTAAAATCACCAGGCTCTGCTACATTCACTGCCCAAGGCAAAGTATTTTTTATATTTTTCCATTATTGATATATTATAGCACAATAAACAACAGAATGCACTATCTTTAAGTGTGCTATTGGATGAACTTATATATAAGAATACACTCATGTAGCTATGATCCTGATCAAGACAGAGATTATTTCCATTGTAGAAGGCTTCCTGTGTTCCTTCCCTTGGTCAGTAACCAAGGTGAGAAAAGTAGTTACTCCTTGCCAAAAATAACCACTCACCCTTATAGTTCTCACCCTTATAGTGTAGATTGATTTTGTATTTAATTCATATGAATTAGTTAAGAGTATATACTCTTTTTTTCCTGACTTCTTCCATTAAACTTTATGTCTGTGAGATGCATTCATGTTGTTATACATCGCAGTAGTAAGCAGATATTATCAAACAGTTTTTGATAAAGTAATTTAAAAGTAATTTAAAAGCAATTTTTACCATTTTATACCCTTTCTAACACTGTATGAGAGTTCCATTGTTCTGCATCAACTTGCTAACTTGATAACACTTATTATTGTCAATTCTTTTAATTTTAGCCATTCTAATGGGTAATATAGCTATCTCATTATGATTTTAGTTTATATTTCCCTTATAAATAATAAAGTTGATCCATTTGCATTTGTAAATTAGCTATCAAATGCCCATTTTTGTGAAGTGTCTGTACAAGAAACAGAATCAACGTTGAGGAGTAGGGAACTAGAGAAAGGAAAGAAGGGAAAAAAGAGAATTCCTGTAGTGGGAGGCATGATCACCCCCCTCACTGTACAAATCAGACAGAAGCAAGAATTTCACTATTTATCTTCATTTCTGCAAAGTCAAACATGTATAACCACTTATATATAAAGCTCCTAAAAATTATAACTGTTGTTGCTGTTTCTAAAGGACAAAAAAAAATTAAAGAAATCCTCCTGAATCTACACAGGGGGAAGCAGAAGAAGAAATTTTCAAGAAAAACATTGTGGACAGGATTTTCAAAATAGTGGAAGAAGAGAGACTGTGACAAATATGGCCCATGGGAGTTTGATGAGAGCAAATGAAAATGATTCTCCAGTGAGCCATTCCATCCAAGAGAACAAGTGGACTGGGTATGGAACCTTACTGTGTCGTTATTTTCCTGAACTTTCCTTCTCCAGCCCTTCAATGCGGTGTCTATGCTAATTAGAAACTCACTGTGTCACTCCTTACCAGTCATAACTGCCATTTAATAATTTCAGGCTAGAAGTGAGACGTAGGTGCTGGAAGTAATGAAATAAACAGTATAGACTAGCAAACTGCTTTCCTAATTATTGAAGGAGAGAAAAAAAAATTGTTCTGGGCGAACAATAGGTTTGATTTCCAAGCTTGAGCCACATAAAAAGGAGACTGCCTGAAATCTTGTTCTGTGTGTGTGTGTGTGTGTGTGTTTCCCTTGTATAGTCCTTTCAACTCTTTGGCCCTGACTTGCTCACAAGCAGCCTGAGCTGCCTCTTCTGATTAGATCTCCTCCCTCAGAGTTTCATTGCTTGTCTGAAGGCAGTGATGATTCCCTTGGGTCTAGCTGCCTATCTGCTGAGATGGTCACTTCCCCTGGTTCTGCCACCTCTTTGGTGTTACTTACTTGCTTTCCCAGTTTCACTCGTGAAAATAGATTCTTGTATTCGAGGGAATGCTCAATCATTATCTGCTTTTATAAGATTTCCCATATCCCACAAAAATGTACAATGTCAGAGCCAACTGCTCATCCGGTACAAGCCCTTCATTTAGCAAATGCAGAAACTAATGCCTGGAGAGGTGAACTGAACTGAACTGCCTAGAAATTAGTGACAGCTAGGACTGGAACTCAGATAGCCAGGCCTCTGGGTCTCTGCATTTGCCTCTCATATTATGGTTACATTTGTTTTGCTCTTAAATTCCTCCCACTCTTCCCAAGCCTTGCCCCAACAACTTGTTTGCAGAAAGTAATATAGATTGGAATAATCATTTTATGGTTTAGAGTCTGTTTGGTAAGTACGGGTAAATCCAACCCTAGCTTCCACATATGGAAGGACCTCTGAAAATTTGCTTCCTATCTGGAGTGAGAGTTTTAGTTCCTCTATGTGGTTGCAGAAGAAAACCCACTTCAAAACATATGTATTTTATGCACAAAATACAATGGATATTTTGCTGAGTTATTCCTTAAATTTGCCTTGAATTTCGAGGCAGAACAGTATCCGCCTAGAATTATTTTTGAATTCTGAATTGGACAATTAATAAAAATGGCAGTTCTGAAGGTAAAGCTTGAAGCACATCAGATCATTTCAATTCAGCACTTCTTTAAGATTTTATGCATACCAGCAAAGTATATGGAATAGTCACCACCATTTTTTTTGTTTAATCATTGTGTACTTGCCTTGGTGCTGAAGTTCCCGCAGTGGAGGGAATTATGGGTTGGGGAATAGAGTTATTTTAATAGCAAAACTAGTTCTTAGATGCTGTGGCAAAATAATACAACTCTGCATAATTAGAACCAGCGATGGACACCAAGGAGAAGGCGATAACTGAAGTGAGAAAGAACAAGGAGAAATACAGAACAAGTCACAGAATTGAAATAAAGTTCAGTTCATCTCATTATCAAACTTTGGTGCTACAGGAGGTGTTGTAAGTTTATACCCACAAACACTGCTTCCCCTCGCTATTTTCTATAATATGACAAATAACCACAGTTTGAAGAAGACAATATAATATGAGGTGCCTCCGCTGGGAAAACATCTGCTGACCTGCATGTGAGTAATTAGGCTGGTAACCCCCTTAAACAAAGAAAGGATGGACACACTGAGTTCTTCCAGCCAAGAATCCTAGGCCCACAGGGTAACCATTAGCTTCCTCCTTTGGCTGGATTTTATTTCCCACAGATGGCTCCGCATCTGGATGCTCCCCAGTAGTTCAGCACATCTATTAAATTAAGGCTGTTGGCAGCTATTTCTTGAAACCCTTTAAAGAGATGTTCCCTGGTGAACAGGGCAAATGTCACCTATAGCAGATCAGACTGTAGGTTACTATTTCTTCCTCAATTAAGTATAGACAGTCCTCATTCCAGCTTCATAACGCATCTTGGGTAGTGGGACAGCCCAGGGCTCTCAAATAAAGGGACAAATAGCACTCTCTGCTTTGGAACTAAACTTTCAATGCATTCATTGGATTTCTTTACCTCTATAAAAAATGTGTGGGTCAGTTATGAGTATTGTTTCTATTTTCAAGATTATTGATTGTAACTTTGAAAGTAAAGCAACTTCTCTCTCAAACAAATGGACAAATGAGATAGACTCTGCTGATTTTTTTTCTTAGCAAAGAATATGAGAAAAAAAGCCAAAAAGCAAAGATGGTCACTATTATTGTTTCTAAATATTGTTGTGATAGGCATAACTGATGTTCTGGTTTTGCTGTTGTGAGACTGCATTCCTGGTGCTGCATTAACACTGCCTTCACATTTATCTGAATGGCCAGCCCATTAGAGAAAGGCTCATCCACTCCATTTCAGTGAGCATATGCGCAGCTTTGCGCAGGACTGGTTCTGACTGCTTCTATGGTCTTCTCCATTTAAGAGCTGAGTAATTGGCACGTTCAGTGTAAAATGCAGTCTCTTATTATTGCATAGCTTGGAGCACAGCAAAGAGCATTGGGTTGAGAGATAAAAGAATGGAGAACCCTACTATGTGTTACTACTATGTTACTACTATGTGAACACTGAATGTGGCTCAAATATTCTGAGCCTCATTTCCTTCATCTATGAAATGTGGATGAGAATACCTTTGAGGATGAATTATGTATGTGACAATGCATTCTGAAGTCTAATGTTCTATAGAAAGGAAGTGTCAGTATTATTACTGCTAGTGGTCATTCCTAGAAAATTGATGCTGCTAGTGAGTATGATCTTGAAGTTCTCACCTGCATAAGTGGGAACAATGAAGTCCCAAGGTCAGTGATGTTTGGGAAGTGCAGATTTTCAGAACCCAAATGGGATTAGAAAAAATGAAAAAGTTCAAGGCGAGGAAACCAGTTATAAGTCTGTTGAGGGTGATCCAGGAGAGTATATCTTGCCATTTGTTTCTGTTTTCCTTAATTTCTCTCTGCAACATTTTGAAGTTTTCATTGTATAGGCCTTACACGTGTTTTGTTATAATTATCCCTAAGTATTTCATTTTTTGATGCTTTTATAAATGTATTGTTTATTGTTTCAATTTCTAACTTTCATCACTAATATACAGAAATATATTTGATTATTGTGTAATGTTCTTGTAGCCTCACCTTATGTTGAATTGTGTACCTCCAAAAAGTTATGTTAAACTTTTCTGTCTGTATTTTATTTTGCATAGCTTCTATTGCTATATTTTAAAGTTCATAATTTTTCCCTTCTGTTATGCCTAATCTGTTTGTTAATTCCCTGCAGTGCATTCTATTCTTGTATCAGGCATTGTGGTTTTTACATTCTATATGGTTTTTTTTTTAAATATATTTAATGTCTCTACTTAACATGTTCAACCCTTCCTCCAGCTACTTGGCCATATGAAATATAGCTATAATAACTGTTTTAGTGTCCTTGAATATACTTTTATCATTTGAGTTATTTCTGGGATGGTTCGGTTTGATTAATTTCACTCCTCATTGTGGGTTATGTTTTCCTTCTTCTTTGTATACATGGTAATGCTGGATTGGAATGCAAATATTGTGAATTTTACATTTTTAAAAGCTAGGTTTTTTGTACTGCTCTAAATATATTTGAATTTTGTTCTGGGATACAGTGCAGTTTCTTGTAAACAGTTTGATCCCTTTGGTTTTTGCTTTCATTTTCTCTCATCCAAGTACTAAACAGGTTCTATCCTGCTTAGCTTCCAAGATCAGATGAGATTGGGAGTGTTCAGGGTGGTAGGACCATAGAATAGATCTTGCTTTCAAATTCTGTTAGAAAGCATCAGAGTACACTTTGGTCTAAGACTGTTTTTTTTTTCCTCCTGAGTACTCTCACAAATACCCCATGAGTTGTGATATTTTCTTCTCTGGCTTGTGGGAATGAAATTAGAAACCAGTGCTACATTATGTGCACTCAGAAGATTATTTCCTCTAATCTTTTTGACTGGTTCTTCCCCAAGCCTCAGGTAGTTTTGTAACATGCATATACGAATTAGATTTGAGGGAGCCTCTCTTTAGAGAGTCTCTTTCTGTGTAAAACTCTCTTTGTGATCCTGTCTTATGAACCTCTAGCCACCTTGGTCTACCTGGGTCCTCTCTCCCTGCACCACAACTTGGGAACTTTCTCCAGGAAGTTAGCTGGGGAATCATACACTTCATCTCATTTGCTCCCCATTCTTCAGGGCTCCCTGTCCTTTATTGCCTAATATCTAATGTCTTGAAAACCACTGTTTTTAATTTTTTTCAGATAGAAGGGTAAATCCATTCTGTGTTATTTCATCTTGTCTAGTCAAAAATTTAAGCAGCAATGTGTTGGTACAACATCAATATCAAATTGAAGTCACCCTGAACAACAGCAGGAAAGGGATGGGGGAAACAGTTAGGTGTCCCTGTTTTCAATAGATAAGGAGTAAGTGGAATATTGGTAGGTAACAGTAATGGGGAGATGGAGAGAGTGGTTAAACCAAATGACACACATATCAATGAAAAGGGGTATTTATCAGGAGATTCTGGCCTTACCTCCTGATTCTGAAGCACTTGGAGGGAAAGAAAATTATGCCTCTCCTTAAGAGGCTGAAGAGAGTAAAGTTTTCAAGGAGAAGCCAGATTTCTGACAGGTAAGGAGGTGAAAGAAATGATCAATGAAGTTGGCAAAGGAGTTTGTTAATCCAAAAACAAGGTTTCTGAGATAGGAGTAGAAAGAATGAGAGGGGGGAAGACTGGATTGGGAAGAAACACAGAAGGGGCTGGAGAAGAGGACCTGTGTCCAGGACGGTCACTTGGCATTGAGGAATGTGGAACATGGTGGGTGTAACCTGTTCAAGGCTGCCAGCAGGATGCACCCACCACATCTCAGTGGGCACCCAGCCATCCCAGGAGTTATATACAGCTTGCAAAGACTGCAGTGTAAGAAAGTCTCAGGAACAGATGAAGAAAGTGACTTTAATCTTTCTTCTAGGATCCTATTGATTGAGTGAATCCCAGCAAGAAAGCCTCAGCATCACACAGGGAATTGACGTCTATGCAGTAGTAAGCAACCTGGTCTGAGGGTAAAGACCAGAGAGTAAAGATCTGAGTAATCACAGGGGTCCAGGAACAGAGGGGGAGCATAGTCTGATATTTGCTAAAAGCTGGCAAGAAACTGGACTCTAAGCTACCAGGGAGCAAAAGAAAAAAGGGAAACATGATCAATCACACATTTATCTATAAAAACAAAACAAAAGAAATACTTATTTAGGACAGACACAAATGTTCCCAATACGAGGACTGGATAGAAATATTTCTCATGTCTTTTCTCAGAATAAAAGAAGTATGTGATGTCCAGGTACAGTCATGTATCTCACAGAATTCATTATTAAATCATCTCATAATGTCAGTTAATTATTTGGCCTTTTAGTTCATATATATATAAAGGAGTCCTTTCCAATAATAGGAAATAAAGAGGGCTTCATCATGAGGCAGTAGAGTTCCCGGTTGGAGGCAGTTTTTACCAGCCTATAGGGTTTGGCATATAGACTAAGCTGCTCTATGTATATACATATAGGGGTGTGTGTGTGAGCGTGTGTGTGTATAAAACCTTACCCAAAATCATGGAAACCATTTCAATTAATCTTTGAAACAACCAGAGAATATTATGAATAACTGAATGAATAGATTAAATACAAGTCAATTGATAATCAATTAGAATGAAAATAATAGTATAGCTCAAGTTAATGGGAAAATGGGATTTACTATATTTCATCAATTCAAAGATGTGTATTTTTTTTCAAATTTTAATATTTCTGAAATCACACTGCTTCTTAAAACAAAGTCTTAGAATGGCTGTCAGCATGGCAGTAGTTTGGTTAAGACTGCTTATACCAATGGTTCTAAAAGTGTGTCTGCTCCCTCACCCAAGCAGCACTAACATCACCTAGGAATCACAGAAATGCAAATTCACAGGCCCCACCCCAGACTTAACTAAAGCAGAAAACCTGATTCAGCAATCTGTGTTTTATTTTATTTTTTTTTTAATTTTTTTTAAACGTTTATTTATTTTTAAGACAGAGAGAGACAGAGCATGAACGGGGAAGGGTCAGAGAGAGAGGGAGACACAGAATCGGAAACAGGCTCCAGGCTCTGAGCTGTCAGCACAGAGCCCGACACGGGGCTCGAACTCACAGACCGCGAGATCGTGACCTGAGCCGAAGTCGGACACTTAACCGACTGAGCCACCCAGGCGCCCCCAGCAATCTGTGTTTTAATAAGACTCCAGGTGATTGTGAAAAACTCAGGTTTCAGAACCACGGGCTAGCATGCTTGAAAGAACATAAATGCATTAATATCAAAACGTACAGAATAGTTATCAGGGTTGGAAGAAAGTCAAGGGGACAATAATGAAGTACCCTTTTAATCTCTAAAAACCAAATGTTTGTGTGCTGGGAAAGAGGATAATTAGACATGTTTAGCAAGATTCCCAAAGCTAGGCAAGCTCTACTTAATTGCAAT
Organism: Herpailurus yagouaroundi; assembly: GCF_014898765.1. Lineage (NCBI taxonomy): Eukaryota > Metazoa > Chordata > Mammalia > Carnivora > Felidae > Herpailurus > Herpailurus yagouaroundi. The sequence goes on along the minus strand of NW_024412415.1, from coordinate 19,102,866 downwards.
GCAAGTCTAGGAGCCCAAAATGAATGGCTTTTAGTTTACTTATGGATTTCTTTCAGAAATGCTATATCTTCAATGCACTTGATGGCATAAAGGATGATACTGTATGGAAAAGCACAGTCATAGCTAGGTAAAAGAGAAATTCAGATGAGTGAGACTATAAATGTAAGGGAGTTTTAAAAATATATCCACTTTTTAAAATATTTTTCTTTTCATGTATACATTTGGATGATAAGCTATAAAAAATTATGTTTCCTGGGGGCTGAATAAATTGTTCCAAGAAGTTTAAAATAAAAATTCTAAATGATAAGAAAACATAGTGTCAACTTAATTGGTTGCCTTTCCCTTTTCCCAAAGTATATAAAATAAATGGTGCATCTTACAATCTATGTGTCTTAGTTGGATGAAATATGGTAAGTCACATAAGTATTAGCCCCTGCTTGTTAGGACCCGTCTTTGCCAAGTACACTTTGTTTTAGGAAAGGTCCAAATTTTATAAAAAATATATATATACACTCCTGATTTGGCAGTTTCAGAGAGAAAGTGGGCAGAGTCAGAGGAGAAATGAAAATTCTTAGAGAAACAAACAAGTTTTCTAGGTTTCTAAATACCCCTAACACATTGTATACTAGAAGAAGGTACAGCACATTGGCCAAAAAAGTATGTTTTGGATTCCAATGATATCCTGACCCTATCATGAGGCCTTGGAAAACGACTGGATTTATAAGACTCAATTTCGTCTCCTGTAAAAGGGGGTAATTGTTTATAGGGTTGTAGTGAGGGTTGAGGCAGATAATTCATAAGGAGTACCTATAGAATATCTATGCATAATAAATACTCAGGGATTAGGAGCTGATATAACTGCCTGCAACCTGCAGTGTAAACTTGCAGGCTGTTCTCAGAGCAGCTGCCCAAGGGGGCCTACCCAACAGAACAACAAAGGGAAGCCCTTGGCTAGTGATTTAACTGCTTGAACCCAAATAGGGAAGGTCAACCCAGCTTTTATTTTGAGAAATAAAATTCTGAGAAGAATTTCAAAACCATTTTAAAACTCCAGAAAGTACGTCAATTAAAGAGTCTTTCTAATCCAATGTTACATTATCAAAATGAAAATACTTTTTCATTAGGGAAAAACATTTCAGAGGTTATAATTCTTATTGACGGTTAGGATCTTTGAAGAAAATGACTAGTAGTCAAAGACAAACATATTTCAAAGCGGCTCACCCATCCCCGATTGAATCAACAAGGAAATCATTTTTCTTTCCTGAACCAGTGTCCAGATCATCACAAAAAACTTGCATCGAATTCTCAGAGAGCCTCTTCCTTGATAAATAATGTAGGCACAGAAAGATAAAGAGAGCAGCTAGAAGGAGTGATGTCACACAGGTTTAGGATTTATTCTTTTCCTCTGTAGTATGTTGAACGCTGTCATGAGGTTAGAAACTCAGAGTTGTGGGCTCTGATCTGAAAGACAGGAAGCATATATCCCTTTATCCAAATATTATCTGCCTCCTGAATCTTTTGCTTTAGTTATTGATCTATAGACTCTCTGAACTATAATTTTAAGTCTGTGAAGTCTAAAAAAAATGTGCTTAAATCAGGTACGCTCATGCAAAATAGATTATAAATAGATAGAGGTACCCACTGTCCTTCCTTTTTCTTTTTTTTTTTTTTTTGCTGATTTTTTCAATTTTTTTTTATCTTGAAAAGTTGTGAGAACCCACTGTCCTTCTTGTGAGTGTTACCAGGTTTGTAGATTCCCTAGGATGAATTTTTATCTCAATCCACTGTACCCCGGTCCTACTATTTCCTTATTTTCTCATTCTCTCTTGGTTAATAGTGAAATAATAGATATTATGAAAAAATAAGTTCACTATATATTTAAACCCTGATGAAAAGTGTACTCCTCAGAATGTTAATATGCTCCAAAGTCAAATACAGACTTTTATAAGAGAGAGTATGTTTTGGGTAGTGGAGTGTATTGAAGATGAAGCTAATACTGTACCACAGTGTTATTAAACACGAAGTTACTTTGCCAATCCAGGGTGAGCTTCAGATGTGCCTATCCACAGGGTCACCATGGGTCCGAGGTCTCACCTCAGATTTTCAGATTTAAAAACTTGTTTTAATGTGTTTCATCAGGAATGACCACATGCTCATGTCTGACTTATGTTAGCCAAACTCCTAAGTGGCTAATTTGTAAACGTAAATGTGAGGTTGCTTACAATGTGGAACATCTTTCCAGTGACCAGAGCTCTTGTGCCAGTTCCCCATAGTGTCCCTGTTTTCTATATTAAGATACCCTATTAACACAATAATTAATCAGAAGGTTGTTTCTATGTTACAGAAATAGGGTAAGGATGGCATTGAGGCATTTTATATCTCGTTTTCCCTGTAGTCCCTTCCTTGTCCAATATCAATGATGTTTATTAAATTAAAGCTATTATATATCATCCAAGGTATAGTCTACCTAAGAACACACCTATTAACCAGGACACACATTCCAATCTCCTATGCACAATTTCTTTGTAAGAATCAGGACACTGATTTAAATACGTGTTGGTTTCTGTTTCCACTAGGAGCATATATATATAAACCGTCTTCCAATGAAAGTCACTTTGCTGATATTCTTATCTGTGTGTTCTATTGTCACTAGTTTCGGTTTCAAAATATTACCTTTTTTCTCCTTCCCTCAAATTTTGATTCAGATATACTATATGATATTCCTGACTATAGACTATACAGAATCTTGGGATCAAGTCTTCTCTTATTGGAAAAGATTTACTTTAAAGACCACTGAGTCCAACCTCTTGTCTTATGCATGAATCCTCTGAGGCATGTCAGCCTTTGAGGTCTTTTGGAGATTATTTATTTATGCATACTTATGGGAAAACATCCTATTTCTGCTGAACATGAAATCCACCAAAGACATAAACTCACTGTAAAATTAATTGCTTTTTTTCCCTCAAATAATATATTCACCATGAAGTTTCTGACTCTTCAGTTAAATGAGAAAGGAACCACAGTTTCTTTCCAGCTACCTGCCTTAATATGTTTTCCTGTTTGGGGCAGCTGTTTTAAAATAAAAAGTGTCCTGTTGTCAATATTTTCTTCCTGAAATTAACTGCTTTTGAAGGGAAAGCGAGTGCCAATGTTTGAACCAGCACTGACCCCCATCAGTCAGGCAGTCTGGCCAACTCATTAGGTCCTGAGGGAAGTTTGAATTAAGGATAAGTAACACAGATGAACCAAAAGTCAAGTCTTATGGCCAATGAGGAGCTAAAGTGATCATTTGCAAACAGCACCATCCTAGAGCTCCCTGCCTGAGGGTCACCTAAGAGACCTTAGAAATGGAACACATCAATTCAAGGAAGAAGTACTTAGATGTTGGCCATATGGATTATTTAGAACTGCTTTGATTTGTTAGATTGACACGCTGTTACAGAAGACAGAGACAAATGCAGATGAAAGTGGCAAAATCAGAAACCTATTGCTCAGTGGGAGTAAAAAAGACAGAGGGGGAAATATGGCTCACTTGCTTACTTTCTCTTCTCTCAGGTCCCAACCAAAGGAAAGACTTTGAAATGTCGGAAAGAAAAGTCAGTTGTATTTAACATATGTATTTAACATATGTCTGACTCTTTGGCATTCTACTATCTGAGAAGGGAAAATGTGAGCTCCACAAAGTAGAGTAATATCATTAATATTTACAGTTTGTGTCAATATAATATATGCATTGTGGGCAACTTTTATTAACCTGAGTAGTGCTAAATACTGGACATACAAAAATACATGTGGCCTGATTCCTTTCTCTAAGATGGTGGTGTAGTGAGGGAGGAAACATGATTACCCTGGGATGGAGTACATGGGAGAGTAAGATTAAGACAAAGGTGCTCTGCAAATCCAGAGGTTGATTGACTTAGCTTGCAGGGTATCTAAGAAGGGGTTTTGTGAGAGATGTGTTGCTCCCTCTTCCATATTTTTAAAAATAAACTTTATTCTGTAGAACAGTTTTATGTTTGCAGGAAAAAATGCAAAGGTAAGTACAGAGCTCTCCTCCATTCTGCACCCAGTTTCCCTTATTATTAACATTTTACATTATTATGGAATATTTGTTACAACTGATGAACTAATATTGATATATTATTCACTAAAGTCCATAATTTATTCAGATTTTCTTAGTTTTTACCTAAAGTCCTTTTTCCTATTTGAGGATCCCAAAGGGGAAACCACATTACATTTAGTTGACATGCTTCTTAGGCCCCCTTTGCTTCTCGGTTTCTCAGACTTTCTTTGCTTTTGATCTTAGAAAGTTATCAGGTTTACTGGCCATTTATAGAATGTTCTTCTTTGGGGACTCATCTAATGCTTTTCTTTTTTTTTAATTTTTTAATGTTTATTTATTTATTTATATTTTTTGAGAGAGAGAGAGAGAGAGCGAGAGCGCGCATGAGCATGGGAGGGGCAGAGAGAGAGGGAGACACAGAATCCGAAGCATGTTCTAGGCTCTGAGCTGTCAGCACAGAGCCCGACGCGGGGCTTGAATTCATGAACCATGAGACCATGACCTGAGCCAAGGTCTGACACTTAAACCACTGAGCCACCCAGGCACCCCTTATCTAATGCTTTTTTTATGATTAGCCTGGGGTGATAGTTTTTGACAGAAGGACCACAGAGGTAAATTGACATTTTCATCTCACCACATAAAGGGTGTATATCATCAACATAACTTATCACTGTTAATGTTCACTTTGATCACCTGGCTGAGGTACTGTTTGTCAGGTTTCTCCACTGTAAAGTTGACTTCCAACCCCCAGTTACACTTCCTCTCCTTAAGGGTGGAGTATATACATCATTAATTGAAATTCTTTACAGGAAATTAATCTCTCCTCTCCCTTTATTTAGTTATTTAATCATTTACTCATAGTAAATCATCACTATGAACTCATAGACATTTATCTTATACTTTGAGTATTCATCCAATGTTACTTGATTTTGTTGTTCAAACTGTTCCAACTTTGGCCATTGGGAACTCTTTCAAGTGACTCTTTTGCCCCTTTGGCATAATCTCATCATTACACTTTTGTTTTGTTTCTATTTTCACATTTTGAGCACTTTCTTATACTCTGAAACTCCAACACGCTCCAGGCCCATATTTCCTGCCACTCTTCTATCTTTTTAAAGATAAGTATAGTCAGTACTGCTGTCAACTTGTTTGAAGATATAAATTTGCTCCGTTGTAATTGTTATATTAAAGAATAATTTGTGCATGACACAAACTTAGTCTTTGTTTATCTCCACTGAGGAGACACAGAAAACTGTACTCTGCTGACATGTGCTGCATAAAAATAACAAAATGAACATATGCACACACCTCAAACATCTAGCACCTGCCTCAGTTTACTGTATGTTAAAAGCTATACCCATTTACGTGTGGTGTTACATCCAATTTCATATAACCCCTTTCTGCTGTTTCTGATAACTCATAGACTGCAGATCCTCTGTCCATTTCCACAAGCAAGTTTCAGGTCTTTTCCAAGTGTGTAGTGCCATATTTATTGTAGTATTTGTGTTCTTCTTAACACTGACATATATAAAGCTATGCTGTTGTTTTTATTGGGATCCTCTCTTATATTTATATGCGCCACTTGGGAAGTTTTTGAGTGCTGTGCTCTGAATCCCATTTTGGGGGATTTTTAATGTGCAGTTTTTCACAGAAGTGTGTTTTAGGAACATACATGTTACATAATGGCAGAACTGACTGTAGGTGTTACTTACTGAAACGAGAAAAAAGTGTGGGCAGAGAAGGCACAGAGCTTTGAAACAATGATATATATGGTGTACTTTGCCTCATTTTGTGTTGTTGGAGTATAAGAGGTAGTGAATTGAGGCCAACAGGAAAATAAGAGCAGAAGCAAGAGAAAGCATTTGTTACACTAAATTTGGACATTAATCCTATAGCTATTAGAACTTCCTCAAAAAGTTACGAGCCTTGAAATGACATGTACAAATCTGCATTTATGTAGATTTCCCTATTTTCTGACGCAGATAGATTAGAGAAGGGCAAGAACCTACTCTGGAAGATCAGGAGGCTTGTGCATATGATTAAGGCCCAGAATATGGCAGTAGGAACTAAAATTAATTGAAATAGAAAGACTAATGAAGTATTTATGAGATACATTTGGCAAGGCTCAGTAGTGTTTGAATATGGTGGGTGGGGTGGAAAGCAATTAGGGGTGGTGAGAAGCAATAGAAACCTCCTAGATTTCTGACTTGAACACAATGGAAGATGGTCATCCCACTAACTGCAATTGAGATATAGCAAAAGGAAAATTCTGGTAGGGGCTTTAGAGTGGAGGATGTGATTGGTGGATTAGAGTTAAAAAGCCTGGTACAGGACAATTTTAGATATACAGGTAAAGCTGACCTGGCACACACCTGGATATTTCAGTCTGACATTTGAATTAATAACATGTGACCGGTAAGTAGCTTGGAAAAAAAACCACTTAAGAAACAAATGTTAACAAGGATTTGTTTTGCTCATTGCCTTTTCAGGTAACTGGCTCCTTTTCATTCTTCAGGTGTTAGCTTAAATTCACCTCTTCAGAGAGAGAGCTTTCTTGAAAAACTCCTGTCAAAATCCTCAATCATATGCAAGTAATTATTTAGAAAGGGAGTGAGGGAGTTGTAACAGACAGGAGAAAAAGCTAAGCAAAGCTGTATCTTAGCAAAGATCCTGTAAAAGGTAGTTTCAGGTGATCCACCAGAGGAAGGCAGGAGTGTAAGTTGTGTCTCAGACTATCCCATCCCAAGGCAAGAGAACTGGCTTTTCATAATCCCCAACTTGACAGTTATTGGTTAACCACTCGCCTGAGATGAAAACTTTAAATCTCTAAAGTGCCCTGGGCAAAGCAGCTCCATGGCTCAAGGACCAGCCTCCAAAGAAATAAGCTAAGAGTATACTTTTCACACACTGGAGGAGAGCAACAGCCAAAACAGAAAAAGAAGGAAGGAAGGAAGGAAGGAAGGAAGGAAGGAAGGAAGGAAGGAAGGAAGGAAAGAGAAAAAGAAGAGGAAGAAGAAGAATGGGAAGGGGAAGAGGAGGAGAAGGAGGAGGGAAGAGGAGGAAGGAAGAGGAAGAAGGAGGAGGAAGAAGAGAAGGAAGAAAGAGGAGGAAGAGGCGAAGGAGGAGGAGGAGGAGGGGGTGGGGAGAAGGAGAAGGAGAAGGAGGAGGAGGAGGAGGAGGAGGAGAAGGAGAAGGAAAAGGAAATTTGAGATGATCTGAACAGAGCAAAAATATTGTAGACCAGAGGTCAGCAAAGAATGTCTCTCAGCCCAGATCCAGGTTTCTGTCTGTCATTAATTTTGTGATGTAATTTACATACCATAAAATTCATCTGTTTAAATTGCACAATTCAATGGTTTTTACTATATTTATACAGTTGTGTAACCATCACCATACTCTTAATTTTACAGCATTTTAATTGTAAGAATGAAAAAAAAAAGTTTATACCCATTACCTGTCCCTCTCCATTGCCTCCTTACCTGCCCCAAGCACAAGGTAATCATTAATCTACTTTTGTCTCTGTGGATTTGCTTATTGTGGGCATTTTATATAAATGGCACAATATATTATGTGATCTTTGTGACTGGCTTCTCTCAGTTAGCAAAATGTTTTCGAGGCTCGCCCATGTTGTAGCATGTATCAATATTTCATTCCTTTTTATGGCTGGGTAATATTCCTGTGCATTGGTATACCACATTTTATCCATTTAATAAATGTTTATCCACTCACTAGTTGATAGACATTTAGGATGTTTCCACTTTTTTTGATATAAATAATGATTCTATGAACAAGTATACAAGTTTTTGCATGGATATATATTTTTTCTCTAAGTTTTATTGAGATATAATTAACATATAACATTGTATAAGTTTTAGGTGCACAATGTATTGATCTGATACACTTATATATTGCAAATGATCACCACCATAGCATTAACACCTGCATCACATCACAAAATTGCCTTTTTGTGTGTGTTGAGGACATTTAAGATTTACTCTCTTACCAACTTTCAAGAGTGTAACGGACTATTATTAATTATAATCACCACACTGTACATTAGATTCCCAGAACTTATTCATCTTATAATTGAAAGTTTGTATCCTTTGACCAATATCTCCCCATTTTCTCTGATAACCAACCCCTAACAACCACCGTTCCTCTCTTTGTTTCTATGAGTTTGGCTTTGTTAGACTCCACATACAAATGGTATCATATAGCATTTGTTTTTCTCTATCAGACTTGTTTCACTTAGCATAATGCCCTCAAATTCCATCCGTGTTGTTGAAAATGGTAGGATCCTCTTTCTCATGGCTGAATAACATTCCATGGTGTATATATACCATATCTTATTTATCTATTCATCTATTGATGGTCTATTGATGATCATCTATTGATGATACTTCACCTGTTGTTTCCATACTTTGGCTATTAACAATACTGCAATAAACATGGGAGTGTAGATACCTCTGTGAGATCCCGTTTTCATTTCCTTTGGATATATATATCCAGGAGTGGGATTGCTGATCATATGGTAGTTTTATTTTTAAATTTTTAAAGGAAACTCCATGCTGTTTTCCATAGAGGCTGTACCAATTTCATGGACATATATTTTCACTTCTCTGGAGTAGATACCTTGGAGGAGAATTGCTGATTCATATGGTAATATGTTTAATAATTGAGGAACTACTAGACTTTTTTACAAAGGGGCCACACAACTTAACATTCTTACCAGCAAGACTCAAGGGTTCCAATTTCTGTACATTCTTGTCAACACTTGTTATTGTCTGTCTTTTTTATTATAGCCATTTTAGGGGGTGTGAAGTGATATCTCATTGTGGTTTTGGTTTTCATTTCCCTAATGATTAATGATGTTGATGTGCTTTTAGCTATTTGTATATCCTCTTTGGAGAAATATCTATTCAATTCCTTTGCCCATTTTTTAATTGGGCAAAATGTTTTTGTAAATAAAGTTTTATTGGAACAGAGCAATGATCACTTGTTTAGTTGCTGTCTACAGTTTCTTTTGTGCTACAATTGGAAGAGTTGAATAGTCACAACAGAGACCATATGGCCCACAAAACCTGAAATATTTGCTATCTGTCCCATTATGGAAGCAAGTCCAATATCCCCTATTCCCATCCCAGGAATGTGTCTCTAGAGGGTAGAACAGTGGCTACCCTTTCACCTCTTGCCCAGTGAAAAAGTTTCCATGGGAATACTTGGAGCTGCTTTCCCAGAGTTCTCAAGGGCAAGGAGTGTGGGTTGTGGAAGTGTTTCCTGAGGTGCAGATGTAGGATGACGTATATCTTACTCAAGGGAGTCACCTACATGAAGTGAGTTGGCTTCAGCAAGAAAAGGCTAGTAAATAGCACCAGATTCCCAGGGACTGAGTAAGGAGACACTAGACTAGAACAGAGCTGTATATGCTAGGGTCAGGAAACTGGAAGAGCAGAGCTCAAGAGAGTGCCTCCAAGAGCCTGCCATCACTCTTTCCAGAGAGTCAAGTTCAATCATCTCCATAGCCCAGAAGAGAAGAAGTAACATAGCCATGTACACATATTCCTACTCTGTACTTCTCACCATACCACCTCTGTCCACACAGACAGGGAGCAAAGCAGCAAGAGCTAGAGCTGGCAATGAACCGAGCAGAGGGGGAGCCCGCTGTTCCCTCCCCAGGCTAGCTAGTACCAGTGCAGGGCCCATAACTTGTATCTGGAGATTCTATTATTACATGGTTCTGGACCTCGGTTTTTCTGAACTGAGGCAGTGTTTGTGACTTAAAGGGTCTCTAGGTCTTTCTATTACCTTAGAGTGATTTGTAAAATCAGGAACCTGCCTAGGTTTATTTTCAGGGGAAGGGACAGTCTGCTCACCTTAAATAATGTGAGCAACAGGGACATAAAGCAGTAGACTAACACTTTGATTACATCAGAAGTTGTGCTTGTTCAACATATTCGTCATGCAAATATGTGACATTCTAGCTCTACATTACGTATAAATATTTGCCAAATGGGTTAAAGACTACTTGGTACATAAACAAAATAAAATGCAAGAGTTTCCCCATTGCAAAACAAAATGCCAGAGTTTTGTTCTATTTAGGAAGTCCATGGCTCAGTTGATGTCCTTATTGTATTACAGTCTCTCTCCATATAAGATCATGCAATAGAACATACTGTTTTATTAGATCAAAGTCACCTCTCTGGAAATCTTCCTTGAAATCCCCTCCACCCCTTCCCAACTCCAAGGCAGGTCATGGTTCCTTCTCGGTGTTGCCAAAGCACCTGGAACCTCCCTTTATTAAAGCTCATATCATTTTGTAATATATTTGTCTGTTTTCTTGTCTGCCTTTCCTGCCAGCCTGGGAGTTGCTTAAGAGCAGAGAGCATATCTTGTTTACTGATGTGTTATAGCATAGGGACTGTCATAAAGTAAGTGTACTCGATCAGTATTTATTTAAATATTGCTTAATTAACTCATTAATGTCAAATGAAGAATGACTAGATGTAGCCACTGGCTTCCCTCTACAAATGTCCCCAAAACTGACTGTAATGTGCCCAAGAAGAGTGGGGCATGGGGAGCAAGCCGCACAGATCCACTCCTCCTGATAAGGGAAAAGTGACTCATTACAATCTTCTTCATAGCATATTGATCAATGATAGATCAGCATACTTCATACTCCACTGAAAGTCACACAAAAGCCTTTTTCCCTTTAGCTGTTCCTACAATTTTGAAGTGAAGTTGGATAAAGCAATTCCTCTCTATGCCTTTGAGCAGCTTTAATTGATGTGGATCACTGACCAATTGATGTGGATGCAGCAATCAGTATCAATTGGAAGGCAGCTGAAGTAAGAGGATTGGCCATCCTGCAGTCTGGTTTGCCAATTCCATATAGCTAGAGCCTGGGCAATTGATCTTTGCTGCTTTAAATGATCAAACTGCAACCTATTCAAGATACACATAGTTTCAAAGGCTCCCAAATGCTGATGTTGGACACTGCTAAAAGGGGAATAATGAGCCTAGCACCATTAAAGTTGGAGTCAATTAGCAGAGTCAGGAGACTGACATTTTGTGTTTCTAAGTATAATTTGCATCCTTTGTATCTATAATAAAACCTTAGTGATTTTCCTGTAGCTTGATCATTCCCTGAGGAGTCACATTTGTGGCTTGGCGGAGTAGTTTGGAATGACATGAGCAAAACCATGAGGTTACTGCCCCCAGAGGTTTAATGCCATCCCTAAACTTCCACCATTCATGCTTCCAAAGACTGCTTTCTCTGAGCCAGCTTTCCTACGGTATATTTGCAGCACATTATGTCTAAAGGCAGTGATAATGTTATTTGAGGACAAAAAGTTCAAGTGGCCAAATAAATGTGGAAAACTCTGTATTAGATAAAGAGGTCTCTTGGTTTCAGGACTTTTTTGAATTTATGTATACTATGTACTATGTGTTATCTATACAAATTAGGAATCTCTAAGGGAGACATACGTTAACCAAAAATTTCGCCAATTAACTTGGTTGTGAAACACCTAGCAGATTGTATTCTGAGGAACATACTCCAGGAAATGCTGATTTATAGAAATACTCCAGGAGTGGCTTCACGTTCTGTCCCCAAATCCTTAGTGTGAAGGAGTTTTCTAGGTGCTTTTTCTCCTCCACTTTTTTTTTTTAGTTAAGTGTTTACTTATTTTTTAAAATTAACACTATATTTTAGGATAATTTTAGACTTACAAAAATGTTATGAAGGCACTACAGAGGTCTCCTATAGCCCACAACCAATTGACCCCATTGTTAACATCAGACATTACTGTGATACATTTGTCACAACAAAGAAAGCAACACTGATTCATTACTATTAACCAAAAACCATTATTTGGTCATCACTACTTTTCCCTCATGTTCTTTTTCTGTATCCCAACCAGGATACCATTTTACATGTTGTCATCATGTCTCTTGAGTCTCTTCTCTCTGACAGTTTCTCAGACTTGCCTTGTTTTTGATGACCTTGACAGTTTTGAGGAAGGTACTTTTAAAAGCAAGAGAAATCAGGGATGCATAATGAACTAGAAATCTTCTGGAGGGAAAGGGGATGAAGAATGTTTGTAAGGGCAGGGAAAAATGCAAGAAAATGAAAGGGCAAGAGACAGTTTATTGACTCCTCAGTTTTACAAGATCAACTCTGCCCATAAACTAATTTTGTGGCATATGTATATGGAAAAGATAAATGCAAATCACATTTTAAAAACTTACGTCATTCATATATATCACATCATATTATTTTTTCCTAAAATGCTGCTTGGTGTAGTTCAAAATATAAAAAAAGCAAATATCAAACCAAAAGATAAAACTCAGTAACATTTATAGCTAAGAAAGTAAAAAATGGCTTAAGATGACCAGCAGAAAGGAATGTGAAGTATACAAGTAGCAAAGATATTTTCTATCAGTATGTCAGTAATTTGACTCAAATTGATAGCTTTTGAAGCACTTTTTGTTCCCTTCCTCTTTCTCAGAAAGGGGTAGGTTTGAAGCTGGGGAAACAGGAAAACTCTTAGGAGGACTGGATCTTTGCTTCCTGGGCTCGGTTTGGGGAAGGGGAAAACAATGACTCCTAGTGATAATTTTTCCCTTTCCCAAACCGAAAAAGTACATTTTCCCTTTTACTGGCTGGACTGCACAGACTCTCAGAAATCCATATGCAAAAAAGGCTAAGATATGGTCTATTGGGCCCAGCATAATCACTGATTATAGTAGCCATGGTGAGCAACATGTACAGAGAGACCAGGACCTGGTGGCCATGGACCAGAGTACAGTTTCTTAGGGCATTGAAAGGACTAAGATCTGGTGCAGATGAGGTGGAAGATATTAGTTGCTGTGGGTGGTTAGTGTACAAGCTAAACTGTTGTAACAAAGATTAAAAATACACTGGCCCACCAAAACTAGAAATTATCTATCTCTCTATTACATAATAGTCCAAAGGTGGGCAGGCCAATGAGAGAATGTGGTCAATTCTGCCCTTTTCAACAGTGGGACCAAAGCAGCTTGTCCTACCTAGTTCTTGCTATTTCCCTGCTAACAGAAAGAAGACAAAGGGCCACATAAAAGCATAACCAATCATTGTATGGACAAGACCTGAAAAAAGCACACACCATATTTACACAAACACCACCAGTCTGAACTTAGTCACATGGCTACATATAGCTGCAAGAGAGGCTGTGGAATGAAGTCTTTAATTGGGTGGCCATATGCCCAGCTAATATTCTATTACCATGGCAGAAAATAAGAACAAATACTATGAAACAGCTTGCTATCTATAGAAGCTATTTGCTCATTCTGCATTCTCCTTTGTCCTAGTTAATAAAAGCCCAATATTGTTTAAGGAATCAATGTGCCCAGCTAATTGCTTATTTTTCAGCCTCTCTAGCAGTTAGGGATGCCAGATGACAGTTCTAGCCAATGAGAAGAAAAACAAAAGTCTGTTGGGGTTTTAGATAAAGCTTTTGCTTCACTGCTAAAGGAGGATAGATACAGCTAGTACTGTTGTTCCTAATTCTCCTTGCCTGAGATGCAGATGTGATGGTTGGAGCTGCTGATATTAAATTATGCCCATGAGGAAAGCTGTAGAGAATGGCAGAAGCATCTACCCTGACATCAATAAACTGATAGACCAATGCTAGCAGTTGTTACCCTTAGACTTGTGACACGTGAGAGAACACCTTCCCTGCTTTTTAAGCCTTTTGTTTTTTTAGTTTCTTCCAAATAATGTTTTTGCTTCTAAAATTACTTCATTCAGATAACATCTTCCACAAGACTTCTGGTGTCATTTAGTGACTGTAAGCCCAGATTTAGGCATTAGAATTTCTAGATTTAAGTCCTGGATAGACCACTTACTCTTTAAATGATAGTAGGCAAACTACTTAACCTCTCTGTGCTTCAATTTAACTATATAAAAAATTATGATGAAAGTAGTGTCAATTTCATAGATTTGTTGTCAGGATCAAATGACATGGTACATGTAAAGTACCTGGAACATAGTGCTCAGTAAGGTACCATTGTTGTAGAAATATTTAAATCCAAATCAACTAACCAGACTCTACATTGAGTGGGTTGGGAGAGTGACACCCCTGAATTTCCAAAAGCACATACAATAGTGAATCCCCTGAAGCCCTACCTGTTTGGAAGTATTGGGGAGTTGAGGTCCAGGAAAGCACCTAGGCATGAATGCCACTGCTACACAGATGGAGTCACCTCCTTCTTAAACCCTGCAGATTGGAGATTTGATTACTGCTTTCTTTTTTCTTTTGGGCTGAGGCCTCCATTCCCTTTCAGCCTTTTCCTTCTATTGAACCAACGCCTTTAAAGCCAAAACCTAGAGGTGATGGTTGCAATACTGAACGTGAAGAAGGGGAAAGGTTGAAAGATAGTTTTTCTTAAAAATTGAAAAAAAAAATCTTTCACCTTTCTCTGCTGTCAGAAAATGATTATAATTGTCCTATCTGTAAAAGAGTCTCTGAGATTTTCTTATTATGGTTTCCCCCCCTTGTTTTAGAACACAAGGCAAGAGGGTAGACCAGGTAAGCCAAATCATGTTGGTAAGGTAGGTCAGAGATACAATTAGTATGGTTGGTTCAAATATACCTATTTCTTCATCCAAAGTGAGAGTTAAATAACCAAGTAGTGACATTAGTTTACTCTCTCCCTCCAAATCAATTAAAATATACATAGATCATGTAACTTTTGCCTTCATGCACCCTTGTACATACCTCACCAAGATTGGTATATGCCATGTCATTGCTATCAAATGGTTCAATGTTGTACATATAAAGTTAAACAAAATTTTTTAAAGAAATGAAATACAAAAGAACAACAAATGTTCCAAGTGAAAAAACATTCAATAAATGTTATAATTTTTATAAACTGTGAAAGTATATTAAAAGTAAGTATATTATTCTGTCCTGCAATTATAATTCTTTGAAAAAGAACTAAAAAATAATGTCACTGAATACCCAGAACCCTTCAATATAGCACATAACTGAAAGATTTTTCACTGTTCCCCAAAAAACTCATTTTTCTTGTCCAATAGATGAGCATAATTATAATAAAATTCTCCACAAATTTGCTTTGACTGTCTGCTACCCAATGTTCAGTTCTCCCTTGCATACCAAAGAAACGGTGTTCTTAGGGAACCCATAGACCTGTGTCAAGAAGACATGTAACACATAAATACAAATTTTCTGCTGAGTAAAGTTGAATCATCTACTTTATATTAAAACTCCCAAAGCAAAATTAAAAAGTTTTAAAATAATTGCATTTATTCCTTAAAAATGAAAGGTTAAGAACACCAAAATTATATCAAGCATCTTTTCTGACCACAGCAGTATGAAAATAGAAATCAACTGCAAGAGAAAAAAAAAACACAAACACTTAGAGGCTAAACAACCAATGGGTCAATGAAGAAAGAGGAAATAAAAAAATACATGAAGACAAATAAAAATGAAAATTCAACAGTCCAAAATCTTTGGGATACACCCTTCTAAGAGGAAAGTTTATAGTGATACATACCAACCTCAAGAAACAAGAAAAATCTCAAATAAACAATCTAACCTTATAGCCAAAGAAACTAGAAAAAGAACAAAACCCTAAGTGAGTAGAAGGAAGGAAATAATATATATTAAAGCAAAAATAAATGACATAGAGACTTAGAAAAACAATAGAAAAGGCCAGTGAAATCAAGAGCTGGTTGTTTGAAAATATTTTTTTAAAAAGTTGATAAACCTTTATTTAGCCAGGCTCATTAAGAAAAAAGGAGAGAAGATGCAAACAAATACAGTCAGAAATGAAGGAGGGGGTATATATAACAAGAGACACCACAGAAATACAAATAACTGTAAGAGAAAACTATCAAAAAATTACATGCCAACAAACTGGACAAGCCTAGAAATGGATAAATTCACATACAATCTTCCATAACTGATTTAGGAAGAAATAGAAAATTTGAACAGACAAATATTGAATAACGATATTGGGTCAGTAATCAAAAAACTTCCAAAACATCCTGGGCCAGATGGTTTCACAGGTGAATTCTACCAAACATTTAAAGAGCAATTAATACCTATTGTTCTCAAACTATTTCAAAAATAAAAGAGGAAGGTAAACTTCCAAATTCATTCATTTTTTTTTTTTTTTGGCAAATTCATTTCATGAGGGCATCATTAACCTAATACAAAAACCAGACAAAAACACTACAAAACAAAACAAAACTACTGGCCAATATCCTTAATGAACATAGATGTAAAAATCCTCAACATAATATTAGCAAATCAAATTCAACAATAGATTAAATCATGGTCAATGATCAAATGGAATTTATTCAAAAAATACAAAGGATTCAATATTTGCAAATCAATCAACGTAATATATCACATTAATAAGAAGATAAAACGATAGGATTATCTCAATAGATGCAGAAAAAGTAAATGACAAAATGCAACATTTATTCATGATAGAAATTCTCAAGAAAGTAGAATTAGAGGGAACAATTATCAACATAATAAAAGCCCCATATGAAAAATACGGTTAACATCATACGCGTGTGAAAAAATGAAAGCTTTTCTTCTAAAACCAGGAACAAGACATGAATGTCCATTCTCACCACGTTTGTTCAACACAGTACTGAGAAGTCCTAGCCATAGTATCAGACAAGAAAAATAAATAAAAGGCATCTGCACTCTTTGCAGATGACATGATACAATATATAGAAACCCTAATGACTCCACAAAGAAAGCTGTTAGAATTAATAAATGAATTCAGCAAACTTTCAGGATACAAAATTAATACACAGAAATCTGTGCATATATACACTCATAATGATACAGCATAAAGAAAAATTAAGAAAACAATCCCCCTTACCACTGCACCAAAAAGAATAAAATGCTTAGGAATAAATTTAGCCAAGGAGGTGAAAGACATACTCATGGATGTAAACAACATGGATGAAAACTATAAAACACTGATGAAGAAAATTGAAGATGACACAAATGGAAAGATATGTAATGTTCCTGGACTATAAAAATTAATATTGTTAAAATGTTTATACTACCCAAAGCAATCTATAGATTCAATCCAATCCCTATCAAAATACCAATAGCATTTTTCACAGAACTAGAATGAATAATCTTAAAATTTGTATGGAAACACAAAACACCTTGAATAGCCAAATCAATCTTGAAAGAGAAGAACAAAGCTGCAGGTGTCATAATCCCAGATTCGAAGAAATAATACAAAGCTATACTAATCAAATCAGTATGGTACTAGCACAGAAATAGACACATAGATCAATGGAAGGATAAGAGAGTCCAGAAATAAACCCATGCTTACATGGTGTATTAATCTATGACAAAAGAGGCAAGAATATCCAATAGGAAGCAGTCTTCTCAATACATGAAAAACTAGACAGCTACATGCAAAAGAATGAAACTGGGTCACTTTCTTACAAAACAGAAAAAATAAATTCAAAAGGATTAAAGACCTAAATGTGAGACCTAAAACCATAAAACTCCTAAAAGAAAACAGAGGCAATAATCTCTTGGACATCAGCCTTAGCAACATATTTATGAATATGTCTCCTTAGGTAAGGGATACAAAAGCAAAAAATAAACTATTAGGACTACACCAAAATAAAAAGATGTTGCAGAGCAAAGGAAACCACTGACATAACAAGAAGACAACCAACTGAATGGGAGAAGATATTTGTAAATAATATATCTCATAAGTGTTAATACCCAAAATATATAAAGAACTCACACAACTTAACACCAAAAAAATAAAACACTGCATTAAAAAATGTGCAGAAGAGTTGAATAGACACTTTTCCAAAGATACACAAATGGCCAACAGACACGTGAAAAGATGCTCAACACCACTAATCATTAGGGAAATGCAAATAAAAATTACAATGAGATATCACCTCATACCAGAATGGCTAGTATCAAAGAGACAAAAAATAGGAAGTGCTGGCAATGATGTGGAGAAAAGGGAAAACTTGTGCACTGTTGGTGGGAACATAAATTAGTACAGCTGCTATGGAAAACAGTATGGAGTTTCCTCAAAAAATTAAATATAGGGGCGCCTGGGTGGCGCAGTCGGTTAAGCGTCCGACTTCAGCCAGGTCACGATCTCGCGCTCCGTGAGTTCGAGCCCCGCGTCAGGCTCTGGGCTGATGGCTCAGAGCCTGGAGCCTGTTTCCGATTCTGTGTCTCCCTCTCTCTCTGCCCCTCCCCCGTTCATGCTCTGTCTCTCTCTGTCCCAAAAATAAATAAACATTGAAAAAAAAAATTTTTTTTTAAATAAAAAAAATAAAAAAAAAATTAAATATGGAAATACCATACTACTGGGTATTTATCCAAGGAAAATGAAAACATTTATTCAAAAAGATATATACAAGCATGTGTTTATTGTGCCATTATTTACAATAGCCAAGACATAGAAGAAATCCAGGTTTCCATTGACAAATGAATGAATAAATGGATAAATGAATGGAGATATGTGCGCACACGCATGCGCGCGCGCGCGCACACACACACACACACACACACACACACACACTGGAATATTAATCCATTATACCACACACAAAAAATGCAATCCTGCCATTTGCCAACAACATGGATGAACCCAGAAGGTATTATGCTAAATGAAGTAAGTCAGACAAAGAAAGACAAATACTAAATGATTTCACACATATTGTGAAATCTAAAAAACAAAACAAATGAATAGACAAAAAACCCAACAGATTCTTAAATACAGAGGAAAAAAACCTGGTGGTTTCCAGAGGGGAGGTGAGTAAAGGATGGGTAAATAGGTAAAGAAGACTAAGAGGTACAAATTTCAAGTCATAAAATAAATAAGTCACAGAGATGAAAAGTACAGCATAGGGAATATGGTCAAGAATATTGTAATAGCATTGTATAGTGACAGATGGTGACTACACTTATCATGATGAGCACTGAGTAATGTATAGAATTGTCAAATTAATGCGATATACATCCAACACTAATATAACATTGTATGTCAACTATGCTTCAATATTTTTAAATAAATAAATAAATTTTAAAAACAAAAAATGGAAGGTTAATTTGAAAACCTGTCTTCTAAACCACTTTAAAGATTAATCATCAACAATCATTTGTACAGTGCTGCAGCTCCTCATGTAACTCAATAGATCTGAGAGCAGGAAAACTACTTTTAGCATAGTCAGTCAGGTTGCAGAAAGGCCTGAGTGGTGTATCAGCTCCACATTAGAAAACATGATGGTTGGAGCCCAGCTCCAAATCACAGATAACTGGTTTTCCATTCTACTCTGGGACCTGAGCTAGATATTTGGCAACTGAGATATCTCAAGTGGAAAAATGCCTGTCTCATAAGGTAGTTATGAGGAGTGAATATGTTGACCCATAAGCTTAGCACAGTGCTGGGGACTGTGAGTACCTGAGAAATTGTGGTTGTGGTAGTGGTTATCAAGCAGGGTCACAGCTGCCTAGATAGAACATGCACTCAATGATGTAAACGGTACACAAAGAGATGCATCTCAGGCTGCTACTGCTGGAAGACGTTAAATCACTTTGCCAAAGACCATTGCAAGGGGGATGAGAGCAGTCCTCATACCCCATGAATGCAGATGGAAGAAGGCATTTGTCCCTCCAGAGGGACAAAAAGAATGTGCCTGGAGAAAGATACATCACAGAAGGACTTTATGCCCTGAAATGAAGCCCTAGAACTCTTAGTAATGGTTCATGTGAACAAAACTGGATTTATCATCAGAAGTTTGACATGTAAGCTCCATGATGGCAGGGGCTTCACTGGTCTTGTTTACAGCTATATCCCCCAAAATAGAGCATGGTATATAGAAGGTATTCAATACACATTTATTTATTGTACGAATGAATCAAACAATTAAACCATCACCCTGTCTATGATTAGTCGAGTTATCCTGGACCAGTTATTTAGCTTCTTTGAACCTCTATTTTATGATTTATAAAACACGAATAAAAATAATACATATTTCACAGGACTACTCAAGCATTAAGAGAAGTAGCACTTTATAGAAATGCTGTATCTGGTCAGGAAAACTGTCAACAGTGTGCACCACAAATTCAAAAAGAACTATTGCCATTGTGTTGTAAAAGTGACAGAATGCCTCAGTGGTCATGGCCCTGCAGAGGCTCACTCCAGCAATTCAGCAGTCTCTCAGAAGCCACAGTAGAGTGGAAGTCAGAGGGCACAGCCGAGCTCCCTTGGACACCATGCAGCTTTCTTTCTCTGAAATACACATACTGCCATGATCTTCTCCCCCTGCCCCAGGGTAACCATCCTGAAGAGAACCCCACACATTTGCAGGTGGACTTTCTGTCTTTGGTTTAAAATCTATCTCATTTGGGGCGCCTGGGTGGCGCAGTCGGTTAAGCGTCCGACTTCAGCCAGGTCACGATCTCGCGGTCCGTGAGTTCGAGCGGTCCGTGAGTTCGAGCCCCGCGTCAGGCTCTGGGCTGATGGCTCAGAGACTGGAGCCTGTTTCCGATTCTGTCTCCCTATCTCTCTGCCCCTCCCCCATTCGTGCTCTGTCTCTCTCTGTCCCAAAAATAAATAAACGTTGAAAAAAAAAATTAAAATCTATCTCATTATATTTTTATTACATGTACATATATAGAATCAAGCAGAGAAACACCTCACCCACTTTTTTTTAATCTCATTTTCCTCTCATCTTCCTTTTCCATCATCTCCTCTGCTTGATCTCTGTTGCTGGGCCCAGTCCAGGTCTTCTCTGTCCGGTCTCTCTGGTCTGGTAGATTAGTATTTAGAATTTCTGGGGTTTGCCTTGGTTTCGCCACATCTAATTGACATGTGACTTGTTCACTGCTCAGAATGTCAATTTCCCCACCTTCAAATTTGTGATGTAGTGATATAAAAAAAAAAATAGAAATTTGGTCTTTGTGCAGTTGCTGGCCAAGAGCTTCTAAAACCCTTATCACATCCTCAGTGGTTGTAGTCACAGAAGCATCTCTTCTTATTCTTGATAAGACCCCTTCACCATACTGAGCCTATGCTAATTAGATGACTCTTGGAGCATGGGACCTGATTCCTAGAGGAACCAAGCATTGATTAGAGAGTTGAAACTTTCAGTCCCACCACCCGACCTCCAAGGAGAGGAGAGAGGCTGGAGCTTAACTTGTTCATCAATGGCCAGTGTTTAATCAATCCTATGTAATGAAGCTTTCATAGAAACCCTGAAGGGCAGGATTCATAGAGCTTTCAGACAGGTAAACACAATGAGGTACTGTGACGGTGATGGAAACTCTATGCCTCTTTTTACATACCTTCTCCTATGCATCTCTTCTATTTGCTCCCAAGTTGTATTCTTTATAATAAACCAATAATAGAATGTACATCACTTTCCTGCATTCTTTAAGTCATTCTAGTAAATCACCAAACCTGAGAAAAGAGGTGCAGGAACCCCTGATTTATAGCCAGTTAGTCAGAAGTACAGGAGACACTCTGGAACTTGTGACTGGCCTCTGAACTGGGGACAGTGTTCTAAGAGTGAGCCCTTAACCTGTGGGGTCTGTACTAACTCCGGGTAGTTAGGGTCGAAATTGCTTGGTGTGGAAAACTGACACATTTGGTGTCAGAAGGGTTGAGGGTCAAAGAAACAGGAGGTGGTGACCTTTAAAAGAGAAGACACTGGGGTTCCTGGGTGGCTCAGCCAGTTATGTGTCTGACTTCAGCTCCAGTCATGATCTCATCTTTCATGGGTTTGAGCCCCGCATCAGGATCTGTGCTGACAGCTCAAAGCCTGGAGGCTGCTATGGATTCTGTGTCTCCCTCTCTCTCTGCCCCTCTCCTGCTTATTCTCTCTCTCTCTGCCTCTCTCTCTCTCTCTCTCTCTCTCTCTCTTTCTCTCTCTCAAAAATAAACATTAAAAAAAAGAAGACACTGATACC
The DNA here is from genome assembly GCF_014898765.1 of Herpailurus yagouaroundi. NCBI lineage: Eukaryota > Metazoa > Chordata > Mammalia > Carnivora > Felidae > Herpailurus > Herpailurus yagouaroundi. The sequence goes on along the minus strand of NW_024412415.1, from coordinate 19,080,813 downwards.
AAACTCATGAGCTAAAACGCTCAACTAAAACAACAGATGTGAGAACATTCTATACATTGCAAAGCACTTTATATATTTAGTGCATTCATTTGCTCATTCATTCATTCATTCATTCTTAGTGTTTTTAGGCACCAACTGCAAGGTATTATTATTTTTTTAACATTTATTTTATTTATTTCAGAGAGAGAGAGAGAGAGAGAGAGTGGGAGAGAGCACAAGTTGGGGAGGGGCAAAGAGAGAGGGACAGAGAGAATCCCAAGCAGGCTCCACACTGTCAGTGCAGAGCCCCAAGTGAGGCTCAATCTCATGGACTATGAGATCATGACTTGAGCTGAAATCAAGAGTCAGACACTTAACAAACTGAGCCTCCCAGGTGGCCGTGATATTCTAAAAGGTCTCCACCTACTTTGGCTGATAAGAAATGTAAACTCCTTTAGTAAGTTTAGTAAGCCACAGAAGAAAAAAAATCAGAGCTCCAGCAGAAGCATGAGGGGAAAGAACTGATAACTTCTCAATAAAGGACCCTTTGTGGTATGGTAGTCTTCTGCATCTATGTAGCTATCAAAATCTCTTTGGCTCCATCCCATTGTGCCATTTTGACAATGGCACTAGAAGCACAAACCTCACCAGAACCACCCTAATCAATTTCACACAGCCTTGTTACCAAGCTTCAGGAGCCTAGGCTCTAGTGAATTACATGTTTGGGTAATTAATCTTCTCCATCCTGAAGCCCTTATATGTGGGAAGCTGCCACCAAAGCCAAGAGCGATGTTGCACATTAGTTGTTTAAATGCAGCCTGGAAGCAGCCTTCAGAGTGAAATGATACTAATCAAACCCTGCACCCTCACCATGATGGGTGCTCTCGCAGAGAAACAAGTGGCTAATTATGGCCTGGGCACCATTTCAGAATTTGTTGATTAACTCCTAAGAGGTTCATTAGTTCTTAACATAGTGGCATTTATTTATTTTCGGGGAATCCCATATACAAAGAATTCTCTGTTGATCTTGGGCCTTTTTGTATTAATTGACTCATAAGATTACTTGAAATTAAATGACGAATTCCAAGCCATTAAGCAAATTGGCATTCTAATAGCAATTATTATTATTATTATTATTATTATTATCATTGAAAATTCAGATAAAGGGAATAAAAAGAATACAGCAAAATTATTTTGCATTATACATAGAAACAGAAGTGTATTTCCACTAACTAAAGTTTCAGACATTAGTTAATTTTACTCTTTTAAAATCAGAGTAGAATACAATGAAATAATTGTATTTAAATATAATTTTTGTTTCTCTTAACACATTTAATGTAGCAATTTAACTACCCTCATGGCTGGTAACATCTATAATAAATGTACTAATTATGGAAAATCATCTCATTATGACCTGAACAGGGTGAAGATAAGGTGGGATCACTATTTTAGTTCTTGTGAAAGTTCCATTAATATTTCTTTCCTGTACCAAACTGACTGCTGTGAAGTTTAAAAACATAAGAAGTGAAGAAACAAGTGGCAAGAGATAGGAAAAACTAATATGCCCCGCAAGCAGATATTTCAACAAAGTCTATTCCTACATGTGTCCACTGATCAGTTTTTAATCTATTTATTCATCTTAGGCAACTTTGTTGACCAAATTTGGCAAAATCACAATCATTGAAATAGCTCTAAATTTGGGCTTCATCTGTGCATTTGTGTGTGCACACACATCACATCAATTATTCAATAACACAGTTCTTATAAAAAATGCTAGAAATACAGAGAAGAAAGAAAAATCAAGGAAAAACAAATCATTGCGTTTTAAATCAGAGTCTAGTTCATAAGGTTTAAGCAGCTTAAGACTGAAGACGACAACTATAGAGGAATCCTGCTCCTCGATGTATGTCAAGAGAGGAAAATTTTAAGACAACCCAAGGAAAAATCCTATAAATGATCATTTCAGGCAATATTTAGTAGTGCTTACCTAATGCCAGGCACCTTTTGGATATGACCTTATTTTATCTTCCTAACCAGCCTATAAATGTAGGAGATTATCCTCACCATTTTACAGTTAAGAGCACTGAGGCTTATAGAGGGTAAAGCAACATGTCCATGGTCATTTCTAGCAAGTGGCAAAGGTAGGACACAAACCCAACAGTCTGATTACTGAGACCATGTTATTAACTACTATACTACTTGCCTCTTTTGTAGTTTTAGAGATTCAAAAACCATTGAAAATCACTGTAAAATTCCATGCAACATTTATGAAGCAGAAACTCTATAGATTGATAATGCTCTTAGTTGTAGTAGTGTGTCAAACCTTTTTTCAGGTACACTTTGAGACTTGCATTTAAAATATCAAAAAGTCAAGGGGCACCTGGGGGGCTCAGTCAGGTGAGCATCTGACTCTTGATTTTGGCTCAGGTCACAATCCCAGAGTTGTGGGATTGAGCCCCATGTTGGGTTCTGCATGAAGCATGGAGCCTGCTTAAGATTCTCTCTCTCCCTCCACCCATCTTCCTTGCTTGTAATTGCTCTCTCTCCCTAAAAACAAAAACAAAGTAAAAAATGATAAAACCCTATATCTGATTGCACATCACCAAAGATGGCTTGAAATGACCTCAGTGTTTCACTCTGAAATCACAAAACACCAGTTTCCTTGGCCAAATTATTACTTTCATACCTAAAAATACAGTCTTTATTCATGCAAGATGAGTAGTTTTACCAGGACTTCACCAAATAGGATATATATATATATATATATATATATATATATATACACACACACATATGTATTTTAATGTTTGTTCATTCTTAAGGGAGAGTGTGATCGGGTGAGGGACAGAGAGAGAGGGGTATGAGGATCCAAAGCAGGCTCTGCGCTGACAGCACAGATACTGATGCAGGGCTTGAAGTCACCAACTGTGAGATCATGACCTGAGCTGAAGTTGGATGCTTAATCCGCTGAGCCACCCAGGTGCCTCCCAATAGGATATATCTTATTTCCTTATGTCTAAGATGCATTTTTCCCTCAAAGCTGTGGTAAACCTGTTGGTGCAGTTTACAATTCAGGAAATACTGTGTTCTTTGGTTCCTTCTCCCACAACTCTATCCCTAGTGTTAACTCTTATGCAGAAGCAAGCCAGTGTGGTGCATTACCCAATGTCAGGCAATCATGAAGTACCATCTGTGAATCTGAATAGAAGAAATACATTAACCACTGATAGGCAGGAGAAAACCTCTCAACAGACACGAGAAATAAATATCTTTACAAGCAGTTCCCTAGTTAAGACACAAAAGCTGTGGCAGCAAACCATGTGTCCCTGTATGTCACATTACATAACTGACTACAAACACTCAGAACTGCATACTTCATTATGAGCTTTAATTATCTGAGCTATATCTATATAGCTATTTGTAAGATGGGTATATAACAGTATAGGCAGTAACCTGAAAATTATGTACAAGTACAGCATAACATTGTATATCACTACTGTTCCTAAGATTCAAAAGTATTTGCAGGAATTGTAGTCCATTCTACGTAGGAAACAGTTCCTGCATCATCACAGGTACTGCCAAGTACAGTAGATTTAAAACTAAAATGGCTTACTAGTTTCTAAATAATCCCCTAGGAAACAGTTTAGTCTAGACCATTATCTTGATAGTTCATAATTAGGTTCAATAATAAAGCTTGTTTTGCTGACCTAGGTCAGATCAGCATGTCCACAGCATCTGAGCGCAGTGACCTTGCTTTGAGAGGGTATTGTTAGAAAATCCATTATTATCATCACATACACTTCAGAGAAGTGGCTGTTTTGTGAATTGATGGTGTGATGTTGCCACTTTAGATAAAAGAGTCCATGAATTATTGACTTAATGAGTTAATGTTGCCTGATTTCACAACAAAGTCTTTACAGTCTTCCATGCTATTTACTGAACACATAATCACAGTATATGAAGGAAAGCTCAGGTAATAGTCTGTGCCATGCATTTATGAGCTACATCAAATCTGAAAAAGGTATGACCTCACAGAGGTGTCACTGTTTCTCTCTCCTTAGTCAGTGTGTCTCAGGCCAACTCATGGACGGTCATTTGAGATGGCTTTCTTCTCATTATTTTTGCCCTGTAGGCCAAGCAGTTAATTGTTTCTTCCTCTCCTCAAGACTTCTTTTTGTGCCCTAGGTAAGTCCTTGGGATCAGTCCTGCATAATCATCCTGGCTATGTAGTGTGGTTATTGCTGGGTAGAGGTTCAAAAAGAGCCTATAGAGAAAGCACCTTGCAGGGAATACCCCACTACCCTGATGCATACCATGGCAAAATGGAAGCGAAGTCTTCTCATGTGATGGTATTTTCCTTTAGAGTAGGTCAGACACAGGGGAGAGTGTAAAAATCTACATACAAAGCACTTAGGTTTTCCAGAAAAACTGGTGAGCCGATGAGTCATGTTGAATCAGTGGGCTGTTCCTAAGTTTGGTTTTGCTACCATTCATAGATGCTTATTGTCTCCTCAAAGATTTATACACAGTACTTCATTCAGGCCTCCCAACAAACTAACAAACTAAGTGTTTACATATGAGGAAACTGAAAGCCAGAGAGAAGAAATAACTAGCTGCTAGGAGCCGTAGGACTAGCTGGGAGGAGTAAGGATTCAGAGTGGAGCATGGCTAACTCCCAAGCCCTGATAAAGGCTCATCCCTGCTCTTTGGCATTGCAGCCTCCTGACTGTCTTCCTTTCCATGTCTTTCATGGGTATGTTGGTTATTAGCCTATGAGATCTATTTGTAAATACTTCCTATAGCCTCCCCCGAAGTCCAGACGAAAGTCCATGAATTTCAAGATGGCTTATATTTCAGTTCTGGCATGACTTTGCATCTTCACTTCCCTCGATCCCTATTTGTATATCTTTATTCTCAGCACACCCCTTGTTTTTTAATTGTCAATATCCTGGCTCAGATCTTCCCTTCCTATCTCTATTGAAATTTGATCCATTTTTCAAAAGGTACTGTTGTAATTTTGTTTTCATGAAGTCTTTCCAGATCCCCCACCTCCTTTAAAAATTATTCCTTATTCCATTCTTCAAATCCCATAATACTTGCTTGTGCCTACCTCTCGGGGTATTTCATTACAGCCTGATCTATGATAATTATTCGTTGGCTTGTTTAGCTTCTTTTCGTGGGAAATGGGGGTCCTTTAAGGGAGGGAACAATGTCTTAGTCCTCACTGTATCTCCAGGGTTTAGCACCATGTTAAAATGAGGAATACCCAAGGGCCCCTGAGTGGCTTGGTCAATTAAGCCTCTGACTCTTGACTTCAGCTCAGGTCATGATCTCATGGTTCATGAGTCAAGCCCTGCATGAGGTTCTGCGTTGACAGGGTGGAGTCTGCTTGGGATTCTCTCTCCCCCTTCCCCTTGAAATAAATAAATAAACTTTTTTTAAAAAAGAATGAGGGATACCCAATAAATGTTTGTCAAATGAATAATTTGGTAAGTTAATTGTTGTGAAGATATAGAGAGGTAAATGAGTTGAGTCATGGTTCAGAGATAATTCCACTCAATTTCTTTGTAAAAGGACTGCTTTGAAAAGATAAAGTGATACTTCTCTGCTCATTTATCCTTTTGTCTCAGTCTACTGTTTTGTTTGCATGTTAGAATTCAAGCACCAGCTGGGGAAAAAATAAACTGATATGCAACAGAATCTCTGGCCCATCTTACTGGCCTATTTCTTTTGCCTGAAGGAGTTTTTAAACAAACTGAGGAAAATTCCTGCACCATGTTGGGCAATTTATCTATGTACCATAGCTCCATTTCCTTCATTGAATAAAGGGGTATAATGGTGCCTATTATTATTTACCTCATTCTGGATCCATTTTGTGTCCCTATTTGTGATTTTTCTTTCATACCTTCACATAGAATGGGTTACTCTGTCAGAAAGCTCTTCTTTGGGTTGAGCTACCATCTGTCCCCTTTCATCTTAATCCATTTGTCCAAGATCTGCCTCCTGAACAGCACAGAACAAATCTAACCCCTCTTGTACCTAACGCTTGTACAATGCTTGTGAAAAACAAAATACTCATTGGGGGTGCACATACACAATTGATCCAACGCATAAGCATGCTGGCAGGCATTTGGAATCTCAGTAGGAATGATTTGGGGAACTTAAGGGAGAAGAAGCCCATTTCATGGCTCCATTTCAGACTGGTTGTCTTCTGTTCTGGGAGTCAGTGTGGTAAAATAGAAAGAAGATAGACTTTCAAGTCAGATGTTCCTGGACTCAGTTCCTGACACTATTACCATGTGGGGCATCACTTAAATTCCTTAAGCCTCATATTTAACATACCTTAAAGCACTGTTTGAAGACTGAAATATGTTAATAGATACAAAGTACCCAACACATAGAAAATATTCTAAAAACTGTCAGTTCTGTTATTCCTCAATTTCTGTATAATCCCTTTTTCTTTTATAAAAGGACCTCTAGTCGAAAGAAGGCAATAATAGTAACTGTTATGGTTTCTATAATAAAGTATATTTCCCAAGAGTATCCAACATTTAAAAAAAAGTATCTAATAAAACATCAACGAGTTTTCAAATATTCCAATGAATGGCTATTGCTAATCCATTAAATGTGAATAAATGCTTGATTTTTATGATTTAACCTTATTTTCTTTTTTTAATTTAATTTTTATTTATTTTGTGTGCAGGCTCACAAGCAGGGGAGGGGCAGAGAGAGAGGGGGACAGAGGATCTGGAGTGGGCTTCACGCTGACAGCAGAAAGCCCGATGAGAGGCTTGGACTCAGGAACTTTGAGATCATCACCTGAGCTGAAGTCAGACCGCTTAACCAGCTGAGCCACCCAGGCATCCCATTTAACCTCATTTTCAAATTAAGAAAGCAACAACAAAGGCGACAATACTTTTAGGTTATGTCATCTGAGTGTTCTATAGAATCATAAAAAAAAACAGAAAACATCCTATGGTTCCTGAAAGGTTGAAAATCACATATACAGGTAAAGCCTTGGGAAATGGGGAAATGCAGTTGCACATCCAGGGAGAAGTGTTTTGATTCTACCTATACTCCCCCCCCACATTTTGCCCCCAGACAGGAGCACATGGAAGAGGGGAAGAAAGCAGACCTGAGGCCTATGGGGAAGTCTGCAATCCCTGGCTCAAAAGGGAGCCCAATGTGGCCCTTTCCCTAGGGTCTCCCAGCCACTCCACTTCCTTCCATGCTGTAGCTGCTGGGATCCTTTGTCTGCAGAAACTCTGGCAAGGTCTCCCAGCAATGTACCAGGGAAATGTCTCCACTTAGTTATTTGTCACTCATAGACTTATAAAACCTTTGTGTCAAATGGAATTTAAGAGGTAGACTACTGAATGTGATCTGAGAAAGAAACCCTTCACCACTCAAGAGGTGCCATGCCTCATCCTACCTCGGAACCTTTGCTCTAGCTGCATGTGTAATGTTTTTGCCCCAGATCCTTACCTGTGTTTAAGTGAGTGGCATCTTTTGTGTGAATTTTCTTCCCTGCTCTTTCAGATGTCCCTCTTCGTGTGCATGCTTCTGCATGCATAGAAAAGGTATATGTATGAGAGGCTGCTTTTGTCTGTCTTGTGTATTGGACAGTGTATCTGTTCATCCTTGTTCTTCCTGGTCACCACAACTTACATTTTACCCTAGATGCCGATATGGGCCTCCTTTCTCCTCTGCACCACAAAACCACGCTTAGACGTTTTCTAGATGTGCTTTTCCCCTTCCTTCCTCACCACCTCACCTCATATCACTTTGCATTCTAAGCTGTGGATCTCCTTCTCTCTATGAAACCAAACGTTAGAGGCACACCATGACCTCAAAATCTCCTCTGTGCCAAGGAGGTCAGTGCTAAATGGAGTGCTCAGCCATGGTACTTACCTCACCCCAGTGCCTCATTCTACTTGGCTTTTGAGTTGTTTTCTTAAAACATTAATTTCAATTGTACTGCTTAAAGAGTATTGTGATCTTTTAAGCCTCTTCACATGCCTTTTGGAAGAAGGCAGGGAATAAATCCTAGTTACTCAAGTCACCAAGACCTATGGCTTCTTCTTAGCTCTTCCTCATCTCAACTGCTCTCTGATTTTTGATGGTTCTGTCACCAAGAAACACCCTCATTTGCCCTCTCTCATGCTTTGTCTCTATATCTTTGCAGCCTCTTTTTCCTGCCCCCAAACAAACACATTTTCTGGAATTTTCCCTTATCCTCTCCTTCCTTCTTTCCCACTGTTTTCTACCTACACTCTATTTTCTCTCCCTTGGTACACCCCATCATTGCTATGGCATCAATTTAGACTATAGTGTCAGTGACTCCCAAATCTGGGTATCAGTCCAGACTCAAATCATAGGACTACATTGCCAGTAGCCTCTTCAACAGTTCTTCTTGGAACTTGAGACTCCGTAAATCTAAACCTCACTTTTATGTACTTCTCCCATCTTTTTGTTAATGACACCATCAGATCCTTAGTCTCCTAGACCTGGGGAGCATTCTTATACTTCTTGTAGTCCCTCACCCCACTCCTACCATATCAGCCTCCTTAGCGCCCCATATTTGTCTTCTTGTTTCCATTCCTACTGCCTCTGTCCCAGCTCAGGTCCTCGTTAGTGTTTGCCTGGACTACTCCACATTCTCCCAATTGGCCTCCTGCTTCTAGTCTTTCCCCACTCCAATATATTTCTCATGCTGCGCCAGAGACATCTTCTCAAATACCTCTCTGATCATGTCACTCCATGTTCTGCTACCTCTGGTCTCCCCAGTGCTTATAGAACAATGGTCAAATGCTTAGCACGCCAGTCAAGACTTTCCAGGATTTGGGCCCAGTGTCCATCTTCCTTAATCCCCTCCACTTCACTGCTTTCCAGTCCCATAACATTCTTTGTCCTTTCTCTGCCTTGCCTTGATTCACACCCTTTCCATCTCTTCACTAAAACCTAACCCTGTTTTCAAAAGCTCCCTCACCTAGGAAGCATTCCCCAATCTTTCTGGCCACAACCCATCTTCCTCCTTTGTATTTTGCTAATACTTCATTATTATTTGACATAAACCTTAGAAGAAATTAATTTGTGTGGTGTGTGTGTGTGTGTGTGTGCACACGCACGTGTGTGTAACATTCCTATATGCTGGGCCAAGTGGTTTACAAGTCCATCCTTATTAATTCCATTAATTCTATAAAAATGGATTTTGATGTGGAAATGTTGTGGTGGGGTTCAGAGCCAGTGGCAAGAAAGAATTCTTGAGACATCTCGTTGCAAAAAGGTGGTTTTACTAAATCAAGCACAAGGACCAGACTCCTGGGCAGAAAGAGCTGCACTGGGATGGCAGAAGCAATGGATTATATACTTGGGAGTTGAGGGAGGTAAAGAAGTAAAGAGAGGGGAAGTTTCTGAAAGGATTTTCATATGCTAAAGAAGACTCTCAGGATCCAGGAGGCCTAGCTATTGTCAAGCTAAGGTTGTTTTTCCCTTTAGCAAAGCATTAATGTTAAAAGAGTTGGGAGTTCCTAGAGGAATGTCCTATTCTGCCTACCTCAAGTATTTGCCAATGGGCTGCAGGTTATAAGGAAATTTAATTGTATCTACATTTCTTTCTGCCTTTGTTCCCCACATCAGGTTTTATTAAAACCACTTTACAGATGGGAAAACCAAGGATCATATGGATTAAGTAACTTGGTCAAGGTCATATGGGTAGTGAGGCAGTTTCTCTTCCCACCACACTCTCCATACTTTTTACTACATCAGGTCACCTCTCTGAGGACAAAGAGCCACAGAAATCTAAGGGAACAGATGTGACAGTTTAACAGTGACAAAGCAATGCTGACTTTGGACTGTCCTAGTCCTACTTCTTTACTTGGCTTTTCTCTTTCCAGACCCTCTTCTGATATTTGGTTTCTGTTGCCTTTTAAAAGTTTCATTATTATGCATAATGTATTCATTGAAGGGCAGCATTTCCTGTAATTTATGTCTCTTCATTTTACTACTCAGCAATTCCTCAGTATTTAACCTCATAAATTTCCAGTTATTGTCCTATATTTACACATTGCATCTGCCGGAGAAGCAATTTAATACTATGTGGAATCCGAAGGGACACTTACAAAGAGGGTGAGCCTGCAGCTTATGCCTCTCCTAACAGAGGCAGACTGCTTGTGATCAAAAGCAAACAATCACACCTTCCTTCCCCCCTTTTGTATTTACCTTATTAAATAACAGAAGGACCCGATTCCCCTGACTTCCCAAAATCATCTTCAGCCTGTTCCTGAGAGCCTGGTTGCTGGCCTCAAAGTTCCTTTGTGGCCACGATGCTTTTTGCATGCTGTCTGTACTGCTCCATCAGCCTGCCGGACAGCCTGTTCCTCCCCCTCTGAAACGCCAAACAGTACTAAAACCTCACTCATCTGGCTCTCAGCTCCCTTTGTTCCTCTTATATTGTTCTGCCATTGCCCTGAGGCCAAAAGATCTTTTGGGCCAGTGGCCCTGTTTGGTGTTTGGCACAATTTCATTTACTGAACATCTCTATGTACATTTATGATGCCATATAACTAATAATAAAAACAGGACAGCCTAGGGCATCGTTTTTTATTGTCAGCTCCATGGCAGCCATGGGGGATGGGAAGGAGAAGGACAGAGCGAGTGTACAGGAAGGTACAAGACTTGCCAATAGAAGCTGGCTCTGGCTGAGCCTGTTCTCCTGAACCACATCCCCTTCTAAAGGGCTGCAATAATGATGCAAGGCTTGTCCAGACCCTCTTACAGAGCCACAGGGGAACAGACCATAACAGATGACCTGTGTGCTGTAGGGGAGCTGCCTTGGTTGTGTACCCCACTATTTTCAAGTGGCAGATTCGCCCATCTCTAGGAGTGAGCAAAATGGACGACGGCAGAGCTCACGCTGTTCATCACTGCCTGTTGCTAAATTGATGCAGCTCTCCTTGGACTCCATCAGCTGTGCAGTAATCCATATTGATGGCTGGGCTTTAGAGCAGCTGTTTGTATGCTCTGCATCGCTCTGTGGCTGTCTGCTCTTTGTGGACATGGCCTGGATGGTATATGTCCCTGGATTCTCGGAGTTGGACTTCAGTGTGTTGAAAAGTCCATTACAGGGTTTTAGAGGCAAAAATTCCCTCCATGAAGGCATTCTCAGCAGGCAGCATAGAATAATGGAAAGAGCCCTGACTCTGAAATTAAGTGGCCTGACTTCATGTTTCAAGTCGCCCTTTACTATCTGTGTAGCTTTGAGTAAATCACTCAACCTCTCTGAGCCTCAGTTTTGCCTTCTGCAAGTAGGGAGAAAAGAATAACTCTCTACCTCAAAAGACTGTTTAAAAAACCCTAGATAGTCTTTTTGTATATTGAATATATTTATTTGCTGGAAAGTGATTATTATCATAATTATTGATATCATAATCGATTATTTTATAAAGGAAAGAAAGGTACAGAAGAAAATCTATGCTACACACGTTACTACAGAGATATGGCAAGGCAATGATAAAGTTGAAACATGTACTGAAGATAAAGAAGAAATAAGCTGCTCATTTCCATTCTAGATGATTCCTGCCTGCTATTTCAGATGCCGTGGTTGATCTGGAAAACTTGGCACCGTATGCCAAAAGTGTAATTATTCGCAGCATCCTCTACAGAAAGAGCAAGTGAACCCTTTCTGAGCTTAAAAAAAAATCAATGCCATTTTTACATCTATTCAGAGTGTGTGGCTTATAAACAGTTAAAGAGGATTTTTCTGTGGGAAACCATGGATTAAAAACTATAGAGCACCAGGTGGGATGTACTAGAAAAATGAATTCCATCCACCTGACTGGTACTGACTGTGGAAACACATGGTTAGCTGGAAGAAGCCCTTGGTATTTGCCAGAGCCGAAAGGGACTGCATCTCGTTTACGAAATGTGTGTCAGTGAAATACAGATTCATTTTGAGTGGGATGTTTAGTCATGGTGCCAAAGCAAAGACAAACTCAACACACAAAGGAAAGTGAACTGACACCTGGGATGAGGGCCAGGCTGCATCCACTTCTGAAATTTCTTTAATAATCACAGTTGTTTCAGCCCTACATGCTCTTTGTGAAGGGCCCAGTTCCCATCACCTTTTAAAACGGTTTCTTGTTTGCTCCATGCAAATCCTTATCAGCATATTGTGCATGCTATTTTGGGGATTATTACAGATAAGTTACCCTTTATCTCTGAGCTGCACATGCTGAATGCCACACCAGGCCCTGCAGAAGAAAAAGGCCAATCCCCTATATGTTCTAAGGACCTATTAGATATTTTCAGTAACAGAAGGTTAATAAAGAAAATAGAGATGACCTGTTCTAGGCGAAGATTTTCTTTTGTTCAACAAGGAATGTACCCTATGGTGCTTTTTTGACTTGCCAATCTGCTAATTTTAATCAAAAAAGTTGATTTAAAGAGTGCCTAAGCTGTCTACATTTCTCTATAACTGAGAAATCCATTTGGTCTATAAAAATGATAAAGCCATTAGGAGGTTTTTCTTCAACTTCAGGCAAAGGAAGAGGTGGTGACTGCTTCAGATTTGCTTTTGCCTCTTTGTTTATTTTGACTCCTAGTTTTTGCATATTGAAAGGTGTGTTTACTCATTGGCCCCAAACCCAGTAGTCAGGTTTCCTTCAGTCATTAGCTGGAAGGAAGGGGATCAGGGCAGACACTCACAGCCATTTATCTTCTTCTTCAAGTGCTGCATTCTTTGTAAATGAAAGAGGCCAATCGATAGGGCAATAAGGAAGGAGGAAGGTAGCTGGGAGGGCCCCACTGTGAGGTGAGGTCTGTTCTCAGCCAGGGCCCCACCTATACTCCATCCTAGAGGTGTGACCAGTGAGCACTCCAGAGAGGAAAACTAGAGTTGTAGGTGTGTGTTTGTTTTTTTAAACTTAGCTCTCTGTTAAACAGAACAGTGAATACTTTCATGCGGGCATCTGTAGAGTACACATAAGTTTAATATTTGGAGTTATTGACATGAGACCAGGTATACCCATTTATCAGGAGGCAGTGCTCTGAAGGGGAATGCCACAGACTAGGGGTCAGGCAGATTGGGGTTCCAATTCAGTCTTCACCACTTATCAGCTGTGTCAAACTGTACAGTCCCTTTGCTTCCCTGGCCTCCGGTTTCCAAATGCTGTACACTGGGATGAGAACAGTGTCTGCCTTGTAGGGTAAGTTAGGAAGATGACATGAAACCATTTGTGTTAAAGTATCTCACAGACACACGTGGTAAGTGCTCAAAAATGTGAGTTCTTGGGTGCCTGGGTGGCTCAGTCAGTTAAGAGTCCAACTTCGGCTAAGGTCATGATCTCACCATTTGTGAGTTCAAGCCCCACAATGGGCTCTGTGCTGACTGCTTAGAGCCTGGAGCCTTTCAGACTCTCTCTCTCTCTCTCTCTCTCTCTCTCTCTCTCTCTCTCTCTCTGCCCCTTCCCTGCTTACACTCTCTCTCTCTCAAAAATAAATAAACATTAAAAAAAATTTTTTAACTGTGAGTTCTTATTATTTTTATTGTATGGAAACTGAGATGTGAAAAGGATGTGAGAGGAAATAGACTACTGCCTGATAAAACAGAAGGCCCCAGAGGCTGTCTTGTAACGTGAGTATGTCTGCATTTTCTCTGAGGGGCAGCCATTTTCTGAACTGTAATTATGAGTTGGATGGATATGACATGTCAGTATGTGAAGATACTAAAAATCAGCACTGTGAATCACCATGGCTTTAGTCACATAATTTTTTACTGGAATGGAACTCTGTAGCACACACAGCCTCATCTACTCAATTTGTGGAAACCCTAAGAGAAGTTAAATGATGCTCAGAGACTCACAAGTTGAGTTAGTGGACTGAGTCATCTTTGTCTTTCGTTTCATCTAAGTAACTTCCCAGAATTCTTTTTTTAAATTTTTTTTAATGTTTATTTATTTTTGAGACAGAGCATGAGCAGAGGAGGGGAGAGAGAGAGAGAGGGAGACACAGAATCTGAAGCAGACTCCAGGCTCTGAGCTGTCAGTACAGAGCCCGATGCAGGGCTCGAACTCACGAGCTGTGAGATCATGACCTGAGCTGAAGTCGGACACCCAACCGACTGAGCCACCCAGGTGCCCCCAGAATTCTTTATGAAAGAGTATATCAATATTAAGAAGGAATTAAACGGTCTTTCAAGCAACTACATGAGTATTCAAATATCTAAGAGAAAAAGTTTATGAAGTTCCTTATTTGAGAGGTAATGACCAAGAAGCCATAAGTATTTTCCCCCAACACATAAGCTTGTGTTCCAGACTCAGGTCTGTGCATTTTCTCCTTCATCTAGGTTGCAACCTCAGGATTCCCTGAGTTTTCCTACAGTGATTCCTGTTGCCTTTACATCCTATGTACATCCTATACTATGTACATCCTATTGCCTTTACAGCCTATGGGTTCACATCAGAATTATGGCTACAGACCTCAGGTTTCTATGCATAACAACTCACTTTGATCACCTATAGAAACCCTGGCAGACTCTAAGTGTTGGATTTCACTCCACTGGTGCAACAGAATTTCCACACAGTGAGTAATCTGGAAAAAAAGAATCCTTCAGTGAGTGATGCTCAGGTAAGAGCTGCAGGAGGCATATCATTTAGGACTCAACTGGTGGTGACAAAATTGCAAAATTACCTGCTACTGCCCCTCTCTGCAGCCTCTACCAACAGAGTATGGGTACTTTTGGTAGCCCCAGCCCAGAATTCTATCTATAACATAAGCATAAGAGAAAAAATTGCAATTGAAAAGCAGGCATAAACACACCCTGTGTCTATTTTACCATAATTACTGTATATAAGTCACATACTTATACCACTTCCAACTCAGTCAGGAGGCAGTTTGATGTATTGCAATGGAAAGGCTATGGGTTTAGGGACCAGAGAGACAAGGAGATTCAAATCAGTTCTGCTACTTACCAGCTCTGTGTCCCTGGACAAGTGACTTAACGTCTCCAAGCCTTAGTTCCTTCATACCTACCACAGAGTTGTATGAGCTTTAGAGATATGTCTGTTACACACTAGACCTAAAACTGGATGCTGTATAAATCCTGGTGATAATTCAAGGTAAGGGTTTCTATTGCAATAACACTCTAATGAAAAATATACATTCTTGACATTTTTAAATAACTGGCAATACAGAAATACTTTGGATGAGCCACTGTAGACTTAGGAAATGAGGTACTGGCTCAAGGTTCCATTTATATATTGACTGGTTAGGTATAAAATAGGGGTTGATTGGGGCGCCTGGGTGGCTCAGTCGGTTGAGCGTCTAACTTCAGCTTGGGTCATGATCTCACAGTTGACGAGTTCTAGCCCTGTGTCAGGCTCTGTGCTGACAGCTCAGAGCCTGGAGCCTGCTTTGAATTCTGTGTCTCCCTCTCTCTCTGCCCCTCCCTGGCTCATGCTCTGTCTCTCTCTGTCTCAAAAATAAAGATAAACATTAAAAATAATAATAATAAATAAAAATAAAATAATAAAAAATAAATTAAAAAAATAAAATAAAATAGGGATTGATAAAAGCTAGATTTCCAAATACAATACACCTGATTTTTCCATTTTCCTTGAATTCAAAATTGTAAGTGATATATTTTTTTCATTAATATTACCTCACTAGAAATCACTGGCTATCATTATTTCAGACTTTGACTTTGCACATTAAGGTTCTCTCCAGGGGCACCTGGGTGGCTCAGTCAGTTAAGTGGCTGAATCTTGATTTCGGCTCAGGTCATAATCTCAGGTTTTTGTGAGTTCAAGCCCCTGCAACTGGCTCCCCTCTAACAATGCTGAGGCTGCTGGAGATGTTCTGCCTCCCTCCGTTTCTCTGCCCCTCCCCCACTTGTGCTGTCTCCCTCTGAAAAGAAATAAATAAACTTAAAAAAAAAAGATTCTTTCCATAATTTCATTTGCATGTGGCTCCAAATCATAGCTCCCTGTACACAAAGAGAAATACTATTTTCCTTACAACCTTGCTCACAGTTGTGACACACATTCCTCCTAAGCCCCTTTCCTCCCCCATCAGTACTAGGTCCCAGAAACCAAGTCTTGACCACTGAAGACCACTGAATTGACTCCACACACTGAGTCTTGGCTGTAGGACCCTTGTGCAGATGAAGATGTCAAAAGGCAATCTGCAGTGAGAATGACAGTGTGATTAACCAGAATGAGGCCTAAGTCAGAAGTAGCACGGACCGCTGGGAAATTAAGGCACCAATTTTCACCGTCAAGATCAGCTGTGATAGGGAGGTATATCCTAGCAACAGCAGAAGTCTTAACCTTGCCATCACAGAAAAACTAATTTTGTGCTGTTATCCGTTCCAGTATCTTTTAATCCAAAAAGTCTTTAAACAGAGAGTAAATACTTATACATTTCTTTTGCTAAATCTGCCTTTTGCCTCTAATTGGGAAATCCTTAATTCAGTGAATTAAAAGGTCTTAACACAAATTTCATTTGCTTTTATTCTTGACGCAACTGTGGGAAACCTCACTGTAGAGACCAAGAGGGATCGTAACAGTTAACATTAACAGTGCTCATGGAGAAAATGATACTTAAAATCACCCTGGTGTATCTTAAACCAAACATAACATATTTCACTACCTAGCTGAACAGTGTTATAGCATGCCTGGTTACTATGTTGATTCAGATTCACCATAGGGCAGTGCCATGTCTTAAAACATAACTTCACATAAAGTGGCCACCCAATCAGAACGGAGGCTTTTCTGTCCCTTGACACCAGTGCTTTAAAGAAGCTTGACTATGATATATTTATATTTATAAAAATAAGCATCATAGACCTTTAGCTGCCAGATCTGTTCTTAAGACAAGATAAATCAGCAATTTCATACACTGCATCAAACTGTCAGAACATGCAGTTTCTCTTTTGAAACATAAGCAAAAATAAAATTGCTCTTCAGTGAGCCTGAGCCTCCAATTAAAGGTAAAACTGTGCAGAAAGATAAAATTATTCTGCAAGTCTGTATGTTTCTGGTTAGGAGGCCCCTACCCCAATTCTCTAAGCTGCCCCCCAAACCAAGACACCCTCCCTGAAGCAGCCTGTTTGCTCAACCCTTCATGGCAGGGCCCAGCACTCACGAAGAGGTAAATCTTGTGCTGGGGACCCAGTGATAGGAAGCAGAAGGGCCAAGAGAAGGAGAACAACTACGTTCAAAGAGGGAAGAGAAGAACCCAGGCCAAGTGGAAATAAGGATGCCAAGGAAGAAGGCAGTTTTAAGAAAGTGTTGGGGGGAAACCAAGTTGAAGGCAACCCAGATATTATGAAGCATGTGGACTAATGGAAGACAGATATATTTGGAGGTTACTGGTGACCTTGAGGAGATCTCTCTGTGCCTTCATAGAGGCAAAATGTAAGGATGAAGAAATGAGAAGTCTGGTGGTAAAAGAAAGGAAAAGAAGCATGGTAGCTCATCTAAGTATCCCAAATGGCACCTACTGGGCAAAACATGAGCTCCCTTTGTGGTGTGATTGCAGGATGCTAGAAAGCTGACCAAAGGTCTGTCCCATGGGCCTAGCAGGATTCCTAATTCAGAAGAAGAGTAAATCCTTATACTCTTGGATGAGAAATTCTCTCTATCCCAGAAAGTCATTCTTGAGATACAATAATAGTCAATCAACAACCCAATTCCCATGCCAGTTCCCTAGGGGGGGAAATGGCAGACAGAAAAACCTTAAAGTAGGCAGAATGAAGGATCCATTTGCATGCTTCCCTTGAATTCTGGCAGAGGATTAGATTCAATTAAGGCATGGACACTGGATATAGGAGGATTCTTCTCCCACTGTGTGGGTACCCAGAGAGGCATTTTACTGACAAGGGGTGACTTGGATTTTGCACACCAGTGGCTTTTATTCTCTCTCGTCTTTAAGGCTCATGTTTGACTTGGTGATGGCTAAAGGCCTGTCTCAGAGCTCTCTAGAAAGTCTTAAGATTTTACATAGAAATGCTGGTGCAAGTTTTCTGGTGTCCTCTGATTGGCAATGTTACTGTGGTTATTGCTGTTCTGACATGTGTGTGAAGCTTGAAACTCTGAAGCTTACACTGCTGCCCTCTTGCTTCCAGACACCCATGATCTCAGCCTGTCACTCCACCAGCAACGTGTAGGTCTCATGTCTGAGGATCAACTTCTGCCATTTCTCAAGCTGTCCAAGATGCTGCTGAAATGCTCTTGCTAAAAATAAGGCTCACTTGTCCCCTCTGCTGCCTGCCAGAGTGGGCTGGCAGCTGCCCTGGTCTCCCCTTCACCACAGCTTCCTGCCAGTGCTCAGGGCTGCATGTCA
Organism: Herpailurus yagouaroundi; assembly: GCF_014898765.1. NCBI lineage: Eukaryota > Metazoa > Chordata > Mammalia > Carnivora > Felidae > Herpailurus > Herpailurus yagouaroundi. Next base: position 19,062,492 of record NW_024412415.1, on the reverse strand, counting down.
CAGTACATTCTGCGAAGGATACTTTTGTCTCCATGCTCCACTCAGAGCCTGCCAATCACACATTTTACTTTTCACCTTTTTTCTTCTTCTCTCAGAGAAACAGTATAGTGAATGCTATATGTATGGATTTGGGGACAGACTGCCTGGAGTAACTGCTAGCTCCAATACTTCCTGGCTGTGTGACCTCAAACAAGATGCTTAACCTCTCTGTGCCTTTTTCAGGCCAGTGTTTTAAGAACGACTTCTTGTATAACTATTTCAATCAAGCTTTTGGTGTCTTAATTGTAGGAAATAAGGTAAGAAATTTCTTTTGCAGAATAATCTCTTCATAAGGCTTCCTTCTATCTGCCTGTGCTACTCATAATGGTCAATACCAGTTGTTATTTTGTTTTTGTCAGACTTTCTGATGAATTTATTCATCAACATATTATTGTTGGATTGTGTGTTTTACAGTTTGTTTTGCAGTACACTAAAATACCATACACTGACATAGTTCTTTGCTGTGTAGCAAGAGTATTTTCACACACAGCCTTTCATTAGATCTTCAACAATCCTGTGAGACAACGTATTATCTGAGTTATCCTAAAGATGAAACCCAGTTTAGAGGGAATCCTCTTTTCCCAAGGTCAAATGCATAACAAGTGAGTGGCAGTTGGCACACCACATATTATAATGGCTGTCACATTAAAATAAACAAGAGATTTCACTCCCACTTTAAACTTGAATTGTTTGTAGCCCTTACTAATCTTCCCAAAGATTTTGCAGTCAAGTTTGGTTGCATTTTGATTCATTCCTTGGGAAGTTTCCATTGAGGATGGTAAACGTCAGTCCCTGTCAAAAGTATGGCTGGTTTGATGCAAAGTGATGTGTGAGCACCTACAGGATGCTGTTAATTGATTCGTCAATGCCTTTAAGTGTGAACAGGTGTGATGAAGTGTAAAGAAGTATGTGATGTGGATGTGGCAGAGCTGTCACACAGAGGACTTTGACTATCAGAAGAGATGCCTCCCCAACCACTATCTACCTTTCTGTCCAAACATCTTTCCCAAACCATCCTGCCTTGGCAACTTCAGAAACCTTAGGAGATGTAGCAAAGTGGCATGTGCCATCTTCATGCACACTTGAGTAGACAGGACATATGTTACCACGCTGGAACTTGGACGTGGATTTTCCTAGGGAAAAGGCATCATCTCTGACCTATAGTTAAGGACAAGATCATTGCTAGGATTAGGATTTTTCTTAATTGAAAAATTACATCCTCACCAAAATCCATTTTTAAGTTAAGAAACTGGCATCCAGAGAGTCCTTCAGTCAGTGATAAAATATCCTCACCAGGGGCACCTGGGTCATTCAATCAGTTAAGCATTCAACTTTGACTCAGGTCATGATCTCGCAGTTTGTGGGTTCAAGCCCCACATCAGGCTCTGTGCTGACAGCTCAGAGCCTGGAGCCTGCTTCGGGTTCTGTGTCTCCCTCTCTCTCTGCCCGCCCCTGCTCATTCTCTCTTCCTATCTTTCTCTCTCTCTCTCTCTCTCTCTCTCTCTCTCTCTCTCTCTGTCAAAAATGAATAAACATTTAAAAGTATATATCCTCACCAAAATGCAGCCGCAATGCAAAGTCTAGGTAGGATTAGAAGAGTACTGGCTAGAAGTTGAGGTCAGAGGGTACCAAGAACATGCCTACAAAGGGGAGGAGAAACAATTGTGTAAATGTCTGAGCAAGTCAATGTTGTCCATCACGCCCTGCATTCTTCCAAATGTTTCTGGTTACTGTTCGGCTGTTTCTTCCTGTCTCATAACCAATGAGAGGTTAACAAGTCAGAATATCATCAGCCTGTTCTGTGTACTATGACTTTTGTAACTGGTTAGTGTCTGTGTCTGAGAGTGAAAATGTCAGATCCTCTGACCTAACTCCTTCCTACATACTATACTTGCTTGGTTGGTGTTTGGTTTTCCTCCAGAGCATTGATGATTTATGGCAGTGGGAGTTTGTAGGGGGGTCTTCAGAAGCAGAGGCTAAGATAGAATCTGATGTGCAAGATGCTTATCAGAGATCAATACCTAAGGCAGGGAGAGGAAGAAACAGATCAGACAGAGGGACAAATAGGATGTGATCAGGTCTAAGGTCAGACAAAACTTGGCCAACCCAGTGGGGAACTGTGGAGTAGATGTGGCTCATCTGTGTTGTCATAGGATGACCAATTTGTACTGGCTTGCCCAAGATTTTTCTTTTTCAGCACAGAGAGTCCCACATTCCAGGCACCCCATAATCCTCAGCAAATTGGGATACTTGGTTACCCCAGCACTTGTCTCAGGTTGGGTGTCTTATGTCACTGAGGCTCAGGCTGTGATGCTGAGGCACACCTTGAAAAGGCTTTAGGCAGAGGCTATCGTGGAAACTGATAGCAAGACCTTGCTAGAGAGGAGGTGTGAGTGGTATATGCCTGGTTCCACCATAGGGAGATAGGATGCCATACCCCCAGTCCTGGATGCCCTGACTCTCTTCCATTCCTTCTCCTGTTTCCTACCTTATAAGGCTATGGTAAAGATACAGTGAGATAATATATGCCTACAACCAGCATAGAGCAGGTTCTTGGTAAGAATGAACCAACACTATTTTTGAGGAAAAATCTCCCACTTTGGAAATGGGAGAGAAAACTGCCTCAAGCATCCTGCACTCTTGTTAGCCTCCTGCCTCCTCACACCTGCCCTCTCTTCCCTTTCTATAGGTGCCCTCTCACCTTTACCTACTTCTTTGATTGGTTCAATATCTGTGCAATCTGGTGAAAGCAACAGCCCCTGACACCAAGACTTCTGAAATACACTGTGGCAGAAAATGCTTTTTACTTGGGGGCTTTCTGCTCTCATGAAAATCTGAGAGTCAAAGAGGGCCTGCAAATAGTCCATGTTCACTGAGGTCCTTGCAATTCTGAACTGTGGGCAAGGAAAGGGTAATGCTGACTGAGGTTGAAAAAGTGCAGTGGAAGGCAAACAAATTAATGATTTAAGGTTTTGGAAAAAAAAGACTTTTGAAGAAAGCTTGACCGTAACCTCTGGAGCTTACAGCAAAGCTCTACTCAGTGAAGGTGCGTTTCAGCAGTAAATTGGTCTGGACAAAACACACAGACAGTCATTATGAGAGCAGGAAGCCCTCCTCACCTTGTTGGGACAGTGACTGCTAATGAGAGGTGTCCTTAAAGGGCAGCCTTCTGGGAGGAATTGGGCTAAATTCAAGGACGATAGCAATCCTCATTAGGGACAAAAAGCTGGGGCCTATAATATGGGTACCAGCTTGCCAGGATAATTCCTGAGCTGCTTGCCTAGAGCTGGTTGGCTCAGTTGAATAGAGAGTTAATGAAGCCAAGAGCAGGAGGCTGAGTTTCTGCAAACACCAGCCAACTTTATACTTTTCTACTGACATGGATTCTACCACTATGCTAGGCCATGAGGCTGAAACTTGAGGGTTAACTTATTATCTACATTCTTCAAGTTTATTCTCCGGGGATTTCACTAAATTCTTAGCAAAAGTGGAGACATGCTGTTTATTTGGAGGCTCAACCAATGAGCCAGGCCAGCAATAAGACATTAATTCAATTCACATGTTTATTCATTCTCTCAGTCAACAATATTTGAGTGCTTACTCTGTGGAGGGATTATGAAAGATAGTAAACAATACAAAGTTAGACCTATCACTGAAGAAACAGGACATTCAACACAGGAGAGAGGCAAAGAGAGTACCCAGGTTGATGTGAATATAAGAACCAAGATGATAACTGACAGTTGTATAGCAACTGTAGGAGGAAGAAAATGACTCTTGCCTATAAAATGAAGGCATAAATCTGTAGAAAAAGATACCTTCAAGAAAAGAAAAGAAAAGGAAAGAAAAGAGAAGAGAAGAGAAAAGAGAAAAGAAAAGAAAAGAAAAGAAAAGAAAAGAAAAGAAAAAAGAAAAAGAAAACAAAGCAAAAACAAAACAAAACTGCTAGAATAACCAAACAGTTTAAAAGTAAAAAGGAGTACCTGGGTGGCTCAGTTGGTTAAGGGTCCGACTTCAGCTCAGGTCATGATCTCATGGCTCGTGGGTTTGAGCCCAGCATTGGACTCTGTGGTGACAGCTCAGAGACTGGAGCCTGCTTGGGATTCTGTGTCTCCCTTTCTTTTTCCCCTCCCCTGCTCGCTCTCTCTCTCTCTCTCTCAAAAACAAATAAACATTAAAAAAAATTTAAAGCAAGATTTTCACTTCTATTGATAACTTTTTGGTTAATAACTGATACATATATGGGAAATTAATAAAATGAAGAAATAGGGGTGCCTGGGTGGTTCAGTTGGTTGAGCAACCCATTCTTGGTTTCGGCTCAGGTCATGATCCCAAGGTCATGGGATCAAGCCCCTCAATGAGCTCTGAGCTGGGCATAGAGCTGGCTTAAGATTCTCTCTCTCCCTCTCTCTCTCTCTGACTTTCCTGCCAAAAAAAAAAAAAAAAAAAAGAAAGAAAAAGAAAATGAAGAAATAGGACAATTAATAATTCTAGAGAAAATAAATTATAGGAGAAAAGAAATGAGTACAGGTAAATATGTTAAAAGAAGTTCCATATTATGGACTAGAAAAACAAATATTGTTAAAATGTGTACACTACCAAAAGTAATCTATACATTTAATGCAATCCCTATCAAAATACCACCAGCATTTTTCACAGAGCTAGAGCAAACAATCCTAGAATTTGTATGGAACCACAAAAGACCCCAAATAGCCAAAGCAACATTGAAAAAGAAAAACAAAACTGGAGACATCACAATTCTGGACTTCAAGTTATATTACAAAGAGTGTAGTAATCAAAATAGTTAGGTACTGGCACAAAAATAGACACATAGATAAATAGAATAAAATAGAAAACCCAGAAATGAACCCACAACTATATGGTCAACTAATGTTTAACAAAGCAGAAAAGAACATCCAATGGGGAAAAAAAAAACAGTCTCTTCAACAAATGGAGTTGGGAAAGCTGATCAGCTACATGCAAAAGAATTAAACTGGACTACTTTCTTACACCATACACAAAAATAAATTCAAAATGGATTAAATACTTAAACGTGAGAATTCAAATGATAAAATTCCTAGAAGAGAACACAGGCAGTAACTTCTTTGACATTGGCCATAGCAACTTCTTTCTAGAAATGTCTCCTGAGGTAAGGGAAACAAAAGCAATAATAAACTCCTGAGACTACATCAAAATAAAAAGCTCCTGTAAAGCAAAGGAAGCAACAAAACTAAAGGGCAACATATGGAATAGGAGAAGATATTGGCAAATGACATATCTGATAAAGTGTTAGTATACGAAATATATAAAGAACTTATAAGTAGCCAAAAGCCAACAAATGAACAATCCAATTAAAAAATGGACAGAAGACCTAAATAGACATTTTTCCAAAGACATACAGATGGTCAACAGACACATGAAAAAATGCTCAGCATCACTCATCTTCAGGGAAATGCAAATCAAAACTACAATGAGATATCAACTCACACCTGTCAGAATGGCTAAAATCAACAATACAAGAAACAACAGATGTTGGTGTGGGTGGGAAAAAGGGAAACCCTTTGATACTGTTCGTGGGATTGCAAACTGGTGCAGTCACTCTGGAAAACAGTATAGTTTCCTCAAAAAGTTAAAAATAGATCTACCCTGCATTCCGGCAATTGCACCACTAGGTATTCACCTAAAGAATACAAAAATATGAACTCAAAGGGACACATGCACCCCTATGTCTGTAGCAGCATTATTTACATTAGCCAAGATATTAGAAGAAGCCCAAGTGTCTATCAATTGATGAATAGATAAGGAACATGTAGTGTGTGTGTGTGTGTGTGTGTGTGTGTGTGTGTGTGTGTGTGTACTGGACTATTACTCAGCCATATAAAAGATAAAGAACATGTGGTATTTTATATATATATATTATATATATTGCATATATTAATATTACATACATACATATGTATAATATATATAACACTATTCCTCAGCAATAAAAAAGAATGAAATCTTGCCATTTGCAATGACATGGATGGAACTAGAGAGGATTATGCTAAGTGAAGTAAGTCAGTCAGAGAAAGATATATCCTATATGATCTCACTCATATATGAAATTCAAGAAACAAATGAGCAAAGGGGGAAAAAGAGAGAGAGAGAGAGGCAAACACATAAACAGATGCTTAACACGAGAGAACAACTGGTGGTTACCAGAAGGCAGGTGGGTGGGGGATGGGTTAAATAGGTGATGGAGATAAAGCAGTATACTTGTGACGAGCCCCAGGTGATGCATGGAAGTGTGGAATTACTATATCATACACCCATAACTAATATTACACCACTAACTAAAATTTAAATAAAAACTTAAAAAAAATGTTACATAAAGAGTGGTAACTGGAACTGCAGAATGGAGAAGGACAAGGGACTCCTCTTTTTCAGTATAAACTTAGAAGTGTCATTTGATATTTTTAACTGTATGTTTAGGACATTAAAAAACATTCTTATTTTTTTAAATGCTGTTGGTCTCTTATAAAAACAAGAGTCAGCAGGAATTTAAAACTCTAAAAAAGAATAGGTAGAAATGACATTGAATCACATAGTCTATAACAGGAAAAACTGTTACAGCTTAAGTGTTCATCATTAGGGGATTGGTTAAATAAATATCAGTAAATCCATAAAATAAATGGAGTATTTCACAGCTTTTGAAAATAAAGGGTAGGTTGATATGTGTTGATATAGAAAGATCTCTCCATATATTTTTAAATGAAAAGATCAAGTTGCAGAAATTACTGAAGTGTGCATGTATACGTATCTGTGTGCATGTATTTATGTCTGTGTATATGTCTGTACATACATGGGAAAGTGTATAGAAAGATACAGAATAAACTATCAACTATGGCTACCTCTAGGGAGTTATTGGAGCAGGGTCAGAAGGACTCTCACTTTTTCTATCTAAATATTTATTTTCTGCATCAATGAGCAAGTACTACCTCTATTATTTTTTATAAATGTTTATTTATTTATTTTTGAAAGAGAGAGAGCAAGCACCAGTGAGGATAGGGGCATAGAGAGAAGAAAGAGAATCTGAAGTAGCCTCTGTGCTGCCAGTGCAGAGCACAACATGGGGCTTGATCCCATAAACCATGAGATCATGACCTGAGCCAAGATCACGAGTCGAACACTCAACTGACTGAGCCATCTAAGATAAAATCCACAAAGATAATATTTTTTCAGATATTTCAGATATCTGAAATATATTTGATGTATTTATATCAAATATATTGATATATATCAATATATCAAATTTGATATATTTATATCAAACATATTGATATGTTGAAATATATTATCTGAAATATATTTCAGATAAAATACAGACAGAGAAGGGGCTGACTCAGTTGCATCGGACTTCAGGAAGCTTACCAGCAGCAGTGCAGAGGATAGGTAGGGAAGGGGAGGGGTGGATGGCATGTGTACCATTAGGAGATTGTGCTGGTCTAGGCAAGAGATGGGGACCTGAAATAGAGCACCAGTGAAAAGGAGGGGGAAAGTGGTGCAATTCTGAATCAGGAAAGGTATGGCATATGCTTTGGTTGATTTCCCAGGAAAGATGAGAAATTTGTTTTTTTTTAATATTTATTTATCAATTTTGAGAGAGGGATAGAGAGAGAGCATGAGTGGGGGGAGGCACAAAGAGAGAGAGAGGGAGAGAGAGAATCCAAAGCAGGCTCCATTTTGTCAGCACAGAGCCTGATGAGGGGCTGGAACTCAAGACCATGAACCAAAATCAAGAGTCGGATGCCTAATTGACTGAGTCACCCAGGTGCCCCATGATGAGGAATTTTTTGGATAGTTTGTTTTGCGGTAGAAAGAAACGGAGACACGGCCAGAACTCCCCAAACTGTGAACAACCCTGTTTAAGACCCTAGGTTATTTCTGTCCAGAGAATAAGTTTAGCAGCTGAAGTTTGGTATGAAGCCAACTTACATTCCCACACCCCAGTGGGAAGATTTTGTGGTCAGCAACTGCATGTTAGCCCTGGCAGTCTATGATCTTTACTACAGCCAGGACTCTTTGGCCCCTTTACTCTTGGTCAGAACCTTCAAGATGGTCTCATACGTATGATGAGCAAAAGAAAAGAAAGTCAATACAGACTAGAACACAAGGTATGTGTATGGAGGGGGTAGGCAGTGAAACCCCAATTAGCTGTACCTGCGGGTGTATTCTGAAAGGACTTGGGGATGACTGGAGCTGTAGAGGAGGGTGTGAGGGTGACATGACATAATCCACATTGATGTGGAATGTATCTCTGCTCAGCTCCCTTCCCACTACAGAGACAGGTAGAAGAGGAGGAGGAGGGGAGGCCCAGAGAATATGTCCCCTCATCTGACAGAGCTATTAATAATCTTTGGTTACACAAAGGGAGCCCCAGAGCTGGGTATAGAAGGGAGGGCAAAGGAAAGAAAAGGATGAACACATTTACAAAGGATGAAAGCCTGGATTGATGGAAAGAAAAAAGAAACAATAACCAGAATAAGAATATCTGCTATTCAGTTCTAAGTTGTTTGCCCATCTGTGACATAAACTGCCTCCTTTCCCAAACATTTAGGGAAGTCTGTTATATACACAAAGGCTTTATAATTGTGGGCTTGGGGATTGGGCACAGATAAATAAAATGGATAATTCCATATCTGGGAGGGAAAAAAGTCCCATTCAGGACAGCAAGACAATCCATGAAGCTGGTAGATTAATTTCATCTGAATCTTAAAAGAAGAGACAACTCATCTAACATTTAGGTTAGGTGGTGAAAAAATTAAGTCACCTGGAATATGCAGTCTTTAGGGATTAGCCCTCTGGAGTGTAGAGCAGAGCAGAGAAGGGAAGGCAATGTATCCAATGGGCAAACAGAGAATTCCCAGCACACAGGCACACCCCACCTTCAAGGAAGGGCAGGGAAATGCAATTCTCTCCTGTGCCCTGAAGGGGAGAAACTGAAACAAAATGGTTCACTGAGGAAATTTCTCAGCCTGTACAGAAACAATGGGGCTTATGTGTGTTGGGGGAATACTATTTACAAAATGTTCCCCAAACAAATGCTGTATGTTTTCCTCTTTATTATTCACTCCTCCAAAACACCCTGTGAAGTAGGATTCCTGGTTCCTCATGGCCCTGTACCCCGACTGCCATAACCCAGGACAGTTTGCTTATTTGGGTGTATTTGAGAAGCGGTCATTTTAAAAAGAGCTTTCTTATGTCCGTTACATTTGTATAATGATTTGAAGCTTACCAAGCTTGCTCATAAGCATTGTCTCATTTTCACCTGAAATGATCCCATGAGTATTTACCATTTTTTGGGTGGGAAAAAATGTCTCTGAGAGGAGTGAAATGACCATAGAGACAGAATGAGTTGGCACTTTCATGAGCTTTTACTGTTAGCCAGACCCAATACTGGGCTCCAGTGATACAACTATGAAGAACATCAGATCCTTTGCCACTTGAGTCTCTTGGCTTGTGGCCATAGGGGCTACCTTCCTTTAGGGATGAGAAAAACTGGCACAAGCTGCATAGCCTCAAGCAGCACTAAAGCTGATGGGTTTCTTTTCCTTCCTTCCTTCTTTCCCTCCTTACCTCCCTTCCTTCCTTCCTTTTTGTTCTTTCTCCCTGCCTTCCTGCCTTCCTTTCTCTCTCTTTCTTTCTTCAGAGAGAGCAAGTAGGGGAGGGGCAAAGAGAGAAGGAGACAGTAAAGCCTAACCAGGATCCACACTGTCAGCACAGAGCCCAATACAGGGCTTGATTCCATCAACAGTGAAATCATGACCTGAGCTGCAATCAAGAGTTGGACCCTTAACCGCCTGAGCCACCCAGGCACCCCAAAAAGCTAATGGGTTTCTGGAGGAGCTGCTAACTGGGTACTCATGGATGCTCCATGTTTGGAGTCTACTCAGGAGGGTCTTGGTGCCTAAAAGCCTGAGTTCTGGGTATCTTGTCCTACTGCATCTTGAATTGACCCTTCTAGTGGGAGATCTCCTAGTAGTAACTGATTCCAAAATACAAGCATGGTAGTTGCTCTGGGAAAATGCCTGACCATACTCTGAGCTTCCAACCAAACCTCTGACTTAAAAACTGCGTGGGAAATATGATTGCAAAGTTTGGCAAGTCGTGTGTGGTTCATTGATATATAAAAGCAGAGGATCCTTTTTTCTCTCCTGTTTTGTTTTGTTTTGTTTTTTTAATCTTGGATGGGCCCTAAATGGAGAAATGCTTCTGGGCTTTACCTAGATGTACTGCCAGGCCAAAGAGGCCAAAGAGTGCCATGAAAACAAAAGCCATCCCCTAAGAAAAATTGCACAAGTTGAAGAGTCTTGCTTTTGGCTTTCATTGATCTTTGTCCTCCTCCTATACCCAGGGAGAGTCAGAAGGGAAGACCACCAAGATGTGATCCACCCTGGTAATGCAGATGGGAGTCCAATTGAGGCTCAGGAGCTTCAAGGGGCCAGACTAGCCAGTTTTCTGCAGAGGTGGAGGATCTACCTCAATTGCCTTGCCCAGGGAATCTTCTCAGTGAGTGCCCTTCAGATGGTCTGGATGTGAATCCTGGATCTGCCTCTAGTATCCAGGTGACTTTGGCAAACTTCTCATTTTTTCTTTGATTCAATTCAGAAATAGGGAAATGGGATAATAATAAAACTTACTCCCAGGTAATACATGGTAATCTCTCAATAAGTGTTAAGCACTACGACTATTGTTGTTGTTGTTATTTTATTGAACAGAGAGAGAGAGAGTTCCAGCACCACCTCAGGTTTCCAAGATAATTGTTCTAATTCCTGAAAGGTCCTCCACCTCTAGAGAAAGAATGGAGCGCTACTAGAAATTTACTGACGGCTGATCTCCCTGCCTGGTAGAAGGCAGATCATTTCAAGACATACCAGCTATCCCAGAGTGGATGTTCTTTGGAGGTTCGAGGAAGAATTTGGGCTTTCATATCCAAGCTCTCAATCCAGACTCTCTGCTCCCTACCTGTATATGTGTGGGCAGGCTATCAAACTTCTCCAAGCCTGTTTCCTTATCTATAGACCAGAAACAAAGTGTAACCCTAAGTTTACATGTGTGGATAAGAAATAATATACTCAAAGAGACTTGTATGGAATCTGGCTCAATTGCAGCTAGTATTTTGATTCTTATTATTCCATCTGACCAATGACTAATCCTTGTAACCAGGACAAAGAAGTGCACACACATACACACACATACATACACACACCCACATATTTCCCTCTCAGGCCTAGAATGGCCATGCTTTTGGGTGTGGCCTTCTTCTCTTGGCAGGAATTGGTCCTGATACTGATTTTAGGAACAATGAAGAATAGATGAGGGAACTGATATGGAAAAATAAAATAGAATAATCATAATGCCTACTGATCGCATTGCATTTTATAGTTTACAAACTGAAAATTTCACCAAAATTGCCTTGGTCACTGATTTTTATTGAAGTGTGCTTGACATACAATGTTATATTAGTTTCAGGTGTATACCATATTAATTCAACATTTATATGCATTACAAAGTGATCACCTCTATACATCTAGTTACCATACCTGACCATGCAAAGTTGTTACATATTGCTAACTATAGTGTCTATGCAGTGTATTTTATATCCACATCTTACTTATTTTATAACTGAAAATTTGTATCTTTTAGTCCTCTTCCCCTATTTTCTCATCTCTCTGGAAACTACCTAATTGTTCTCTGCATCTACGAGTCTACTTCTGTTTTGTTTTGTTTGTCTTGTTTTTTAGATTCTGCATATAAGTGAAATCATATGGTATTTTTCTTTCTCTGTCTCATTTCACTCAACATAATACATCTGGGTACATCCACCGTGTCTCAAATGGCAAGATTTCATTCTTTTTTATGGTGCCTCAGGTCACATTTTAAGCAGTGATCTAAATCAACACCTCAAACAAGACTGTATTCTGAACCAGCAGCCCTCACTGGAGACCATAAGCAATTTTGTAAATGTTTTCTCCTGCTCCTTGGTTAAGTTTCTTTGTATCTCTAGATAGTTGGACAAGGAATATGGTTAGTTGCCTTGGACTTCCATTTCCAATCTCAGCCTTGCCCATTAAATCCTAAACTAAACCACAATCTCAAAGCTGCTTAAGTAAATAGACAGCAAGCATTTACCCACCATGATCTACTGGTGTTTTATCTTTTTTCAAACCTTGTTGTAGAGCTGGTCTTAGATAATGAATATATTAGGCATTAAAAAAAATAAAAAATAAAACCAGTAAAAATTGATTTCTAATCACTATACTATATCCTAGACTATTGCCTTTCTCTTGAAATGAATTCAGATTAAGACTAATTTACATTGATTTTTAAAATCTAAACTGCACATTTCTCTAACTACATTCAAAACACACGACCAAGTTTTATATTTTTGTTTAAGCCTTTTGGAGAGCTTAATTGAACAGCATTTCAGGTGACCCTGGTCTGTACTGAGAACATCTTATTACTTTTAGTGTTTTATATCATTTGATGTGGTACTTTAGAAACTAACAGTCCACTTTACATATGTATTACTTGAGACCCTTTGTTCCCTCATCTCCCACAGCACACCAAAACAAAGGTCAGAGAGACTCTTATGTGTTTGGGCAAGATTATGGTTGAGAAATTATTCATAGGTGAGTTCTGATTATTATCTTGTACCTAGAACAGAGTTCAGAACAAAATAATGAACACATTAATTATTAAATTAGTAATATGCACTGATGGAGGGGTATTGTGACAGTTAACCAAAGTTATGAGTATTTGACATTGCCAATTAGATGTATCTATCCTCATATTTTCAAGCAAACTTCCTTAGCATTTTGGGAATTCTCCTAACACCACCTATGTGCCTCAAGGAAAAGTGGCTCATCATCCCTGTCTCCAGAGACACAGATTCTGAGTAGTCTAGAAGTTTAGACACTTTTTCTTACAGAGTCAGATAGTACACATTTTAGATTTTGTAGGCCAAGAGGCATAATCATTTAAAAAGGTAAAAACCATCCTTATCTCTTAAGACATAATTAAAAAGTAGCTGGCTGGATTTGGCTGCAGGTCAGTTTGCAGGCTCTTGATCTAGGCCATCATGACAATCCCATGCTCTTTGCCAATTACAGTCAGGAGTCTTAACTTAAGACCTCCATAGAGGACTTCATTTCCCTGACAATAGTTACTGGTCTAAGGATGAACACATGATTTGAGGTGGTCCAATAAGACCAAAGAAAAGAACCTGATTCTATCATTTGGAGAACAGTTCTCTCTCTCTTTTGCTTTCTCACATCCTCTTTCTTTTCCTTCCCTTCCTTGCCCTTCCCTCTTACTGGAAATAAATGAGTAAGCATATTGCAATAACTGCTGCTGATAGCCATCCTGTGATGATTAGAAAAGCCAACCTGAGAAAAAAACATCTACAAGGAAAACAACAGAGCTGAGAAAATCACAGAGAACAGATGTAGAACCCTGCTGGTACAAAGCATGAGGCCCATTCCACTTTGGTACTTCTTATTATGTGAAATAAAAAGCATATATATTAGTTAAACTAACAACTCAAGTTGTTTCTTGCATCCCAAAGCATTCTGATACAAAGTGAAAATGAGGTGTCATTAATAACAATAAATATTGCAATTTATGCAGCTAATAGTCTTAGGTTACTCATACAGGAATTAACTGCTCTCCCTGTACCCTTAAGTATCCCTTATTTATTTCTGAATGAATGTTAAAAGCACATCAACTCATATTTTTCTCCTCCAGCTTCTTTGTTGATGTCTGCTTCCTGTAAGCCCTGGTATCTGGAGATCCTGCTGTGGCTAGATGGAGATGCCTGCCAATGGCTTCTGTGAAGATGCTATCTGTCTTTCTCAAATGCCATCTCCCGTATTCTCTCCCACTTGGTCACCATACTGGCAGAGCCAGATTATGTTCTGAGCAGAAGTGTGGGAAATGTTCTTGCTCCCTGTTTTACAGATTAAACAAAGAGACCCCAGAATTTAAAGGAATACAGACTGTTATTTCTCACACATTGAGTATTGAGTTTACTGAGGAAGATCTTGGGGTAGGAGGCTCTGTTATTTTTTTTTTTAATGTTTATTTTTTAGAGAGAGAGAGAGAACACAAGTGAGGAAGGGGCAGAGAGAGGAAGACCGAGGATCCAAAGCAGGCTCTGTGCTGGTAGCAGAAGCCCAATGTGGGGCTTTAACTCATGGAACTGTGAGATTATCACCTGAGCTGAAGTCAGATGCTTAACTGACTGAGACACCAGGCACCCAGGCTTTGTTCTTATAGTCTTTGAAGGACTCAAACTGGTGACGGTCCTGCAATTTGTATAGGTAGCTTCCAGATTACTCTATTAGCATCCCTTCCAGGGAGAAAAAGGAAAGGACATGGAAGAGTGAATGTAAGAGGCTCTGAGACAAACATGAAAAGTGTCACACATCACTTCTCACAAGCCACTGAAGATAATTTACTCAACCCACATATCCACACCCAGTAAAGGAAGTTAGAAAATGGAACGTCTCTGGGCAGTCATGTGCCAAAAGATCATTCTAATGTTGTGGAAGAAAGGCAAGAAGGTGGATAACCACCTCTGCCACATTCTTTGGGTGTTGTTAGCCAGACCCCCAAGCCACACAACCTGGGCACCAAGAATCACATTCACTGTAAAGACAGTCCCTTCAGCTTGCACTCTAGCCTCAGGGCTTATATTGTCCAATTGATTTTGCAGCTTGCTTTTAACCATCATTCCATTTGATTCTTAAACCCTCATGAGAAAGACTGGACAAATGTTACTGCCTCCATTTTACAGATAAAAAATAAAAGGTTAAGTGACTTGTCTAAGATTATCCAAGTTTTCAGCAGAACTGAAACCTGGTAAAGACTCTTTCCTTGACCAAACTCTAGATATGCTCCTCTGAGTGTGATCACATCTCATTCTTGGCCATGTCCTCAAGAGCACAGTTTTAGCAAGAATCCTACTTAGTCAACGTAGCCAGAATCTTCCACCCCCAATATCTGACCGAAGTCCTTGTCCCCCACTATCTCCCAAATGATATCTAACCACCTGGCCTGCCTTCATCAAGAATCCTGTTAGGTAAGTGTAGCTAGGTCCCCCCTGTTCCCTCCCCACCCCCCACACACCTGATATCTCCTCTTAGTAATTTTCCATCTATTGACTCTCTCACCCTGTTCCTTGCCTATAAATGCCCACTATTCCTTGTTATATTATTCCAAGTTGAGTTCACTCTCTTTCCCCTATAGCAATATCCTATCACAGCACTCCTGAATAAAGTTTGCCTTACCACTTTAACAAGTATCATGAATGATTTTTTTCTTTAACAGGCCAGAATTCAGGTTTCCTTGTTTAAACTGGGTACTTTTTTTCATGAAGACACAGACTAGACAAAAGCAACACATACTTACTCTCACACATGTTCTCATTGCAAAACACCAAGAGGAGACCACATGTCAAAAGCACAAGAAAAATATCTAGCCAGGGACACATGAGAGCAAAGCTCCAGAGGAAAAGGATAGTTGTTCTGTGTTCTCTCTGTAGCCTCTCATCCATTCTCTGCCTCTTCTCTGCTCTGCCTTGTGCTATAGAGGCATTTCCTGGTCTCCTTGCTGGCTGGTTTCCAATTGTTTCAGCCAATGAGAAGCACTGAAACATATCAGGAGCTGGGCTGTCTCTTCCCTGCTCCTTTCCTTCCTCTCTGGAAGTTATTGCATCCCTCCATATCTGCCCTTTGCCAGGAAGCCCCTCTCCCTTGGCCCGCCCTTCTCTCTGAGCTCCAACCACACTTTGCTCTCCTAGCCCCTTTAGCCCTAGTGGTGATAAGAGTTTCCACCAAATGTAGTCTCTGGTTGCTTCAACATCCCTCAATGTTTGTTGTTGTTGTTGTTGTTGTTGTTGTTGTTGTTGTTGTTTTTAACCTTGCCTTAGCCTTGCCTCTTCTGTATCTTATTTCTTCATTTGAACTATCTGGGATAAATTATTTCCTTCAAGGACCCTGAATGATACAGAATACATGTAGAACATTGGATTTCTAGCGAAAGCAAGTATGGCTGAGAGGCATTCTCACCTCTGCAATAAGCTTGCTACTGTCCTAACATAACCATCACAATAACCTTTACTCTCCCCCAATTCAGCACATAAACACCACCAGGGAGAGCTGGCTCAGTCTTTGGTTTTAAAGTTGAGTTTTATTATTCCCCTTCTTTCTTCTGCAGATACAGATTCTGGTCAATGCTTTGTGGCTTGTGGTTCACCTGCTGGCAGCAGCAGTGGGGAGGTTAATCAAACCCTATGAGGGCACAGAGAACATTGGGATGTTGTTTTATGCCAATGAGAATTTTTTTCCAGTGCTTAGGATACTCAAACAAATTTTCACTAGGGAACATGAGGGACTACCATCCATTAAAAAAGGATTAATGAATTCAGGCTTTCACCCTAAGAGTTTTTTGGTAATATTAGTGGCAACAATACAATAGCTAACAATCATTGTGGCTGTATTTTGTACCAAGCCCGTTCTCAAGACTTTACATGTATTTACTAATCTAAATTTCATGAAGGAGGAAGGGATGGTACCTTGGGAAAGAGATGAAACTTTTTATTCTGACTTAACAATCAGAGAACAGTGGAATAGATGGGAACTTGCAGTTCACTAAATTTATCTTTCTTTCTACAGATGAGGAGAGTGAGACCTACAGACACGATATGGCTTCTCCACATCCATTTAGCTAATTGATAACAGAGCCAAGACACCAACCCAGATTCCTCTTTTTTCTCCCTCAAACATATTAAATCTATAAGTCAACATGAAGCCATAAGTAATCATCTCAGCAATTCATAAGTCAATTTTGTTGGCCCACAGAAATGGGGAGGAGTCTCACTAAAAGATATTCCACATGCTACCTTTTTGCACATTACCCACATCAGTGATTGCAGGGAAAACAGGCATGATAGGTGAGTCCTGGGGTTCATAAAGTTCAGAGGCACTTCTGAGGCAGGTAGTTCTTTATCACCAAGATGAAGGATACTCTCTCTAAGACAAACTGAGACTTCTGAGTAGGAACTTATCATCATCCCTCTTCTGGCCTGGAGATGGTCAAAATTAACTCTGTAGACAATGTTTCAGCAAACTTTTTCCATAAAAGGCCAAATAGCAAATACTTTAGCCACCCAGGCCACATGGTCTCTGTTACTACTCAATTTTAATGTCTTTCCAAGCTCCAGTCTGCTATGCTCTTATTTAATTTAGCATTTATTACTCACAGTTTGGATGTCCTTCTTTTAGCTGTTGGGGAGAGGGACCCTTCAATATCTGGCTTCTATTTCTGACAATATTGCAACCTACATTCAAGAATGCCCTGATAATGTAGCACACTTAACAATATTGAATAAAATATTTAAAACAAATAAAGTATGGCTGTGCTGATGGGAAAGCAAGAGAACTTCAAGATCAGAAAGAAAATATAGAAGTGTTAATGCACAGGGGAGAATGTTGGAACCAGCATTTGCCCTGGAGAAATATATCCATTCTGACAGTCTACAATCTGAGTTTTAATAGATATCTACAGGAAATAGGAGAAAAAGCCTATGACCTAGGTAAAGTAATAAGTTGGATTGAAGCTTCCCCTAAAACCAGGATCTTCAAGGGACAATATCCTCAGTGAGGGGGAAAAAAAATCACCCAACAAAAGAAGATGGTTGTGATATATGATTATCTTGGTCTTGGCTCTGGATGACTGAATAAAGGGAAGTTATCTCCATATGCTACACTCCTGCAGATGTAACCAGATAATTAGCATCTGGTTCTCCCAAAATACAGTTTAAATTAGTTCTGGGTTAGCAAATACCATCAAAAACTAGAATTACAAGTCTTCTATGGAGGGACATATTTTACAACTAAGTCTCAAGTAATTTCCACAGATAAAGTCTGTGGTAGACTAAAAAATGGTCCTTCAAAATGTCCATATTCTAATCGCTGAAACCTGTGAATGTTACCTAATAGAGCAAAAGAAACTTTCCACATGTGATTAAGATAAGGATGTTGATGTGAAGAGATTATCCTAAATTATCTGAGTGGGCACTAAATGTAATCACAAGTGCCTCTATAAGAGGGAACCAAAGGGAAACTTCACACAGAGGAGACTGTGATGTGAGGACACTGCAGAGACATTTGAAGATGCTACACTGCTAAGACTTGAAGATGGAGAAAGGTGCCATAAATTAAGAAATGCATCCTTTGGACAAATAGTACAAATAGTAGTACAATTGCTGGGTCATAGGGTAGTACTATTTTTAATTTTTTAAGAAACCTCCATACTGTTTTCCAGAGTGGCTATACCAGTTGGCATTCCCACCAGCAGTGCAAAAGGGTTCCCCCTTCCCTGCATGCTCGCCAACATCTGTTGTTGCCTGAGTTGTTAATTTTAGCCATTCTGACCAGCATGAGGTGGTATGTCATTGTGGTTTTTATTTGTATTTCCTTGATTATGAGTGATGTTGAACATCTTTTTATGTGTCTGTTAGCCATCTAGATGTTTTCTCTGGAAAAGTGTCTATTCATGTCTTTTGCCCATTTCTTCACTACATTATTTGTTTTGGGGTATTGAGTTTGATAACTTCTTTATAGATTTTGGATACTAACCCTTTATCTGATATGTCATTTGCAAATATCTTCTCCCATTCTGTCAGTTGCCTTTTAGTTTTGTTGATTATTTCCTTCACTGGGTAGAAGCTTTTTATCTTGATGAGGTCCCAATAGTTCATTTTTGTTCCCCTTGCCTCCAGAAACATGTCAAGAAAGAAGTTGCTGTGGCCGAGGTCAAAGAGATTGTTACCTGTTTTCTCCTTTAGGATTTTGATGGTTTCCTGTCTCACATTTAGGTCTTTCATACATTTTGAGTTTATTTTTGTGTATGGTGTAAGAAAGTGGTCCAGGTTCATTTGTCTGCATGTCACTGTCCAGTTTTCCCAATATCGTTTACTAAAGAGATTGTCTTTTTTTCCATTGGATATTCTTTCCTGTTTTGTCAAAGATTCATTGGCCATAAAACTCTGGGTCCATTTCTGGGATCTCTATTCTGTTCCATTGATCTATGTGTCTGTGTTTGTGCCAGTACCATACTGTCTTGATGATTACAGCTTTGTTATACAGCTTGAAGTCCAGAATTGTGATGCCTCCAGCTTTGGTTTTCTTTTTCAACATGACTTTGGCTATTTGGGATCTTTTGTGGTTCCATACAAATTTTAGGATTGTTTGTTCTAACTCTGTGAAGAATGCTGGTGGTATTTTGATAGGGATTATATTGAATATATGGATTATTTTGGTTAGTATTGACATTTTAACAATATTTGTTCTTCCGGTCCATGAGCATGGGATGTTTTTCCATTTCTTTGTGACTTCTTCAGTTTCTTCCATAAGCTTTCTATAGTTTTCAGCCTATAGATCTTTAACCTATTTGGTTAGGCTTATTCCTAGGTATTTTATGATTTTGGGTGCAATTGCGAATGGGACTGATTCCTTGATTTCCCTTTCTGCTGCTTCATTATTGTTGTATATAAATGTAACCAATGTCTGTACATTAATTGTATATCCTGTATTGAATTCATGTATGAGTTCTGTTTTCTGGTGGAGTCTTTGGGTTTTCCAAGTAGAGTATCATGTCGTCTGTGAAGAGTGAAAGTTGGACTTTCTCCTTGCCAATTTGGATGCCTTTTATTTCTTTGTGTTGTCTGATTGCTGAGGCTAATACTTCCAACACTATGTTGGATAACAGTGGTGAGAGTGGACATCCTTGTCACGTTTCTGACCTTAGAGGGAAAGGTCTCAGGCTTTCTTCATTGAGGATGATATTAGTGGTGGGTCTTTCATATGTGGCCTTTATGATCTTGAGGTATGTTCCTTCCATCCCTACTTTCTTGAGGGTTTTTATTAAGAAAGGATACTATATTTTGTCAAATGCTTTTTCTGCATCTATTGAAAGGATCATGTGGTTCTTATCCTTTCCTTTATTAACATAATTTATCACATTCATTGATTTGCTGATATTGAACCAGCCCTGCATCCCAGGAATAAATCCTACTTGATCGTGGTGAATAATTCTTATAATGTATTATTGGATCTGGCTCGCTAGTATCTTGTTGAGAATTTTTGCATCCATGTTCATTAGGGAAATTGGTCCGTAGTTCTCCTTTTAAGTGGGGTCTTTGGTTTTGGAATCAAGGTAATGCTGGCCTCATAGAACAAGTTTGGAAATTTTCCTTCCATTTCTATTTTTTGGAACAGCTTCAAAAGAATAGGTGTTAACTCTTCTTTAAATGTTTGGCAGCATTCCCCTGGAAAGCCAAATGGCCCTGGATTCATGTGTTGGGAGATTTTTGATTACTGATTCAATTTACTAACTGGTTATGGGTTTGTTCAAATTTTCCATTTGTTCCTGTTTCAGTTTTCATAGTTAATATGTTTCTAGGAGTTTGTCCATTTTTTCAGACTGCCCGCTTTGTTGGCATATAATTATTCATAATATTCTCTTATTATATATCTGTAGTGTTGGTTATGATCTCTCCTCTTTCATTCATGATATTACTTTATTTGGGATCTTTCATTTTTCTTTTTTTTTAATTTTTTTAATGTTTATTTATTTTTGAGAGACAGAACATGAGTGGGGGAGGGGCAGAGAGAGAGAGAGGGAGACACAGAATCCGAAGCAGGCTCCAAACTCTGAGCTGTCAGCATGGAGCCTGATGAGGGTCTTGAACTCATGAACCATAAGATCATGACCTGAGCCAAAGTTGGCACTTAATCGAATGAGCCACCCAGGCACCCCTCCTTTTTCTTTTTGATCAATCTGGCTAGGGGTATATCAATTTTGTTAATTCTTTCAGAGAACCAGCTCCTGCTTTTGTTCATCTGTACTACCATTGTATGTGTGTGTGTGTGTGTGTGTGTGTGTGTGTGTGTGTGTGTGTGTTTATATCATTGATTTCTGCTCTAATATTTATTATTTCCTGTCTTCTGCTGGTTTGGGGCTTTATTTGCTGTTCTTTTTACAACTCCTTTAGGTATAAGGTTGTTTGAGGCTTTTCTTCCTTCTGCTTAGATGATCTGTCCATTGCTATAAGTGGGGTGTTGAAGTCCTCTACTATTATTATATTATTATTGATGAGTTTATGTTTGTGATTGATTTATATATATGGGCGTGTCCAAGTTGGGGTCATCAATATTTACAATTGTTAGTTCTTTTTGATGGATAGACCCCTTAGTTATGATATAATGCTTTTCTTCATCTCTTGTTACAGTCTTGATTTTAAAATCTAGTTTATCTGATATAAATATGGCTACTCTAGCTTTCTTTTGATGTCTATTAGCATGATAGATGGTTCTCTATCCCCTCACTTTCAATCTGCATGTGTCTTTAGGTCTAAAATGAGTCTCTTGTAGGCAGCATATAGATGGGTCTTGTTTGCTTATCCATTCTGGTATTCTGTCTTTTGATTAGAGCATTTAGTTCATTTACATTTAGAGTGATTAGTGAAAGATATGAATTTAGTGCCATTGTGTTGCCTGTAGAGTTGGTGTTTCTGGTGATGTTCTCTGGTTCTTTCTAGTTTTTGTTGCTTTTGGTCACACCCACCCCAATGTTTATAGCAGCACTATCAACAATAGCCAAATTATGGAGAGTCCACATGTCCATTGACTGACGAATGGATAAAGAACATGTTGCATGTATACACAATGGAATATACACAGCAATAAAAAAAGAAGGGAATGTTACATTTGCAACAATGTGGACTGAACTAAAGTGTATTATGCTAAGTGAAATAAGTCAGTCAGGGAAAGACAAATATCATATGATTTCACTCATATATGGAATTTAAGAAACAAAACAGATGAACATGGGGAAGGGAAGCAAAAATTAGAAAAAAGCAGAGTGGGAGGCAAACCATAAGAGACTCTTAAATACAGAGAACAAAATGAAGGTTGTTGGAGGGGTGTTGGGTGGGGTGATGGCATATATGGGTGATGGGCATTAAGGAGGGCACTTGTTGGGATAAGCACTGGGTGTTATATGTAAGCGATGGATCACTAAATTCTATTCCTTAAATCATTCTTATACTATATGTTAACTAACTTGGATTTAAATTAAAAATAAAAATAAAATAATAATAAAAGAAAACAGATAAAAAAAAAAGAAATGGAAGCAGTACAGCTTTAAGAGCTGGAACAAGGAACAAGAAAAGAAATTGCTCATCTTCCAGAGCCTCTGAAGGGAGTGCACACTTGAAAATAAATTGGTTTCAGCCCAAAGAAACTCTTTTTTGGACTTCTAACCTCTAGAATTGTAAGAGAATAAATTTCTATTCTTTTAAACCACCAAGTTAATGGTAATTTGTTACAGCAGTAATAGGAAAGCCCAAGGAATACAAAGTCCAAGGAATGTGAGCTCACAAAAAGAAAACAAAAACCAAAACGACCAATCATACAATAAATAAATTATCATGAGATATAATCTTCAGGAACAACATACTAAAGAATCATACCTGCAAATAACAGTAGATGTTGAACTACATAGATATAGAATATTAAATAAGATTGATTAATATGTTTGAAGAAATAAAAGAGAGAATTAAAAGTATGACAAAGGAATGATGCCATAAAGTAAGCCAGGTAGTTGTGAAAAAGAAGTGAATAGAATTTCTAATGTGAAAAAAGTTAACAACTTAACATATGTTAGCTAAAGAAAAAATGTATTATACACAGCTAAAGAAAAAAACTGGTGAACTAGAAGATAGACCCGAAGGAATTACCTACCTAGACTGTAGCACAGTACAATAAAGAGGTGAAAAATATGAGAAGAAAGTTAGGAGACATACAGAATAGAAAAAGATGGTCCAATATGTGTCAGAGACCTAGAATCAACAAGAAAGAGAACGAGAGGGACACTAAAATATTCAATGAGATAATGAATGAAAATTGTCCAGTTATGATGAAAAATGTCAAGCCCTCAATTTTAGGAATCTCATCATATCTAAAGCAGAATAAATAAAAACTAATCCACAACTAGACAGTGTGGTGACATCAAAGATAAAAATCAGTTTATGATGGGAGGGAAAGGGGCAGATTACCTACAAAGAAAAAAAAAGTTAACAACTGACTTAGTCAAATAGAAGTCCAAATTCAGAAGTACCATATTTTCAAAGAGCTTAGAGAAAATTACTTTCAACTTGTATTTGTATACTCTGCAAAATTATTTAAAAGCAGGACGGAGTAAAACTAAAACATTGTAGATAAACAAAAATAGAATTTTTACTCCCACCCCAAATGTGAGTAAATGAAATTCTAAAGACAAAAGTAAGATGATAGAAAAGTCTGAGAAAAAAAGTCTGAAGACTGCATCAGATTCTGTGCCTCTCTCTCATCCCCTTCCCCACTCAAGCTCTGTCTGTCTCTCAAAAATGAATAAACATAGAAAAAAAAAGACAACAGCAAATAAGTAGGCAAGAAAGAAGGGGGCCAAACTTGCTCACATTCTTCATATTATTTGAGTGGAAGGCCAAGATAATGATAAATGTTAGACTTTTAAAAATGTATATTAAGCCTTCTAAGAAATGACTAAAATTATATAAAAAGAATTAAGATTTTCAAGTGAATAGAAGAAAAAATATAATGAGAGAGAAAATATCTCAACTGAAACTTAAAAAAAATAATAAAAATGAAAATCAATAAAAATATTTCAATAATCACAAACATTATAAATTGCCTAAACTCTTCAGGCAAAAGACAAGGATTTTCAGAACGAATTTTTAAAAGTATAAAACCTTACATGTGAAAACACACACTTAAAGCATTATGGCTGGCACAGAAAAATTGAAACCAAAGGAAAGGAAAATGATAGCAGTAAAATTCTAACCCAATAACTGGGTTATATTAATATTGGAGAAAATGTATTGTAATGCAGAAAAAGCATTACTAGAGATAAAATTATCACTGTATATTGATTAAAGGTCTAGTTCATCAGGAAGATAAAACAGTTCTAAATTTTTATGTACCTAATGATATTGATTCAAAATATATAAAGTTGAATGACAGAATAAAAAATTAACACATCTACTACCATAGCAGAATATTTTAGCACACGTCTCTAAATAACTGATAAATCAAGCAGGAAAAAAAGAAATAGTGGGGATATAGATTTGAATCACACAGTTAACAAAACCACAACCAACTGCTTCAGATTATCCCGTATTTCAAAGCATCAATGGAACATTTACAAAAATTGATCATGTACCAACTCATAAAGCAAGTTTCAATAAGTTCCAAAGTATGAAGATAGAGGCCACATTTTCCAACCACAGTGAGATTTAGATTCAACAATGTAATGTTAATTAAATAAGAAAAACTTTCTGCCCCCAAGAAGTTTATATTCTAGAAGCAGAGACACAGAAGAAAGCAACTAATTAGAAAAAAAAGGCAGGGTATGTTCTAAAAGAAATGGCAAAAAGCAATTTTGAGGGAATATAAAGGAACTGATATATAAATGAACTGATTCTGACTAGTGGGATCAGGAGTGATCTAATGGATGTGCTAACATCCAGACTGTACATGAAAGATGAGGATGGGACGTGGGGGTAACAGCCTTCTAGGCAAAGGCACAAGATTAAAATTGAGTGCCCAGCAGTTGAAAGATGATCATTTAGGTCAGTTTTTCTAAATATTATTAACCTTTATTTTGCCATAGGCCTCTTTGGCAGTCTAGTGATGCCTGTGGACTACCTCTTCAAAATTTTTTTAATGCATAAATAGAATTACAAAGGAAACCAAATATAGTGAAATACAGTTATAAAATATTCAAAAATATACTTAAGTTTTATTAATTTCAAAGTCACAATGAGTCGTAAACAATGTATTTCAAAAGACTTGCAATGACCATAGTGTGATATGAAAATATGTCATTTCTATTGGTGATGAAGTCACAGTACTTCTAATACCACTGGTTGGTTTCCTGAATTCATTATCAGTGGAAATGCTACATTTCATTTAAAAGTTAATGAAAATAAAGGTGCAATTTTCTTCCCAGACTTTGCTCTATAAAATAAAATACAGGCCTGATCATGTCATACGTCAGGTGTTAGACTAGGAAAGCAATTTGAATTTTGTGCGTGCGTGTGTGTGTGTGTGTGTGTGTGTGTGTGTGTGGACAATTGGTATCACACAGATTTTGATGCAACACTTAGTTTTGTGTTATTTTGTTATGTTTTTTTTCTTCTGCATTAATATACTATTAAATGAGACTGATACTTTAATATATACTCCTATAGTGCAATAAAAATGACAACTATGATTTTAGCTAGGAGTTGTATATGTAGACATTCCTTAATTTCAAGGCAATGAAAGGGTCCTGAGATTCAAGATGTTTCTGTGATCCCCTACTGCATATTATAGAGGCTAAACTGTTAACCACTTTCAGAATATCTCATTCCAGTCTTCATCTACCACCTCATGTTTGCATAGCAAGTCTGTTTTAGTTGCCTGAAGTGCACATGCCTCATTTTGGTAATCTACTTTAGTCTATTTCTGTGCACTGAAAGACAGTCCAATTCAGTATTCCACACTTCAATATTAATTTGTCTTTTCAGCTATTTCAACAGAGGATGTGTGTCCTCTGCTACAACTTGGCTCAAATCCATCTGTCATTTTATTGACCTACTGGAAACAATGTCCAATGCATTCCAGCTCACAGATTGAGTTTGCTTTAGCCACACATGAAACCAGGACACTGTTAGTTGTCTGTTTAAAAAAAAAAAAAAAAAACCATTCACAATGACAGAGATTTTCCACATTGAAATGAATATACATCATAAAAACTAGCATATGGAACAAGAATAGGAACTTTCAAAATTTCAAAGGTTAAGCAGATCACTTAAAGTTACAATTGTAAGTGAATGATGTATGCATTTACTGTTGACTCAGGAATAGTCTCATGCATTTCTTTTAAAATGTTGATTCATAAAGGGCATTTTTCTCAATAGTTTTAGGAGAAGCACTCAATTACACAGGTAGATAATTTTGAAATAGAATATCTGTTCGCTACAAAGAATGAAAACCAGGCTATTTGGGGGGAGAGAGGAGCAAATTATTTCCCAACATAAAATTTTCCTTCAGTAAACACATTTATGAGACCAAGAGATGAGGGTAAAAGATTGTTTTTGTTGGTTTTTTTTTTTTTTAATTTCTTTAAGGGCATATGATCCTTAATGAAATTGTATACAGAAAAATCCAATATAAGTATAATTTTGATCCCCCTTATCTGTGGCACAGTTCATTGCATTATAAGAGAGGGTTGCTGTTATTTATTTTGTGATTTACATGGCCTCAAACAAATAGGAAACTGGCAAACACTCATTCCATAAATGTGAAGTGTGTAGAATTAGTGGGATTTTTCTTAAACCCTAATCAGGAGGAATGCAGTGCTTTATTTATCAGGTGAAAAGGAGGGCTCCACTGACAGGACAAACAGAAAAGCCCCATTGGAATTAGGCTCTGTTCTTCATACTGTGTTTACAAATGCCTCTTTCTCTAGGCAAGAAGCAAAGTGTGATTCCCAGGGTTGTTCTGCCTACAAAAGCTACATGACATCTTCTCTATTACCCTGAGTTGCTTTTTTTATTTCCAATGACATTATTTGCTAGATTCAAAAAAAGGAGATAATTCTCAAAGTGGATCTCTTCCAAGGACTTCTAAGAATAAAAGATTCTCTCCTTCTTCCTTAAAATATTAACATGAATTTTGGAAAACAATCATTGCAAAAATCCATACTTCACAGACCACTATATAGATTTCCAACTATATTTTAATTTTAAATCAGCTCTTACACTTGCCAGAAACACTGTCCAAAACATTTTTGTTAATTCAAAGATATGAAATTTACATTCACAGAATATTTAAAACATTAATTTAGAAAGCTGAAAAAAGTATATAGTTGTGAAGAATATAATTTAAGAGAAATACAGACAACCTTTTGACAACAATTATCTTTAGAAATAACTAGATTTCCAAACTTTAATTATTGGCTATAATTTACTTCTACAAAATTAAGATATCTTCTCATGCATAAATTAACTAGCAAATTTTTCCTGGCATATAGATTGCTAATCTGGGTTCAAATCTTAGCTTTTCCACTTTCTAGCTGCCTCACCTTGTAAATCACAATCACTCAGAAACAGTAAAATGAGAATAAAATTATCTCTCTCTTAGGTTTTGAGGATTAAATCAAAAAATTAATGAGAACATGCTTTGTAAGCTATAAAGTGTTATTGAAAGATAAAGTATCACCAGTGCTTTTTAAAGTACAAACTGAGATATCATTACTCATATATGATATATTGTAAAATGTCTCTCTCAACCCTTTGTCTTCCTAAACCCCTCTTCCCTCTCTAAATTGGCATGAAAACTTATTGTTTCTGCCAAATCAGTCTGGATGTGAACAGCCACTTATTTAAAGATGTGCATCAACACTACTTGCAAAAAAAAAAAACAAAAAAAAAAAAACAAAACAGTATACAGTATTATAAAAATCATTAGGCATTGTTATTACCTCAATATTTGATACAGAGAATACTAAGTCAAATGCATGATAATGTCATTTTTTTATAGATCAGAAATGGCAAAATATTGGCAATTTCATGTTCAACCTACTATCTATTGAAATAAGAACAAAAGGAGACTTGAACTCTCTAAGAAATATTTAAGTGAAATAAAGGATTATTATGTTGAACACACACACACCAAAAAACAAAGAAAAAATGATCTTCAAACACCATCCAATAGTAGCATTTTGTTGTTGCCCCTTATTCAATTGCCATGTCTTATAGTCTGAACTAGAATTTAGGTCTTTTTGACAAGCCTGGAAGAGTCCTGTTTAATAGTATTGCACTGATCTATTATAAACCTTTTTTTTTTTTTTCATTTTAGGCAGTTTTTGTGTTTATAAAAATAATGAATGTTCAAAAACTAATGAATGCTCATTGTAAGAGATTCAAAAAATACATAAAAATATAAGAAAATATTTTTTTTCATTCACAAAATATTTAATTTATACTTTTTTCTCTACACTTATATTTGGGCATAGTTGGAATGACATTATACATATAATTTTGTACTTTGCCTTTTTATACTTAAAATTCTTTTCTGTAAGTAGTTTTCAATGTTAATTCACTCTTGGTAAATGTAATTTTTATTGTTAAGGTAACTTCTCATTATGTAGGTGTGTTATAGCTTACTGAATCTTTCCATAATTGTTAGACACAGTCTTATATCCAATAGCTCAATGAACATCTTATATATATTATTTTTTTCTGTTTCATATTTTTCCTTATGATGAAGTCTCATAAATCAAATTCTTGGGTAAAAAGACAGGACTCTTTTTAATGTTCCGGATACATATAGTAATGTGATTTCCTTAATTTGCATTCTCATCAATAGTGTTTGAGAATATCTATTCAACATGACCCATTATCATCGCAAAGTGCTATTAAATGTTTCAGTTCTTGCTTGCTTGTCCTCCTACAACAGCACCAAGTACTGTTGATTATAAATATGCAGTGATTATTTTAATTCAACAGAAAATTTTCTTCCCCACTGAAGAAATTAGTTTTAATTTAATGTTGATTGCATTGGGGTGCCTGGGTGGCTCAGTCAGTTAAGCGTACAATTCTTGATTTTGGCTCAGGTCATGATCTCAAGGTTTGTGAGTTCAAGCCCCATGTTGGGCTCTACTCTGACAGTACAGAGCCTGCTTGAGATTCTCTCCCTCTCCCTTTCTCTCTGCCTCTCCCACGTGTTTTTTCTCTCTCTCTCTCAAAATACATAAACTTAAAAAAATTATAATGTTGTTTGTGTTATTTTGACATATAAAATATGCTTTGACCTTGTCACTATAGTACAAACCAATTAATGACAAATGTGTTTTCAGTTATTTTTGTGGTTATTTAATTTATTTAACAGTTACTAAGCACCTGCCCAGATACTTGGTACTAGTTACTTGAGCTGGACATAAAACAGTGGAAATTAGAACAATAAAAAGTAAACTAATGCAAAAAGTAATTTCAGATAGAAATAAGTGCTAAGAAAGAAATAAGTTTGTTACAGAGAGAACTGGGACATTTGAACAGGGACATACATCATGAGAAGACTCTAGCCCTATGACATTCAGTAAGAATAAAGTCCTTGATACTATAATAAATGGACAAAATAAAGAGGAGAAAATCACAGATTGCTTAAATTCTTATAATGTGAGAACCAAGATCATAGCTTGCAAGTTCAATGGAGTGTAAGTTTGTACCAAGACTGAACCACAAAGGATACATTCTTAGTTTCACTGGGTATGGGGTATTTTTCATGTTAATCACATTCTAATGAGAAAAACCACATGCAAATGAAGCAAACTACCATCAGCCTAAGTAGCTATACTATAAGAGGAGCTTGGGAGACATTTGCACAGTATACAAAGGATGAGATCTCAAGAAAATGGTCTTAGGTTGTAAACAAATGGGATCTGAATCTAGGAGCTGAAGAACTTCTTGATTTTACTGGTAACATGGTTAAAGTCAGTATAAAGAATCTGAATGTTTTCTAGAATTGACATTGGCTCACCCTTTTGGCCAAATGGACTTTGCTGCAAGGGAGAAAACTTTAAAAGTCAAGAGATTTTCAAGCTCATCTTGCTGGTAGTTTTGTTGAATATATGTAGGTTTCTAGCAAAGAAGGCAATGATGGACCTATTTATTATTGCCACTAAGGAGGGTCAAACTCAGCCAATTTTCAATAGGTAGATGGAGGAGTTAAAATAAACAATAAATATTTGATTATTATTTTCTGACCACAGAAAAAGGAAGCAGAATCATGTTATCTCCATGAATTTTTCAACTATATATAGAATTCAGAAGATCTCATAATATATATAATTATGGTAGCTTGTGTCCAAGATGGC
Source organism: Herpailurus yagouaroundi (assembly GCF_014898765.1). Lineage (NCBI taxonomy): Eukaryota > Metazoa > Chordata > Mammalia > Carnivora > Felidae > Herpailurus > Herpailurus yagouaroundi. Next base: position 19,032,429 of record NW_024412415.1, on the reverse strand, counting down.
CACCATCAATTCCTTCTCTCCATGTCTGCCTATGTCATCCCATCATTGAGAGGTAGAATCTATTCTCCCTCTTTTCTTTAACCTAGGCCAGCCTGAGTTATGTGCTTAGGTAACAGAGTGAGATGGAAGTAATATTCTAAGACTACTGAGGTTAGGTCATAAGAAGCCTTATAATTTTTCCCTGGGCCTCCTGGAATTATCACTCTGGGGGAAGTAAGCTACCATGTAGAAAGTCCAATTACCCTGAAAGTGTCATACTATAAGAAACCTAAGCCACATGGAAAAGCCTGGAAGAAGAGGTACCACATAGAAAGAGTAGCCAAGGAACACCAGCCACGTAAATAATGAAGCCATTTTGGAAGTGGGTCTTCCAGCCACGTTTGTGAAAAAATATCTTATTTTCTGGATCACCTAATGACTCATTCTCTCTATTCATTATTGTAGGGAGCTTACATTAATATGAATTAGAAAAAAAGTAGTACATTTTGTTGAAATAATCATCTTTAAAACACTGCCTTCCTGGGACAGGGGTGAATTATTTCTAAGTAATATCATCTTTCAATTTCTTCTTCCAAGACATTTCCAAAGTGCAAATAAAAGAACCAAGAAGAATACTGAACAATATAAAGACAATATAGTATTAAATGTCCAGCTAATAGTGAATCATATGATTCAATTCAACAGAGAAGGCGCCACTAAGTCTGTAATAAAAAAGTAATGAGTTTTATAACAAAACGGAAAAGAAATGCAGATAGAAATCTTTTCAGTACAAAGACAAGAAGGATTTACAATTGAATACTGAAAAGGTTCACAAGTTTGGAAACCACGACTGATGAACTCTGAATATTCAACAATCTTTAGTTGAATACATTAATCAAAATACACACTAGTATAATAACTGCATCTCATCATTTTGCCTCTTCACGGTTGCAGTGTGAAATGAGAGCAGAGGGAGGAAAGGAAAGTGCAGTCCAGTGGAAATGCACACACTCTCCGACTTGTATCGGAAGCAATAGCATTTTCAAGCTGCAAAGGACCTGAAAAAACAGAATTCACCTTCCTCATTTTACAGTTGAGGAAGCAAGATGCTCAACGAGAGTTAGCTGCTCAAGGACACATAGCAAGTTTTTATCAGAAATAAAATAAGAATCCAGGTATTCTGACCCCAGACTAACAACCAGGTTTCTTTCTCCATGATTACTCAAATTACCTAAATTATTTTTTTAATTTTGTTTCTAGTAATATGCATTCAAAGAATAATATTTGGATTTTTAAAAATAACTAGTGAAAATACAATTGGCTATCTATTAACGGGAGGAGAAGTAAAGCCAAGGGCCAGGCTTTGTTAGGAATAACAATGGAATACAAAATGTTATCTTATACATAAAATGGTATCTTTATACCAAGAACTGTGCTTGTTTTCATTCTTTTTGCCTTCTTCCTAAAAAGAAATCATATCCTATTGCACTCCTCCTCCCTCTTGTCAAGCTCGGTGTTAAGTTTTAAAGGAGATTACTTAAAAAAATGAATAAAATATAATTTCTGAGGAGCACAAGTTTAGTATCTAACTTTCCTAAAAACATAAAATTATTACAAAATAAAATGTTCAAAATAAAACAGGAGGGTCTTTGATTTGATTGTCTCACTTTACATATTTAAAAACAGGCAGCAGGTATTTCATGGCTGAAGAAAAAGAAATCTTTCAAACACTTTAGGTGTAGAGCCACAGATGTGGTTTGTCACGAACCTACACAGCAACAGTTAAATGCAGGGTGAATCAAATCTAAAATCCATCTTTTAGTAGAACCAATTCTTGCAGAATGTATAATTATTTTTCATGCTAAAATACCGTGCCACCCAAAAGGCTCCATTTTTTCCCATGCTAGTACATCCCGTCATACCAATGTGGACGAGCTTTGGGTTACAAAGTCCTTTGGATTTAAAGGTCAATTAGTTTGGTTCCACTTTAATTAGAAGCCATCATAATAGTGCTGTGTGAGTAATTTATAGAGGCATAAATATTGACATCAATTTTTGTCAGATATTCTGATATCATAAACATCATGTAAATCTAGGCACCAGCAATCAATTTGCACATAATAGACAAATTTTATTAGAACTGTATGACTGCACTACTTGGTTTTTAGAGTCCCTCTCTTCTTGCTACATTAAATCATCGTTTTAAATCATGTCATAGTGTTCCTCACAGCAAGCAATCAAAAACAGAAAATTTAAGTTTATTGGATCTTTGCCTAATTTAATGATTTTTTTTTCCAGAGTTGTGCTCTTTGGAGCCCTGTGATGAAGTTTTGGCTCTGTGCCTAGAAACACCTCCATGCTGTTCAGAACAGGGTGAGGCACAAACCAAAGCTATGGTAAGGAAAATCCCTTGCTGCTTCTAGAATCTGAAGAGACTCTGTTAAAACTGTTTCTGTTCAGTTAGGATGCTTGGATGCAGAAAGCTTTCTGCTTGCTGCTCAATCTCAAAGGTGTGACCACCAGTCACTGAAGTACAGTCCTCAAGGGTTCCTGTGCTCAGATGTTTCTCAAACTGCAATCCATGGGTATATTTTCAGGGGTCCTTGAATTGCCTATGAAAACGTTTTTAATTTTTTAATTCAAAATTAATTTCCTTATTTGTTATCTCTATAGTTCATAATATGTTTCTCTGTCCTAGAATATAATCTCTGTTAGGGCAATGATCTTGTCTATTAGGTTCTTAGATAACTCCTAAGTGCCTAGAACAGTTCTAGCATAAAGTAAGTACTTTGTTCAATGGACTAATTAGCATAAACAAATTTTGAGTCAATTGGATGACCACCACATAACAGAAAGCAGACCCAAGATTTCAGCACCAGCATTTCGCCCTGCATTGTATAACTACACTGTGCCAAGAAATCAAGTTTAACTTTAAAGTAGTGTTCCTCAAACTGGGGGTAATGGACCACTGGGCTGTATGGAAATGTTCACAGAGGTCCACAAATTCTGAAGACAGAGAAACACTGGTCAAGTCCAATTTAGTCACTTTACAGATGAGGAAACTGAGGCCCCAAAAAAGGGACAAGCTGTCTCAAAGTTGCTCAGTCAGTCTGTGGGCCAGAATTAGCAGCCAGATCCCTTATTTCTCATTCTACTGTACTAATTTCTCCTTTGGTCTTGATCTTCCATTCAGAAAATTCTAACTATGAAATCCAAAGCTAGAACCAATCATTTCAGTAAGGAAAGGAAGACATTTCATTTTCAGTGGCTGTTCTTTTTCTTGCTTTTCAATATGCTATTATTTTATGATGCTAACTTTATATTTAAACTTTGAAATATTGGTAATTTGTGTGTGTTTACTCTCTTGGTTGCCTTTTTTATTTTTTTTTTTTTACATTTATTTATTTTTGAGAAACAGAGTGAGACAAAGCGTGAGCGGGGAAGGGGTGGAGAGAGAAGGAGACACAGAATCTGAAGCAGGCTCTATCTAGGCTCTGAGCAAGCGGTCAGCACAGAGACTGATGCAGGGCTCAAACCCACAAACTGTGAGATTGTGACCTAAGCCGAAATCGGACGCTCAACCGACTGAGCCACCCAGGCGCCCCACTTGGTTGCTTGTTTTATGTTGACTAGATTATGAATGATCTGAGAACCTGACCCATGTTTTTACCATGTTATTTACCAAAATCCAGCTTCCAATGAGTTTCCACTTATAATAAATGAAATTGTGCAGGAAACACTTTCTTGGTATCAAGAGTATCACACCAAGTGGATTTATGTTCCTTGAATTGGGAAGATCTATCAGAGGCTGAGGAATATCCCTTTTAATCACACCTCTCTCTCTAAATAACTGATTTTTCTGCCTTTTTTCCAAACCTTTACTTGACTCAGAAAACTGCATCTTTTACATATGGAAGATACATATCAACGAGTTTCCCAAAAAGAAACATAACCCAGTACAGTACAAGTGGGTTGAACAAAAACATTGTCTTAGAATGCTACTAAGTATCTTCTTTAGTCATGTTTTTCCTGTTTACTTGTGTTAGTAAAATTCATAGACTTATCACTCATTCAAAATTATAAAATATAATTTAAGGAAATCATTGAGATAATTTTTTTTCTAAGATTTTGTAACTTATTCATCCAGGCACAATACTCCATTAAGAGATCTGTAAACTGTTTTTCACAGCATCATAGAGTCATTGAGTTAGAGCTGGGAAGTATTAGAATCACCTGATCCAATCCAATAAAGAATAAACTAAAAGCCAGCAAACAGAAATGATTTGCACAAGGACATCCAGCTAGCCAGTGTGAGATTGGGATGTGACAAAGACTTCCAAATTCCCATTCCAATATTTCTCTTGCTTTGATAACATACAAGTAATTTATATTCAACAAGCATTTCTGTTGTGCTTCTTGTACTGCTAATGGGAAATTCCTGTTACAGTGTAATATGTTTCTGAAGGAGTTGAGAATTCGGCCATGTTAGGTCAAAGGTCCCTGTAGGGTATGTATAGCTTTGCCCCACACTCTCTCTGATCATATGCTAATCAGAACTCTTCCTGAAGATATTAACCATCCTTTTATTGTGCTAAAAATATCCTACTTTGTATTTCATTAGGCCATTGTATTTTGTACAAATTATTTTTAATGTTTATTTATTTTTGAGGGAGAGAGCAAGCAGGGAAGGAGCAGAGAGAGAGGGACACAGAGAATCCCAAGCAGGCTAGGCCTCAGCACAGAGTCTGATGTGGGGCTTGAACTCACAAACCTTGAGAATGATCACGACCTGAGCCAAAACCAAGAGTCAGATGCTTAACTGACTGAGCCACCCAGGCACTCCATTTTTATAAGTTAATTTTTTTTATGTTTATGTTTTTTTTTTATTTTTGAGAGAGAGAACATAGGCCACTATTATAATTTGAAGAGAAATTATGCACTTACCAAAAAAACATGGCTCAAAATTCACTACCTCTGGTACATTTTCCATCTCAAAAATAAGCCAGCCGTACTTTCTTATCTCTGCTGACTACATTGACCTGCTCACTGCTGATTCATCACTGAACCAGTCAGTTGGCTGGCATAGCCAAAGCTCTTAGGTTATATGTTCTGGTCATTATCATGGGGATAAGGTTGAGGGTTGGAGGGGGGGGGAATTAGTGTATTATTTATTAGAAAGACTACAAGAGTGTGGAAATACAAATTCGAGCCATAATAAATATGTTCTATGTCCTATATAAAATCATGACTGACAAAGATTCAGAAAGAGGACTCTGACAAAGATCATGCCCTCCTGGAGCTTACAATCCAGGCATATATACATATTCTGCTGTTAACTCTCTTATTTCCACCAGAGAATTTCAGGAGAATAGAGGAGGAGAAGACTTTTGATGGGGGATGGGATAGGGTGGGAATCAGGGATGGTATAGAATGCAAGGCCACACCTAGATGCCATCAAAAACTGACTATGTATGTATGTGTATAAGCTGGGTGTGTATCAGTTGTTTCTGCCTCCATCCAGGCAATAGCTGAGCACTTAGGGTATATGAACAGCAAGTCAGCAGGTTAATCATTTGGTGTTTCATTGCTTATTTCATGATCAGTATGGAAGCAATGGCTCCAGGCAATATTATAGACTCAGTCTCAAAGTTCAAGTTGTAAACAATCTCTTCAAAACTTCTGTGGAAAGTGGGCCTCTAAAGTTAGGGACAGTTTGAAAGTTCTTGCTTTGAAAGGGGCAACAGACCACACATTGGTCTGTGTGCTCCCACAATTAGTGCAAATATTATCAACTTTTAATAGACAAAAGGTCAAAGGCAAACTAACAAGTATGTAAAAAAGTGAAGATTTGAATATTCAAGGCTGAATACTCTTTACCTTACACATCCAATCATTAAGTCCTGTCAGGTATACTCTTAGCTAAGTCTTCTTTTATCTATTCCTCAATATCCCCCCCCAATGACTCCATAATAATTCCAGTCATTATTTACATTGCAGCCATATAGAACTTCTCAATGCACAGATATGAACTTCTAATTCTCTTGCTTAAGGATCATCTGGCTTTGCTTAACATCCTCAGTAGATCCTCATTGCTCATCAAATAAGCTCCAAGTTCCTGAACATGGCATTCAAAACTTTTCTTTTCCCTAAATTATTTTCTCTTCACCTAAATACACCCAAACTCTAAACATGGTTTCCTTAATATGTCATGCTACTTCATGTACCCATAGCTTTACAAATGTTGTTCACTATGTTTAGAATTTTCTTCCTTTATGTCTACCCAAAGAATGTCTAATCATGCTTCAAGGCTCTTTTTAATTATAACTGCTTTAATGAAGCAATTCGTCACACAGATCTGTATTACTCTGTTCTTGATGACCATTAGTTATCTGCACACACCTGTGGTAATATGCATCTCTTTTCATTGTAATAATGCATTTGCATTCCTGACTGTGATTTCATTGAGCGTAAGGACTTTCTTTTTCATCTTTGCATCTCATAGCACTCATCAATTTGCAGAATGAATAAAAGTTAAGCATTTGTTACATTAGTTAAGACTTTATGCTTTGACTACAGATTTGATTTTTTTAAAAAGAAAGTCGGCTGAGCTGAGACCCCTGGATATTAAATGAAATTCAAAGATGCTGGTGAGAAATCAAATCATTTTTATGTGAGGATGATCACTAATAGCCTTAAGCAGAATAGAACATTCATTTTAAAATAAGTGATTGATCTTGATAACAGCAGGGCAAGCCAAAGGACAAAGTCCCTTGCTAGCTCCTTGAGAGGAAGAACTATTTTCTAGTTCTTTCTTATCACATGCAACACCTTGTAAAGGGTGTAATACATAGCAAACCCTCAATAATGCTTGTGGAGAGAACAAATAGGCTTATAAACATGGGGATGAACCTCGGTATTCTAAACATGATGCTCATTGTCCCTTACCTCAGACCATAACTTAAAGTAGCTAATATAACATTTAGTCAGCAATATTAATTAATCTCAACATTAGCTGCTATGATTACCTATTGAGCAGTTTCTCATTATCTTAGTATAACAAATCTTTTATATTTAAGGTCTGTATGCATTAAATATCTGGGATATTTTCAACCTATTTTCCCCAAATCATTCTGGATCCCAGTGAGTTATCTGAGTGACCACTTTGAGATCAAAGATGCCAGTGTGAGCACCTCTGCGTATGCTTTTGTGATACCCAGCACACAGTAGGTCCTCAACAAATGTTTGCTGAAATGAAATAGTTAACCTACATTATCAAAAAACAGAATTTAGCGATAATACTATCATACAAATACACACAAATATGTGGCATTCTGAAAAACATAAAGGATATTTGCCTGAAATAGGAATCATTTAAACTCAGCACAAAGAATAAGGATGTGCATTTTAAAAGTTGAGACAGTCAAGTGAAATAGTTGCAGAAGCATAAGTTGGGAGTCAAACAGACCTGGATTCAATTTCTGGCTCTGTTACCAGCTCAGTGACCTTGGGTAAAGGTTTGTGCCTCAGTTTTCTCCCCTGGCAACACTGGATTATTATCACCTTTTTAATACTCTGGTCAAAATTAAATAAGCTAATACACCTGAAAGCACTTACTACCATGCCCTGGCCCAGACCATTCAGTGATAGCTTGTTGTAGCTGCTCTTAATTGGCAATGACAGCTGCCTAATCCTTTCTTTACCCTCTCTAGGGTAGTTGTTGCTATTAGTGATGTGCTGCTAGAGAACCAAGACCCTTTTGAGCAGTGTTTCACAAACTTTACCATGCAACACAATACCCTGGAGGACTTGTTAAAACTCAGATTACAGGGCTCCATCACCACAGCTTCTGATTCATTAGGGTCTGGGGTGGGGCCAAGAATTTGCCCAAGTTTGCCCATTTCTAATAAGTTCTCAGACGATGCTGATGATGTTGATCCTGGGATCACTCTTAGAGAAGCACTGCTTTTGAAAAATTATTTCTGCTGTAATGAGAATTACTGCAGGAAGGAAAAAAAGACATTTATGGGTTCTTGAGTGTGGATATCCCTGAGGGCTTCGTGGGGCCTGGAGATACAGAAATGGAGTATTCTCACCTGCCATCCCAACACTGGGAAAGATAGAAATCATTTCAGTTTGCCAGTAGTTCTCAATGGATAAACCCAAAGCAATCACCAGATAGGCTGAGAGGGGATGACCGGGTAGAGGACAAAAGACAGGAATTCTCAAGGCCCCCCACCACCTGACTTCTGCTATTTTCAAAAGCTCTCTTTCACTGACCTTATTTGGGAAAAAAAGAGAACTACTTTGAAAATTACATGTCCTGAACGTGTATTCATCTATCTCCCAAACTGGGCAACTATAAAACCAATATACATACTGGGACAGAATCAAAGAGAAGCATATACAGTTTCTGCCATGGAAGAGCTCAGAATTAGGGAGTTTGACAAGCATGTTAAGAAAAAAAAAGTGACCAAATATATGTGACATTAGTACTATAATAGAAAGAAAAAAGTGAAAGGGGATATAGAAACCTACAACACAAAGACTAATAATAAATAGCCAATGTATTTGTGGTGTTTACTGTAAGTGAGGCATTGTTCTGTTAATTAACTTAAATTCTCAGTACAGCAGTAATATGACTAGTCCCATTTTACATATTAAAAAACTGAGGCACAGAATGGTTAAATGAGCTGCCCAAGGTCACACAACAAAAATATAGCAGAATCAAAATTTGAAACCAGGCAATCCTGCTCAACATCTTTTCTCTCAATCACTACACTATCTGGAGATGAAATAAGGAGATGAAATTTAAAAAGACAGATGGAGACAAAAAGATGATTTATGAGAATGGCTCAAATTATCAACAGAAGTCCATCTCTCTTCCTTCTTGTATACCTGAAATCATCTTAGTATTGGACTCCTTCTGCTCCAGAAGCTAAACAGGTAGAACCATTACTGCATTGCCATATCCTAAAACAGGATAATCTAAAGAACCACACTGATTATGTGCACTGACTTCTGTTACGTTGCACTATTTCCCTAAATATCTACAGCAGAGAAAGTCTCATAATAAATTATGTCTTAATCCTGTGCATTAGTGCTGGCCACTCTCCCACAATGTCAAAATTGTAAGCAATTGGCACAGAGTCATTGTGACAATATGTAAATTACTTGTAAAGGGAACTTGATTTTGTGTAATAAATGCTATTTGAATCTTAATTTGCTAACAGTATTTTAATGCAGTAATTGAGGTCATGAAAGACGTGGGCTAAAGATGAAACCATCTATAACTGCCAATTTTAAACAGGACTGCATTACCCACGTTTATAAAATACTCCAAGGAATTAAAAGGCAAATGCAATACTTATACTTGCTACAAGAAGCACTGAAATCTAACTGTAGAAAAAGAAATAATATGCTACGGGACCATAGGAGGGGTTTGGAATAGGTGATCAAAGATTTTATCTGAATCTAAAATTCCGTGGTCCTAGGATCAATGTCCCCTGACCTACCTAGGTTTTTCCTTAATGAAATAAAGGGACATCTCATGAAATCATATGGCCCCACTTTAATTCTTAATAATTTGGGGCACCTCTTCATTGCCATGCTTTCATAAGTAATCACCAAACCTCCTTTGTCTTCTCAAAGAAAGCCCTCAACCAATTGTCCAATCTTCTTTCTCTTTTCAGAACAGTTCTCTGATCAAAATCAGGTTCAGCATCTGTGAAACTGACCTTCCAGTGTGAAATCATTTTTTAATGATAAAGTGCCAAAAGTGTTGTGTAAGTATAAGGTATTAATTGAGTGTTATAATTATTATTATGTAGCCACTTCCCATAGTGATGACCTTTGTTCTTCTCTACCTCTCCTTCATCTGCTCTATTTTATGATCTGTCATTTTTGAGGCTTTAAAGCCTCTCTTCTTTTCTGAAACCTGAAACTCTGGTATTCTTTTCTTCCCTTGAGTTCTGCCCTCTGTGAACAGAGCTAATCTTTCTCCAAACCCAGCGGACATGGTAGGGAGAGCCAGATTTGGCTCTGATTGAGGCCAATGATCACCATTTCTCCTTCCTTATGTAGTCACACAAAACCCACATTGAGTTATGCAGCTTGGCCAACATTTAGAACAGGAAGGAATTTTGAAGGAAGCCACTCATCAGCGAAGACCTGAAAACAAACCTCCTTTATGTTATGCCCTTTTTCAGAAACCTAAAATGCCGTCCTCTCTTTATCACATCAAGTCATAAGTCTTTATTCAAGACCTGTGGTCTTGTTGAATATAACCCATCCAATCACTACTCACTTACTTCTGGCTTCTCTATTCAGATGTGTGTCCATGATGTCACTTTTCTCACTACCTCTTTTTGCCCCTCCAAATGAGGACTACCGATCCTGCTCATCATCTTGGTACTAGCCAGCTTTCCAGCCCAAGTTCAAATCCTACTTTTTCAATGGATCTTTGAACCACCTCATTGGTTCCATGTATTTCTTCCCTTCAAATTTCTGCTCAAAATTATTCCTTCTAGAATTAGTTCCATTCTCTTATCAGCTTCCCAAGAACTTCGCTGATATTCTATAAAAACACTTACCACACTGCACTGCAAGTATTGTTTCTATAGCTTTTTGACCGTATTGTATATTTATCCTAGTAGAATCTGTATTTTGTTCATTTTTATAATTTAAAATGATAATAAAATCTGATCTATATTAGACTTGATAAACAATTGCTGGATAAAATAATAAATGATTGCCCAAAGCTCTGAAAGAGTATTAAGTTGAATCCTCTCTTCATATGCTCATTTACAGTTTTGTCAATTTTTCCATTTTTCATTATGCTTATTAATTTATAAGTTTCTTTACACATTCTTCATACCAATCTTGTCAGTTTTTATAATATATATAATATATATAACATATATATATACATATACATATGTATATATATATGAAATATTTCCTCCCCATTTGCAATGTGTCATTTTACTTTGTTTATAGTTTACCTACTAATATGCTTATTTTAATATGGCCAAATTTATAAGTATTTTATATTCAGCAGCTTTTGTGCTTTGTTTAAAAAAATCTTTCATACCTAGTTTAAAAGAGCATACGATTCCAATTCAGAAAACCTGCAGTTGTATCCATATTCTACCATTTATTCCCTGTGGGATCCTGGTCAAATATTTAACTTCTGTGGCCCTCTAATTCTTTTTTTATGAACAGTGAATATTATTTATATAAAGAGTTGTTACGAGGATTAAGGATGAACAATGTTTTATATGTAAAGTGTTATTATGTATGTTAATTATAATACTGGCTAAGATTAATTTTTGTGCAACTGGCATAGCCTGCAATTTCCAAAATGAAAAGAATTTTCATTTTGCAGGCATTTGCACAATTTCCAAAACTCAGAAACCCAGAGTTCTAGACTACTCATTTCTGCCATGACCTTTCTGAATAACCCCAGACTTTTAGCCTTCACCAGCTTCAGCTGACCATCTGTAAAATGGCTACACTGTCTGTCTCCTTGTGATGCTATGAGCACATGGTAATGTTTAATAAAAAGGACTGGGACTAGGGTACAGTGAGTGAGGTACTTACCTCAGGTGCAAAATATAAGGGGACACCAAAAAAAACTTTAATCGAGATAAATAATACTTTAATGTAATATTCTTGAAAATCAAAATTAGTGCAAAATTCCATGGTGAACAAGATATCAAATTTTTAAATAAAGATAGGATTTTATTTTTAGTAGAATATTTGTTTTCCACACTTAAGAAATTTTGTCTTCCACAATACGAGAAATTATTACTCACACAATTATCTATTACAGAATGGCCAGAGGTAGGACCAGAAACATGGGGGGTAAGGTTATTGTTTGCAGCTTTTTAAGAGCACTTGCAACCACTTGATCTTTGTTCTCTTCAGCAACAATAGATGCTGAGTGGTCGCTGCTCAGCTGGCAGGTGACTGTGTTTTGAAAGCTTTGGAAGCCTGTTTCCAGCTGATTGGCTATTTTCACTATTGGTGAGTTACTCTGTCTTAATCACAGCTGACTGATCTCAGCTGGCTTCATTCTTTGGCCCTGTACCTCTTTCCTCTCAAAGCCAATGCTAATAGCAAAGGTGTCACTTTCCCCTGTGACTACTGAAGCCTCCTTCTGCCTAAGGAACAGCAAGGCCAGTTAAGGGGCTTTCTCATAAACACAGAGCACTTCCAGCACATGGTAAATAATAAACTGAAACTCAGCCAGCTGCTGACAGGATTGGCTGGTGACAGGATTAGTGATAGAGACAGTTTAGGGACTGGGGAGTGTTTTAAGCCTTATAAACACTAAACATGTCCAAGCTCCACATGCTTGGAATGCGCCAATAAGTAATGAGCTGGATATGATTTCTTGCTTTGGAAGCACCTCATGATGAGATTTACTGAAGAGGCAGAGGAGACTCCCAGATCTATAATGCACATTCAGGGGTATGATAGAGGAGGATAAATGTACTGTATATAATAGTCGAACATACCTTCTGTTTTTACTGTTGTGAATATTGACTTCCAAATGGATTTAATCAAAATCAATAACAAAATGTACAGTAATGAAGTAATATAAAATGCAGTAATGTATAGGCCACGAGGTTGAATATGGAATATATTAACAGAAAAGCAGCTTTGCAAGAATAACTCATCCCTCTTTTAGAATCTTTCTTCACCTAATATAAGACAATAAGAAGGAGAGGCAAAGCTCTAGAGCTGGGCCACAAAGTGGGTCCTTTATAGAACTTTAAAAAATTATCTTTTTTAGCAAATTTAGTAAGACAGGATTGGGCCACAGCTGGAAAGACAAAGTAAAGAAATCTGTTTATAAGATCAGAAGGCTGACCTATCAGTGGATGGTCCAAATATTGTCCTTTCAGGTTGGCTTTTAAAGGGAAACAAAATGACTGATTTATAACAATATCATAATGATTTTCTAAAAGTTAAATAATTCTAAAATGCCTTATATATACCTTTGGAGCACACACATGCAACCTACAGTCAAATGGCAAAGGGCACAATTTGTTAAGAATTGTCTACTTATTAAATTTATATTCTAAGGGGTGAAAGAGGGAAATGTATTATCTAAAATTGGCCAGAAAGGCCCAAGGTGATTTTTGAATAATCGATATTTTCCAATATCTGCTATAGCTTTAAACCAGAGAAAAATAACCGATGCTGGCATTCACTAGAAATCTGTTTTTTCTTTTTTGAAGAAGAAGAAGAAGTTTAATGATTTGCTGGTAAAGACTGACTATAATACAAAGATTTCAAAGACTATATTTTACCAAGAAGGAATAGCATTCCCATTTTATAGAAAACCACACTCAAGTTTCAGGATAATAAGTCTTACCAGAAATCACTGGATGAACACTTTCACTCATTTATCATTTGTATTTCTTTCTTTACAACTTCAATTTACTTTTCCCTTCTCATATTTGGCTGTTACTCCTCTCGATTAACCTTTGTGTTACCATCTGAATTCCCTCATTTCCTTCCTCCTGTTTTCCTATTTCTTCTTTGACCATCCTTATACTCTCCAGAGAAGCTTTAAAAGAGGAAAGAATGTAGGCAATAAATAAGGAAAATAACCTACTTTTAAACACGGGTAGAATAGCAGATTTAAGGCAAGAGGTACCATCTTTTGAATACCTCCTTTTAAAATGGATGAAAGGATCAAAAAAAAAAAAAAAAAGAAGGGAGGGAAGGAAGAAATTAAAAGAGGAGAAAGAAATATATGGGTGAATTACTGACATTTTCTAGCGCAGTCCTACAATGATGAATGTGAACTTCCACGTGCCATTTCTGTGTAATGTCTGAGCATTATTGGAGACAAGCACTGACATACAAAAACATTATTAGAATCTAAGCAGCAATAGCTGCTTTAGGTGTGGAATGGCTGAGAATTCAGATATCAGGCACAGACCATCTAGGGTCTAGCGGCATTTCCTACTCATCCTCAAGGGACTCCACCATGACTGGAGTAATAGAAGTCAAAACTTCAATCAGGCCCTTATTAGTTACTTTGCACACAGGATATGAGGTACCATTGTTGGTGGCAAGTGAGAGCTATTGTAGCTTAGAATTGACAATGCTTTTTTTAAAACCTATCTTTGACTGCTCAATATAAGGTTAGGAGCAGGTCATGTACCAGGTTTTTTACCAAATTAATGCTATCAGGGGAATTACAGTTAAATGGAATTCTTTCTATCTAAACAATTCCATCTTGTTTCATCACTGCTTCTTCTCTCCATCCCTCCCTATATAAAATAATTCTGACTAGTAGACATCTGGAATTATATATATATATATATATATATATATATATATATATATATATAATCAAGTTATCAAACAAAGACTTACCATGAGGCTTGTGCTCTTTCTCTAAATTATCTAGGAAATCAAAGTCTCAAATAGCCAGTAATTTTTTTTGACAGGTTTCAAGTAATCTTTGATATTCTGCTTCTTGGTACATAAACTTTATTCAAATGGCCAAAAATAAAATCTGAAGTGACTCTTTTGTTTGATAATCATTTCCTTCATCTATTTTTCATATAAACAGTATATTGTTGTGTTTAGGAGAGGCTTTGCTAAATCAGCCATCAAATACGTGCAGGAATCAAAATTTAAATCTAATTACAACTTATTATTCCATACTTAAAGGCAAGATGCCTTTATGTCATCTATTGTTGTTTTTTTTTTTTCTTTTTTCTTTTTTTTCAATTCTAACAACTCTCCTGTATGGTACTTCTAGAATCATTTTGTCATTCCTTTGCCAGTCCAATGAAAGAAGACTTCATTACACCTATGTCTACGCACACAAGTAAATGGGATATTTGAAGGTATTTGTTTTCAGTAATTGAGTTAGTGATAATTCTTTAAGCATCTATGTGCCCACAGCTAATATATGTGTTTGAGAGGGGGCATTAGCAGTAGGGGAGAGCTCATAAAAGTAGACTTTAAAGGGACTCTACAAAGCATAGTAAAAAAATGACATTGCATTTACAGAAGTGACCCTGAATTGCTAGAAAGCCTAGATTTCTGGAATAAGAGATATGTGAATTTTACCCACAAAATGAAAGTGAGTTATTGTAGATTCTTAAGAGGAGAAGTGATGAGATGGAGGCTATGTTTCAGGAAGATTTGTCTATTGTGGATGCTTGACAATTCGGAGATACGGAGGGAAGGATGAGAGAACAGGAGTCGATGGGAAGGAGAATGGAAGCCAAGGACATGTTAAGGATGCTTATTTAGACAATAATCCACAATAAAGTAAAAAGGACCTGCTACAGACTAAATGTTTGTGTCACCCAAAACCCATGTTGAAACCTAAATCCTCAATGTGATGGTATTAGGAGGTGAGGCCTTTGGGAAGTAATTAGGTTTTAGGATGGAGGTCTCATGAATGAGATAAGCATCCTCTTATAAAAGCCACCTGGGTGGCCTACTCAGTTAGATATCTGACTTCAGCTCAGGTCATGATCTCACAGTTTGTAAGTTTGAGCCCGTGTCAGGCTCTGTGCTGATAGCTCAGAGCCTGAAGCCTGCTTCAGATTCTGTGTCTCCTTCTCATTCTCTGCCCCTCCTCCACTCGTGCTCTCTCTCTCAAAAATAAATAAACATTAAAAATTTTTTTTAAAAAGCAACCCTAGAAGCTCATTCACCCTTTCCATCATGTGAGGACATGGTGACAAAGAAACTGTCTGTGAACCAGGAAACAGGCCCTCACCAATTACTGCACCTGCTGGCACCTTGATCTTGGACTTTCCAGCCTCCAGAACCATGAGAAGTAAATGTTTGTTGTTTATAAACCACCTAGTCTGTGGTATTCTCTTGTGTAGCCCAAGGGGACTAAGACGTGACCTAAGCCACAGAATGGAGAGAAAAAATAAGAAAGGCAGATCAGAGGGAAATTGTGATTATTTTAAGTCTGGAAGGTATAGATAAACAGACAGTAATAAAAGATGAATCCTAAGTTGTGATACCAGAGAACGAGGAGAAGTAATTTAGCACTGATAGGAAAACAGGAGTCAGCAAAAAGCATTGGTTGGGGAATAGGAAGAAGTGGAGGAAAAGGCAGGGAAATTAAGAGGTTAAATATGTGGTTCAGCACTTGTTAAATTTGAGAGGATGAAGTTACATCCATCTAGAGCAATTTAATTAACAGATAAAAAGATGATATCTGGATTAGAAATAAAAATTGAAATGGATGTTGTAAGCAATCAGCATGGAGATGAAAGCAGAGGTCTTGAGAATGACTGCACTGGCCCAAGAAACAAAGGCTGAGAAACAGAAGGCCAAAGGAGTGACCTTGGGGGAAATTTGATTTTGAAAGATGGGATGTAAATCAAAAAAAAAGAGATCTCAGAGAAGAAGGAAGGAAAAGCTGTAGCCGTATTGTAATAACTGTAAGAGTCCTTACAAGAAAGCAAAAGACATGGGTTCTAGTTTTAGTTTTGTCACTTACTAATGGTAACATTGACTGAGTTCTAGGATTGTGCTGTGCTTCTGTAAAGTAAAGGATGTGGATGAGTTCTTTTGCTGTTTAGGATATTAGGAAAGAGAAAGCTAGAGTGCTGAGAAAGCTCTAACAAGAAATACTAGATAGAGTAAAAAATCATAACTCTTTTTTTAAAAAAATTATTTATTTATTTTGAGAGAGAGAGGGGTGGGCAGAGAGAGAAGGAGAGAGAGAATCCCAAGCAGGCTCCACATTCTCATTGCAGAGCCTGATGCAGGGCTTGAACTCACAAACCTTTAGATCATGACCTGAGTTGAAATCAAGTGTCAGCTGATTAACCAACTGAGACACCTGTGTGCCCCCCCCCCATAACTCTTTTTTTGACCTCGGGGAGAGCTAGTGTTACAGCACAAAACAAGCAGCTTGATTACCAGAAGAGACAGTGCCAAGAAGAGATAGGCCATGCAGACTGGCTCAGCATGGGAGCAAGATGTATCAGCTGCCATATAAGCAGGTAAGAAGAAATCATCTAAAATTTTGGCAAATGTTAAAAGTCGAGTGTGGGCTAATGTGACAGTATAAACTCTTGTAAACATAAAGAACATAAAGAAATTTATACTCACTCATCACACAAACTGTTTTCCTCAGATCTTTACTGGGTGCTCTTAAGATTTGGGGTACTGTGAGAAACCAATGACAGCACCCTCAAGGGTACAGGTATACAGGAAGGGATTAGCTGACACTGCAAGAATCCACAAGCCCTGTCATCCTACCCAGAACATTTTCTCATGTGGAACAAAGTCATCTTCTACTGAGAGAGAAACACGAACCCCATGGATGGTAACCAACTGCTGTCAGTAGAGAAATCAATCCTCTTCCCCAACAACTGAAGTGCTAAAGAAACTAAGTACAAGCTCAATCCCTAATTCAACCACAAGTTTTGTCTTTAAAGTTCATTTGCAAAGCAAGGGTTGAATGTCAGTCAGATACTTAGATACCCAGGCCAGACTACAATACTATGGAGGGGCATTGCTAAAGGTTCACTTGTGGCCTCCCCTAATTTATATGTTGCTGTCCAAACCCCTAGTGCTTCAGAATGTGACTTTTTATCTTTTTGGAAATAGGAACATTGCAAATCTAATTAGTTAAGATGAAATCATATGGGAGAAAGGTGGCCCTAATCTAATATGACTGGTGTCCTTATAAAAAGGAGAAATTTGGAGACAAAGACACGCCCACAGAGAGAATGTAATATGACAATGAAAGGAGAGATCGGGGTGATGCTTCCATGAGCCAAGGAACACCAAAGATTGCCAATAAGCCACCAGAGGGACAGGCATAGGAGATTCTTCCTCACAGCCCTCAGAAGGAACCAACCCTGTGGATACCTTAAGTAAGGCTTCTGGCCTTCAGAACTGTGAGACAATACATCTTTGCTGTTTAAGCCACTCAGTTTGTGATACTTTGTTATGGCAGCCGTCACGAGATAATACAGGCACTGAAGAAGTTATACTAGTAGATTCATAAATTCACTTATTGAAAACATTTTTTTCATTCTCTAGTATGTGAAGTGGACATGGTAATGAACAAGAGATAAAGTCCCTCCCCTCAAGGGGCTATAATCTTAGGTTCGGAGACAGACAATAACACAAATGAATAAATTATATACCAAGTAGTGCAATGTGCTTTGAAGAATAAAGCAGGATACAAAATAAAAATAAAGCAGTCAGGAGGAGAAATGCTTCTCCGAGGAGGTGTCCTGGAGTAGGGATCTAACTAGGTGAGGGCAAGAGCCAGATAAATTCTTGACAGAATTGGCCTCCAGGCTAAGGGAGCAACAAAGGTCTTGAGGCAGAAACTTGCTTGGCATGTTTTGAGAAACAGAAAAAAAAAAAGAGCAGAGTGTCTATAGCAGAGTGAGCTAAGAGAGTAGAAATAAGGTCTGAGAGGCAGAGCCAAGATCATGCAGGATTTGTAAGTACTGTGAACTTTATTCCAAGTGTGATGGGAAGCCATCGAGGGTGATGAGAAATTACATGTTTCAAAAGCTGGGTGCCACATACAACTAAACTTTAAAAGAGGGTTGGTGTGAAAGTAGGAACATCCTTTTGGAACCTTTACAGTTGTTCCTGCTGAGGTGATATTATCTTGGGCTAAGGTGGGAGAAGCGGCCACACACAGGATGTATTCAGACAGAATTGCTGACAGTATGTGTTAGCTATATGGGCGTTGGTCAGGAGGAAGTCTCTGCCTTGATAGAATAATTTCCAGCCTGAATTAGGAGATACAGCTCTAAGTAGATTTCAAAGCTCTGGGAAGTAAAAGACTATGTAGTCTGGCTAGGCATACAATGGCTGTAAATATTTTAAAATCGTGCAAGATATTGTGAATATTTTCAAGTGGCAGAATCCCAACAGAAAGTGCATTTTAACAGAGAGCATATTTGCACCTTCCCATCTTTCAAAATGTTTTCCGCATTTCCACCCAGGGTGTTCTCCCTAGTGACAGCCATTGGTGGAATCGTTTTGAAAGTGCTTGCCTTTCATCACAGGCCAAAATAAATCAAAAACTGTGGTCACAGCTTTTGCAAGGATTGGTTCAATTGTGAAAAAGAATATGTTTGATCTGTGGAGGCTCTCCAGGGGAAAATGTTTTGAGTGAAAGGGCAGCATTTTATTTTCTAAAAACAAATGCTTCATCATTCCTCATCCATAAAGGCTATATCTGCACACACAGAAATGAAGAAAAAGGTTTAAATAATTACCCAAACCATGCACACACAGAGAGGTGCCGAAAGAAGGGAGAACCACAGCATTCTGAGGCAACAGTGGGGTCAGTCTTGTCTGAATTAAATATCTAACTGGAGCAAAGGCCCAAGATTATTGTTCTACTTTCACTTCACTTAAAAGGAGGAAGATTTTGCGAGTTTTATTTTCCTAGGAAACTACTAGCACTTTTCTTCAGACTCTGTTAAGATAGATTTCTAAGAGTTGTGATGCTAAATCCAAAACTGGTAATTTTTATAATTCTGCATATTAAATAAAAGCTGCTATAAAAAGCCACTGTCTTCTAAATGTCAACCCATGTTGTACTTTTCCCATGTGGAAGGATATTTTCCTTGATTAGATTTATAGCTTTTTCCAAGTCCTTAATCAATGCAGTCTCAATCAAATAACTAATCAACTTTGCTTCCTAATTTGATGAATTATACTAATAAACTCCAATTTGTACCAAGGAAATGTAGATTTACAGTCAATTCCTTTTCATTTGAATGAGATACTTCCACCATTAAAAAAAGTTATCTAATCTCACTTTTTATTTTCAGAAGTTTTGGCTAAGTTAAATTTTCTGTTGGAGTATGCCCAAGATACTAAGTTTTATGCCTCAATAAATGGTGTCAGATTTTTTTTCATCAGTTTCCATGAGAGTCTACCAACAGGTCATATCCCCCTCAATCTCATTAATGTCTGACAGTGGAAGAAGTACACCATCTGGGTTTGTCCTGAAGAGAATGAATATTTTGTGACTTGATTCTGTCACTCTTGTCATAGAGTGAAGCATGAGTCTTGAGCCCTCCATCACATAAGCACTTTTAGATACTCCAGCTTGACATTCTAATTTCATATTTGGGTATACAGTATTTCCTTTAGTCTTTGCCAGTCCTACTAAGATTTGTATTACTTTTTTTGGTGTACTTTTTAAATAAGAAGATGAGAACAGAAAACATGTGCAGGAAATGATGCATCAGACACAAACATCCTCTTCACTAACTTGACCATCAAACTCTAAAGATGTAAACAGTCAGGGCCCTGTCTTTTCTATCACCTCTCAGGTTGCTTATTGGGGCCTACACTGTTAAATTTCGAAAAAAATATTGCCAACTGACTAAATGCTTAATCAAATCTCCCAACTTGAGTTCAATTAATCTATTATTATTATGCCCCTACTATGTGCTAAATACTATTGACAGTAAGTATATTGATGAATAAAATAGCCCGATGTTCATGGGCTCCCAACTTGGGTGGATCCTAGATTAGTACTTATCTTGAATGATCCTAGATGGGCACTTATCTTGAATAGATACAAAGCTATGGAGAAGTTTATTTGTAAAAAAAAAAATCAGGGATCAGGACCTTCAGAGTCATCAGAGTCTGCCCATTCAGGGCATTTCCTTAATCATGGAATTCTTTAATCAAGTTCAGGGAATATAAACATTAACATACAGAAAAAGACACATTGCTCAGTGATTCCAATCTTACCTTATCCAACCTAGTTCTTATCACTTTTAATAAAGAAAGCAATTTAAAAATAAATTCCACATATATAAGTATAGGGTTAGACAGGGTCTTGGAAGTCCCTTAGCTCATTTTCCTATTTTGCAGAGGAGGAAACAGGCTCAGAGAAAAAAGTGGCTTGCTTTAGGTCACCCACTTCTTAGTGCCAAAATTTGGCTCAATGAGTCTCATTCTTAAATACTTGCCCCCCACACCTCCCTAATTGAATATAAATAGGCCAAACATGATCCATATTTAAACTCCATGGGAAAAAATAAGATAAGAAAAATTGGTAAAAGTTACTATCATAATATTAGAATTCAGCTCCATCAAGTAAAAGATGTGGGGTCTGTGCTGAGTCCCACTTACTTTCTTTACCTTATTCTGGAAGGCTGCTGACTTGCTCCTCCCAATCTCAGAGACTCAGGTCAGTGTGGATGTGGGAGAGAGGAAAATCTGTGTGAAACTCCATTTATCTGAGGAAAAGGCCAAGACCACTAGCACCAGTTTAGAAGGAGGAAACACTGACTGTCAGCTGCATGGGGTCAAAAACCAGCTTTATCATCTACTGTGCTCACCTGGACTTATCTAATCTCTCTGTGTATTAATCCCTCATCTGTAAAATGGGATGGGATCATATCTACCTCATGGTATTGTTATAAAGATTAAGTAATTGATATTTATATAGTGATTAGATTTGCCTAGCACATGTCTGTGCATTTTTAAAATTAATACAGTTCAGTGGTGTAAGTGTCCAATCTACTAGAAACAAGAATACTTAGAGATAGGTCTTGTCTGAAAATAATTCCTTTTGTTGTTTTTTACAGAAGGCAAATTTCAAAGAGAAGATTCTGTTGATGATTTACAGTGTAGTTATCTCCTACTGTTCATTATGATGTCAACTTCAGTTAAAAGTGGTATCATGCCATTCAGATGGATAGCATTAAATACAGCCATTTGTTTAAAATTAAAAATCACTTTGTTTTTATTTTTTTAATTAATATGTTCTTGTTTTAAGTTTGTATTTATTTTGAGAGAGCATGCATGCAAGCAAGCAGGGAAGGGGCACAGAGAGAGGGAGAGAGAGGGAATCCCAGGCAGGCCCACACTGTCAGCGAAGAGCCCCATGCAGGGCTCAGCCTAACTAATTGTGAGATCATAACCAAGCCTACATCAAGAGTCGGATGCTTCACGAACTGAGCCACCCAGGCGTCCCAAATTAATAATCACTTTACTTTGGAATTTTCCACAATGAGTTTTATGGAACATCCATGTCCTTGAAATATATGTATGAGTCAAATGAACCAAAATTCTTCCATAGTCCAAAACATGGGAAAGCACTGGGATACACAGAATTCAATAGGTTTCTTTGCTGCAGGATTTTTAAGATCCTATGTTAACGCAAATTGAAAATTCTGTTTATTAAGGTGAGAAGGAAATCATCATTAGATATAAATTTAAAGAATAGCAGCTAAAAATGCAACTATGCATTACAATACTTTAGATTATTAACTGCCTTTCAAAAGGCCATTCCTGCAGGCACTGATTCTGATAAAGTTTTCAGAGTATAAATCTCTATGATCATTGCTAGCTGGGCATCTCTGTTAAGAGTTTTTACAGCTTAGTCTCCAGTCAAGACCCAATGAAAAGTCCACAGAAGTGACAATCTTGTGTAGCTTTTCCACAAGACAATAAGAAACAAATAGAAATTTTAATTCATTAAAAGGAGGGTTAGCATGAAGTTTTGACAGAATATCCAGCATATTAACATGCCTACTGTTCAGAGTGAGTGGCAGACTTTTTTTTTTCCTTATGTAGGTAAAGCACACTTTCAGATCACCCCGGGTGTTTGGTTCCTGAAGAATTTACTGCTATGACCATTTTAAAAAAGATCAGAGCCTAGCAATCAGAATACGTTTACCCTGTCAGGAGGAAGACCTTCCTCTGAAAGTACATCCAGCCTGAAAGGCTCATTGTGTTCTGGCCAAAAAGGTTACTGAGTTTGCACCAAAGAGAAGACTACAGTCTGCAAAATCTGAGACAGTTATACCAAAGAGTAATGAGATGTTGGAAGCAGGCCTCCTGCAGGCCAGTGGAGCTTCTATAGTACCTCTCATTATTATGAGGTAGTTGTTTAACTACGTGTGTTCCCCTCCTTGCCTCCATTCATTGATTCTAACAGCCCAGCGCATCTCATACCCAGGTGGTTAAAACAATAGGAAAGTTGTAATGGGGCTGAAATGTCATAAATTCATTTGAGTGTTGGTTTCTATAATTCATCTATATACTTTCCAGTTGATCTAGCCAGATATTTTAATAATTTATTTCCTGGTAGATTTTATGAAACTGAAACCTAGAAGAACAAAAGCCACAGTCAAGATGCTAGTGCCTAACTGAAAATATAGCATTCACAGAAGACGGCCTGTTTTTATTTACAAGTCTGATGCTGAAACAGGAACATGAATCTATGTGTTTATGCCCATCAGCTCCTTGACAACTGATAGCCACCGTTGGGGTTGATTTGGAAAAGAGAGGATTAAAGTTTGAAAAGAGTGCAGGAAATTGTTCAGCTCAACATTACAAATGTTTGAAGGAAGTACATTTGGGCCTGAGAGGGATAGAGTTTCTAACAAGTAGGTGAAAAAGGCCAAGAGATCCATGTCAGGAAACCCGTTTTTTTGGTCTGCTCTGGAATTAAGTTTTCATTGGCAGTTGGAAAAACATCCACTTGGTGCATGCTGTATTTCCCTCCTTAACTAGACTGAGCCAATGGAGATAAGTAAATGTTTGCAAATGTTTCCTTCCATGTTACTATTTTCCCAGGAGTACACAACATTGAAGCCACAAGGCATGAATTGATGTATGAATCGGAGAAAGATGTTTGCTGAGTGGGAAGAATGTGGAAGACCATGCCAGCTCCAAAATTAAGACTTTGGTACATATTAGACAAATCTCTTCTCCTCCAAAACGCCCACCTATACAACTTACCAGTTTGCTACCCCACCCCAAGACCTATGCATAAACCTATTAAGACCAGGAGATGCCTTCCATCCATGATCTCTGGAATTGTGTTATAAAGAATTATATCTAGTTACTATAATAATAGTGTTTATAAAGAGTTAAGCCTATAGACATTTTCTTCCAGGAATATTTCTCTTCCCTTTATCAAGGGATGTTTGTCCTTGTAAGTTTTCAATATTGTTTTGTTTAAAGGCATATGAAATTTTATCACTGTATCAACTTGAAATAAAATGTGGAAGTGGTAGAATTTCAGGCAGTGATAGAATTCCCAAAGGATTCTGGTGTCCTTTTAAAAATTAAATACAATAATGGAAGATAAACTGTGTAAAATGCCAGCACTTCTCTTCCCCATCTCCTCTGTTTGTGTACTAAGCCAAGAGGTCCCACTGCCAATCATATCCTAGGAAAGAAATAGTATAGAAAGGGCTTCTCATATCACTCATGCATTCATTAGATCCCCTGTTTCTCTCCTTTAATTTCGAGTCTGGTGTTAATTCACTGCACACATATACCTATAAAAATGTATACACCTTCTCTGATTATAATACATGTAGATTGTTGGTAATTTAAGAATTCCTGAAAATATTTAGAAATATTTCTGGCTGGATTTAAAATGTTTGAACAAAGAACTTTAAAATGAAATCTCCATAGGAAACATATCTACTGACACTGCAGCATAAATACCATTATTATGATAATGAGAAAAGTATTGGATTTCCAAGAATAACCAATATAGTAACTATCCTTCCCCCAAAAAATGCTGAGAGAGAAAAAGATGGGGGTAATTCTACATCTAAACCCCAAGGCAGAGAAATTAATTTCTCTATTAGCGTAAACAAAATGATTTGTCTTTTCATAATATTACATCACGTCAAAATGCGATTTGTTTTATACCTTAATCACCCCTATACCTGTGGTCATTCCTCCTAATATACTGAGTATTATTACAATGCCTCTGGCTGTTTTATTTTAATTTCTCCCCTTTACTTATGAAGAGAAAACATAATTGTTTAAATGCAGGAGATATTTTCTTCCAGAAATCTGAAAAAGCATAAAGAAAACAGAATTTTGTGAGACATAAATTTTCAAAAATACCATAAGAGACCATTCTTTAGGATACAAAGCCCCAAATTTTGCCCCTCACAATCTCTTTGACAGCAGGCTGGTAGGGGAATAAGGTTCTTTTTCATAATATCAGCTTCCAAAAATATGATTTCTATTCTACACATCAGAAATTTCCATAAGAACTAGTTCCATTTCTGACCCTCATAGTTATGTCCAATCACCTTAAAAACTGCTTATTTGTTTTATCTCTATACCATCTTTAGGTACATGGATTTACTACCACTGAAGAGAGCAACACATTGTTTTATGCGCCCAACATAACTTCTGTAAGGTTTTACGGAGCTGCCATAGTTTCAGTGATACTTAAACTTAAGCACTCTGTTCAAATGCTTCTTGACTTTATAATCTTAGATTACATTTCTATACACACTGGCAGCATGTTGCTGTTTTTATCTTTAGAGTGCTTCCTCACCCAGTCCTGTATTTTCCAAAACTGCCTCTCAGTCAGTTTGTTCCCCAGCCTACACACGCCTGATACACACAAACATATTCACTCACACATGTTCACTGTGGAAGGTCCATTCTTTCGGTGAAACACAGAGATAAGGCCAAGGGAGACTCTAATTTATTGACTCTTTTAGATGCAAAGACTAATTCCAGGTGCTATCATTTTATCTTTATGGCACCACTGTGAAGTATTTTCTTATTCCTATTTTCAAGTCACAAAATGAAGACCTGAGTAATTTGCCTGGATCCTACAGCTGTAGATGGATTCAAATGTAGGCTTACTGGTCACCCAATCCCCCACAGAACCACCAATTTTAAGAAGCCAATAATTTCTCACCCTTCAACCTCTTTTCCACTCTGCCTTCCCTATCCTCCGTCTTCAGAGACAACAGCTTATGCAACCTCTTTCTTGAAGAGTCTCAATAAGTTGTTATATAAACTTGCTTTTGTTTAATATTAACATTTCAGTTGTGTGATATCAATGCCCCCACTCTTTGTTTGATAGTGGCTCCCTTGATGACATCTTAGCCCAACTCCACAATTTTTTAGACCCTTTCAGTTACTTCAATATAGTGCAAGACAGCTTAAACCTTCATCTTCATATCCAGTTTGAAGCTCCAGCCTACACAGACCAGAAATATGGCTCCAGGAGAAGGCAGGAGGGAGAGGCATTTGTTCTCAAGTCCCATTCTCCTCCCTGATGCTCCAGCCTGAGTCTAAATAGGAACGGGGGTACGAGAGACAGAAATCTCTGTTGCATCCTGGCTCCTAGTATCAGGACTAGGGTGAGACCAAGAAGGCACTAAGCCTGCCCTTACCCAACCCCAGAGGGAGAATCTCCTCAAACCTGTACCCTGGGAATGTCTCTTGTATCCCTTGCTCACGCTGCTTCCATATGATGCTGGGGCTTCTGCTCAATGCTGGCCTCCATTTAAGAGGTGCAAAAAACTGGCTGGCTTTTCCTGGGGCAGTCTCTTTATTGAGGACCTCTGGAAGAACAGCACTTCCCCTGGATCCCCATATTGCAATTACACTCCCTGGTTGGGTGCCCCCTCTCTTTGCCTCAAGCCCACCTGGGCAAACCTATGATTCCTGCCTCCAATTCCATCTTCCTGCATGCAGATCCTCAGGAACTATTGAGATCTCTTATGTCCTCACCAAGAGCTACAGAAAACTAAGATGGGGCAAGGGTTATGCCCCCCTTCTTAACAAACCCCCTAAGCACAATCCCTGTATGATTTGCTGATGTGGATTCTTCAAGCAGGCCTCACACCTTCCCAACACTCCGTACTAGGCTCTGAGTGAAAACCAGCAAACTTCAGGGAACATATACCAGGGTCTCCCAAAATCTCTCTCCCCACTGGCAAAATCTCTCTCTCTAGCAGAAGGTTGCTGATCTCGGGGAATGCTTTTGCCTATGCTTAATAAAGTTCCACAAGCAGATATAGTTTTAGAAGCCAAGAAATCTGCTTTTTATAAACCTATGGTCAAGGTCTGAGCTTTCACAGCATTGCCGTCGCTAAAGCCACCACTGAGCACACAAAACCTTCCTGACTCTACAGGCCTCCAGCCCTGCAGTGAGAAATGCTAGACGCCCACATCCTGACCTTGAGCTATTTGCCTGGCTAGGATTTTTTTTTCTACCAACCTTGGAAGCACTAAGCTATTTCTGAACCCTGGTTTCTTTTCTGATTGCTTACCAAGCAATAATTCTCCAGGTTCTCCATTTGCCCTAGAAACAGAAAGAATCACAGCTCACTAGAAAGTCAAGAGGCACAAGTGGTACCAATGCAAAGTAGCATCTGAGGCTTTCCAGAGTCATAGACAGCACATAGACCCACATTGGGTGGGATCTCGGCCATACATTTCCACAACCCCCAAAGTGACCTGTCTGTGTTGTCTTGAGCTCTGAAGTGATGAGGGCCAGAATCAGAGGCCCTCAGGGTCTCCTGGTTCAACCTCCTGCCAGATATGATTGACATCTGAGCTCAAGGGCTGGTATGAGTGAGGGTGACAGAGTGAAAGTGTCCCTGCAGAAGGCAAATGTTTGCAAATTGTGCTTCTTGGAGTCCTGGGTGGTGATGACAGGATTAGGAAGAGGCAGAGAAATAGCCTCTTCTTGGTATGTTTTTTATGCTGGATTTGGGTTACAATTTAATATGGAAAAAGGGTTTCAAGTCTTTAATATTGAAAAGAGGATAGAGGTTTGGACTCAGAAAAAAGAGTTCTAAGTCCTACCTATGTCCTTTACCAGTCATTGATTCTGAGCAAATTATTCAATGCCTCCAGTCTCATCCTCATTTATAAAGTGGGGGAAACAATACCTGTCCAATTGTCTCCAAAATTATAATTAGCATGAAATGTACAAAAAAATGTTTACATTTCTTAGAGACCAGAAGGGGCCTTTGGTTTACATCCTCTCCTTTGATCTTTATGACATCTCTGTAATGTAGATGCCATTGAACTTCATTTATCATATTGAAAACAAAAACAAAAACAAGTTCAGAGAGGTTCAATAAGTTGCTAGCAGTCACACAGTGATCCAAGATTTGCTCTCAATTCTGACTCTTGATCTTCTTAGAAACAGAGGACTTAGCTATGCTTCAGATTTATATATTTATATTTTTTAAATTTCACGATAAAAAGGCCACCCAGACTGTAGAAGGTATAGAACCAGAGAGAGTTTGAAGGTTTGGAAAGAGCTTTGGGCCAGAACTTGATCTTGAACTGGGCTTAATGTTGCCATTGTTATTCTCCCCAGCTCTCCATACTACTGTCTACAGAAATACTAAGGATAACAACAGCTGCTGTTTACTGAGTCCAAGGCACTGTACTCACTGACATATATTATTTATTATCTCATTTAATTACCTCAATATAGTGAATCCTTGCAACACTTGTATTAGGTAGGCACTTTTATTATTTCTATTTTACAGATGAAGAAAGTTATACTTAAAGAAAATGGGTTAAGTTTCCCAAGGTCCAGGGCCAGTCACATTGTACATGCCTTGGCTGCTGTAGCTAATCACCATCATCTCCCTGATGCCACTACTAATTTTGCCACCATCACCGTGGCACCTGACAATGCTTCCATCTCTGCTGCTGCAGGGCTGTCAAAGCCCCAGTTCATCGTCTGCCCTCCAAAAGGCAAAATTGCCCTTCTCAGTTTTAAGGTACCCTCCTTCAAGAAACATGGGAAAAGTGCAACAGGACATGTGAGGATGATTCTCCCTGACTCTGAGCGGTGCCTTGAGGTTAAATCCAAGCATCTTTACTCTTTGCTCACATGAATCGCCTGTCCACCTGGGAATGCTTCACTAGCTGGGAAATCTTTTCTTCCCCTTATTTTTTTTTCTGAGAATTATCATTATAATTAATATTTATCCAGTACTTTTTATGTCTTGGGCATTCCACTAGTGTAAAAACATGCATCATCTTATTAATCTTTACAACAACTCTGTGAGATAGTTACGGTGATTATTGCCAATCTATATATGAGGAAGCTAAGGCAGAGAGAGAGGTTAAATAACATACATTCATACAGTGGGTTAGCAGGAGAGCCAGGCTTCAAAGCCAGGCTATTAGTCACCAAGGTGAACACTTTTAGACATTAAATATGCCACAAAGCCTTGTCCATTGGCCCCAAGAGTCCATTCCCTGCTCTTTTCAGGGATATAAGATGACAAAGACCTACCCTAAAAGCTCAGAATGATCCTCCCTATATAAACATCAAGATGTGGAGATTAACTCACTCCATGTGTATGTGTAGAGATTTTTGTCATCTAAATATGCTAATAGGATATGGGACAAACTGCGTAAACTCTGTTGAAAACAAACGGGAAAAAATAATGCCACCATATTGCCACTTTTTAATGTGGTTTTCTTTGTGCTTTTCTTGCATGCTTTCCTTTCTTCCATGCAAAATATTTAAAGTTGGTACACTTTCTTTGAGCTTAAAACCACATAAGGAATAACCATGCTTCATAATTCTAATTTCAATAATATTAATAAACTAATTTCCATCTGGTTCTTTGATCAATTAACATGTTCATTGTGCCTTGCATCACATTAAGATATATACAGTGTAAATTATGGATATGATTCAGGAGCAAGCTCTACTCTTAAAGGTACTGAATTCTAGGGGCGCCTGGGTGGCGCAGTCGGTTAAGTGTCCGACTTCAGCCAGGTCACGATCTCGCGGTCCGTGAGTTCCAGCCCCGCGTCGGGCTCTGGGCTGATGGCTCAGAGCCTGGAGCCTGTTTCCGATTCTGTGTCTCCCTCTCTCTCTGCCCCTCCCCCGTTCATGCTCTGTCTCTCTCTGTCCCAAATAAATACATAAACGTTGAAAAAAAAATTAAAAAAAAAAAAAAAGGTATTGAATTCTATGGGAGAGATCAAGCCCCAGAGAATCTGGTCTCTGTTGATCTAGATAGCCAGTTTTCTCTCCCAAAACATTATGAATACCCTTTGTCACTGCCCACATGAGACATCTTTGTCATTAACAAATGCACACTGTATCAGGTAGGACTGGCTACATAATTTTCAGGGTCCAGTGCAAAACGAACTGTGGGAACCCGTGTTCAGAAATTACTGAGAATTTTAAGACAACATCTAATGAAACCAAGCAAGGGACGCTTGTAAGTGCAGGGCCTGTGCAATTGCATGGGTTGCATGCACATGAAGCCAGTCTTGGTGGCATGTCACTTTTTTTGTGCTCTGTTGGTTCTGCTTCTATGTCAAATACTTTGACCACCCCCAGGCCAACTCCATTTCTTAGACCAGCTGCCTTCTGGGCATTTCCTACCACGCCACAGCTGCTCCTCCTGTCTCCTATTGAATCCCTGTCCCAGCTTCTCCATTTGACTATTTTCTATATTCCTTTCTTCTCTTCACAATAAATTGAGTAGGCTGCCTTGGCTGGCTCTGTTGCAAGATCAGAGTAATCTAACTCCAGCGGTAAGGCGTCCTCCCACCTACAGGCCACTTGCCTCTCTCTTCCCCCCACCCAGGAGAAGTGGGGGTGAGGCTGAAGGGAAGCCAGAAGAAAGAGCCACAGACAAGTTAAATCTTAGTAATACCACTCTTGTAGCCACAATGGACTTTGGTACTTTCTCACCATAATGAAAGTTATTTTGCATGAAATTGCTTGATAATTGACCAAAGCACTACAGACCCCACAAAGCACCCTCCTTCAGTTAAAGGCTTTCTCAGTATTGTTGGGAAGTTTATTACCAAGCTGAATTCAAGGAATATGTTAATCTTCCTGATGAGTATAGTTCTGGTGGGCAGGCCCATTTTCATGCTTCTTCAGATGTAAAGCAATGCATCTTGCTCACCTGAAAGGACCCTCTGTGCCATAAAGACAGTGCTAGAGGTCCAGTGAATGGTGCAAACAGTAGAGGCTTCAACAGTTGAGAGGAAGCTGGCACTGTAAGGGTAAGAACTCTGGAAGTCTTCAGGGAAGAGGTGAGGATTAAAAGTATTAGTTTCATAAGTTAAAATAGAATGATATTTCTGCCATTCAGCTCAATAGCAGAGAGTCTGCAAATCTCAAAGAATAGTTTTCTATATGGATATACACCATTTTCTTTATTGACTTCCAAGATTTTATTATGTGATTTCTATTGCTAAGGCCTTTTTCCTGATCATTTAAAATTGTTCCTAATCATTTAAAATTGTTCTCATTATGCCAATATTTATGCTTTTATAATTTTTTAACCCACGACTACTTTATTTTTCCCAAGTCTTTTAATTGTCTCCCTAGTTTCTTAACAGTTAATTAATTCATTGAAAAGTAGCAGGTTGACACTTTGATCACAGAATGGTTTAGCTAAAAAATTATCCCCTAGCTGGAAATCTTCTTTCCAGTTTCTGAAACACTTTGCCACTTTCTCTGTATTTTTGTTTGACAATCAGTACTTCCTCCTGTGTAACAGGGCTATAATGTATATTTCCATGTCTTATCTCCCTTACTAGTCTGCATATTCTCAAAGGACAAGATTCTGATCTGGTTCATAAATGTGCCCTGCAAGCAGAGGGTAGTTAATTAGGTAGATGGTTTAGTTAGCTGATTGAATGAAAAAAAGAAGAAAGGAAGGGAGGGTGGGAAGGGAGGAAGAAAAGGAGGAAGAAAAATTTTCTATTTTATCTGAGACTCCATTCCCCACTCATCTTTGATCCTGTTATCAGTTCAAGGTATAGCTAAGCTTCCTGTAATCAACTTTATGCCTGCTATTTTTCAAGAAGGTCTTTTACTACTAAGGAACTATAGGACCAGCAAAAATAGCTGAAGGAGATAAAGCAATGATCAGTTAAAGAACTGTTAATGGTGCCTAACTCTGCAAGTATAGACAAAGTTCAACACAACTAGGATGTAAGACTTGGCAGTGATTTTTCTCTCCAGTAACCTGTGCCTCCTACTTTGTCTCTTCCACCAGATGTTCTAACCACTATAAACCTGGAGAATCATGCTATAATCTTAGAGTCAGAAGAAATCTTACATATTTTCTAGCAATTTCTTAATTTTTAAATAACCTACTTGAAATCTTTGCTTAGTAACTCTCCTTTAGTTTGATCACCTCCAACCATGAGAAACTTACTACATACCAACAAACCCTATTCCATTTTTCTACATTTTAAGAAGATTTTTACATTAAAGAAAAATAGGGAATAATTTAAGAATCCCACCAAATTGAAGTGTATAAAATAAATGCTAATATTTTGTCATTTCACTTCAAAAAATTATAAACATATAACTACATACATTTAAATATATAAAAACTAAAACAGCATAGTTAATACAGCTGTGAAACACACCATTTTCATTTGTTCCCCATAATTTGCTAATGACATATAAGTTATTTTATGAACCTATCTATCTTAAATGTAAAATCCCTACCTCCAGGAATTTGTGATTGCCCCATTTTACTTGTGTGCCCACCTCTAAATGGAGTTCTGCCAGAAAACTGATTATGCCCCCCAAGGTCTTCCCCTCTTCTAATTTGTTTTTTATGTTTATTTATTTATTTTAAGAGAGAGAGAGGACAAGCAGGGGAGGGACATAGAGAGAAGGAAAAAGAGAATCCTAAGCAGTCTCCACATAGCACAGAGCTCAAGGTGGGGCTCAATCTCATGAACCGTGAGATCATGACCTGAGTTGAAGTCAAGACTTGGAGGCCTAATTGACTGAGCCACCCAGGTGCCCCTCCTCATCTAATTTCTTGACAGATTCCCAGAAAATAACACGAAGGAAATCCCACAGTCTTCAATATTCAAATGTCCTAAATGAGAGCAATAAAATGTGATTGCCTGTTCATAAGAGCAACCACACCAGTAACCAACATCTTCTACATAGGTATGCTAAAACTGCTTTAAAGAAAATAAGTTAGGGGTGCCTGCGTGGCTCGTGGGTTAAGCAACTGACTCTTGGTTTCGGATCAGGTCATGATCTGACGGTTCATCCATTTAAGTCCCTCTTTGGGCTCCATGCTGACAGCATGGAGCCTGCTTAGGATTCTCTCTCTCCCTCTCTTTCTGCCCCTCCCCCATTCATTCTCTCTTTCTCTCTTTCTCCCTCTCTCTCTCAAAAGAAATAAAAATTTTTTAAAAAACTAAAAAAAGAAAAAGAAAATAAGTTGTATTTAACTCAATAAAGCCAATATTTTCCTGCTCAAATGGGAAATGATGAGTTTGTTCCTCTCAAATCAAGAAAATTTTAATATAGAAATAACTCTGATCTTGGGGCGCCTGGGTGGCGCAGTCGGTTAAGCGTCCGACTTCAGCCAGGTCACGATCTCGCGGTCCGTGAGTTCGAGCCCCGCGTCGGGCTCTGGGCTGATGGCTCAGAGCCTGGAGCCTGGTTCCAATTCTGTGTCTCCCTCTCTCTCTGCCCCTCCCCCACTCACACTCTGTCCCTCTCTCTCAAAATAAATAAACATAATTTAAAAAAAAAAAAAAAAGAAATAACTCTGATCTTTAAACTGAGATACATATACTTTCAGAACACGATTATCTTCTTTGGCTAGGACAAGGTAAAATAAATATAGACCCAAACATATCTGAGATCTCATTCTTTTATTTGTGCTTACACATTCCCCAAGCAAAGTATGTCTCCTCTCCTAGGGCTGTGCCTTTAAATCACTGATTTATGTTCCTGGGCCTGAAGGCAGTGTTTTACATAGTGCAGTGCTAGCCAGCAGCGAGTCCCAGAAGGTGAGTGTATCATTTGAAAGGGCTTTAATGCAGCAGGGGAAGAAGTACTACCTCCCGGTAATCACATGATCAGCACACCTAAATGGACAACCCCAGCCTGCATATTTAAACCTGCAGCCGGAGATGCAGCTCTGTTTGCACAATGCTGTCCCATGGCAGAATTACACAGCTCGCCATGGCTGCAGCCAGATAATTATTATTGATTCACTCTCAAACTGTCAATCCAGGGACAGCTCTGAGGCAGTCAGTGATGGACAGAAGGAGGATTGGACAGCCACCATCCAACGAGGAAACTTCATCTTGAAAATGAACTTAGATGAGATGGTGCCGGTGGATAAGGGTAATTGATGATTGTTTCAGAGTGGAGGAAGGAGAAGAAGGAAAGATTAAAAAAAAAATCCTTGTTGGCATTCATCTTAGTGTCCTTAGTGGAATGTACTAGGGGCAGTCCAGGAACTCTGAAATTTTTGTGTGCTTTTTGCACAAGATATCTATCATTTTTAATATGCTACATAATCAAAATGGACTCACCACTTTCCAAATAGAGACAAAAATTTAGGTGTTTTCTTGATTACCTTAGAGGTCAGAAAATTTTGAGTTTAGATATGTAGGCACATTGACTATTTTTTTTAATGTGCCTAAAATATATTTGTATAGTCATTTGAACTTGTCAAAGTATTTTCTGTAATTTATTTGCAAAGCAATTGCACCATCAGTCTCCATAGGTAACCCATCACATACCAGTTGACAATTTGACAGATGGGCAAACTGAAGCACAGAGCAGCTAAACGACTTACCTAAATTCAAAAAACTCATTAGAAGTCGAACTAGACATAGATCCCACATTTCCTGTCTCTTAGATACTTACTCTTCCTCTAATCATCATTCCCATTCTTCAACTGGCCATTCGGAGCCAAGCACTATACAAGACACTCTGCATAGATTATCTTATTTAAAATTCACAACAGGAAGGAAGTTTGCATAAACCCTTTTTTAAAATGAGGAAATGAAATTCATAGTAATTTTGGGACCTGTGAAGTCACTCAGAAGTCTCAGTCAGGACTTGAATCTCAGACTGCCTATCATGGTGCTTCACACAGAGGCAGTGTGTCCAATATTAGAGCTTCTTCAGCAGGTACTAAAACAACAACAGTACAATGGATTTGAACAACAGCACATTAAACCAGACTTTTGTGTAAGTGGTGCCTTTACTACCAGTGAAGACTAATATGGCTTCAGTAACATCCTGCTCCAATAACCAAGGACCCAGAAGCCATTGAAATTTTTCACTGAAGGGTAATGTCCTGCTTGTGTGATGCTGGACCCTTTTATTTGTTCTTCTAGGAGTCCATGGGTGAGCAGCCCCAGCCTGTGCAAGCCAATGATCAAGCTGATGTGCACAGGGTTGTTAAAACAGCCATCGTGGCTACATTCCTCATGATTCACCCTTTGTCTCTCTCCATTTGAAGCGTGACCTGGCATTTGTTGATTGTCAGTGACATTGCTTTACTACAGTCATTTCCAGGCCTGAGGTTGTGTCACCCTGGGGCACCTTCAGTTATCTCAAGGAATCATCTCAAAATGCTTTTTTTAACAGAGAATTGTTAGTTCATCTTAATTCAGAGAAAGAAAAAGAAAGAAGAAAGAAAGAAAGAAAGAAAGAAAGAAAGAAAGAAAGAAAGAAAGAAAGAAAGAAAGAAA